>NC_091433.1:186950004-187260629 GCF_964237555.1 Oryctolagus cuniculus | reverse complement strand
CAACAGACTGGTTCTGCAAAGATTCTGCAGAGTCCTCTCTACTGACAGTCAACTCAGAAGGCCAATACCTACTGCAAGCCCAAAATACAAAGCCTTGTAATTGTTCTTTGCTCACAGCAGCTCAGAAACAAACCAATGGAATTGAATTTTTATTAGGTAACCAATCAGCTTTTCATTTTAAAGGGAAAAGAAACACTCATGTTTCCCTTAAGAATCAAACCAAATCAAATCAAATAAAAGCTTATACAATGTCCCAGTCTTTCTATAATTATTTCATTATTCAGCCTACAGTTTAGGTGATACTTCATTATAATGACAAAATTTCAGGAAGACTAGAATATCTAATAAAATTGCTTTTGAAATATTTCAAGGAAGAAGAAGGAATATATATGACCAAGACTGGGATACATAAAAACCTAAGAAACTAGAGAATCATACTTGTTTATTGGAAATCCTGTCCACTAATTCAGTGTCAACTAACAAATTAATTGGGAACATATTACTGCACTCCCTGAACAAATAATATGATATTGCTGAGTAGATAAACAGCTTTGTATTAAATATTTCTTCATACTACTCTTTCCTATTCAAACTTCCCAACATAAGAAATATAATTTTCAAAGCCTATCTACAAACTTTCCTCTTGCAAGGCCTTCCTGATTTATCTCCTTTGCAACGGAAAGTAATCACTCCCATCTCTAAACCTATCTATATTCCTCATATAACACACATATTTTAATTTTATGGTGGCTACACCTATACTTCCCTATTACATTATAATTTATCTGTAGACAGAAAACCAACATCTCATTCAAATTTGTATCAACCTATTCAATCTAATATGATGCCTTTATATAAAACTCAAGTTTTCTCTAAATTTATTGAAATACACAAAATCTTATGACTCATATACCTTCTTTAACCTTGCTTTCAATAAAGATACAGTAGTACAAAACAATTTAGAAATACTTTAATTTTTAAATTAAAAGTTTATAGGTATTCAAGATAAAGTTATAAATTTCACTCAAAAAAGTTAAGATCCAAAAGTAAGTATGTTTTGCAAGAAACATTAATATACTCCTTATGGGAGATAACCTTCTGGAATATCCATAAAACTATGAAACTAAGCAAATGGTGCTTGATTATGGGAGCATCTTCTATTGCTTGTCAGGGCAAAAAAAGACACAACAAAACAAAACACCAAAAATAATTTACCTTCTGAATTAAAAGCTGCCTAGAATTAACTCTGATTGTACTAAAGAAGATAAAGTTATTTCATTTCAGAAAAACCATAAACTAATGTAAATTATCAAAATATCATCTCTTTGAAACTGAAAGTATAAAGTATAGAAAAACAGACTTTTATCTACTTTCTAATTTTGAAGAACTGAAATAAAGTCAAGTGATCTTTTTAAAGGTAAATTCTTTATAAATGATTTAAGTAGTAAGTTAAATCAATCACATGTGTTCTCTTAGGGATTTTTAACAAAATACATGTTTGTGCTTTGCCTTTATGGCATATATGTTATGTTGTTGTAATAACAGGAAAAGTCTCCCTGTTTGCCTATTCAAATAAAAAGAAGTATGAAAGTACTAGGGCCGGCGCCGCAGCTCACTAGGCTAATCCTCCGCCTTGCGGCGCCTGCACACCAGGTTCTAGTCCCGGTCAGGGCGCCGGATTCTGTCCCGGTTGCCCCTCTTCCAGGCCAGCTCTCTGCTGTGGCCCGGGAGTGCAGTGGAGGATGGCCCAAGTGCTTGGGCCCTGCACCCCTTGGGAGACGAGGAGAAGCACCTGGCTCCTGCCATCGGATCAGTGCGGTGCCACGGTCGCAGCACGCCGGCCGCGGCGGTCATTGGAGGGTGAACCAACAGCAAAAGGAAGACCTTTGTCTCTGTCTCTCTCTCTCACTGTCCACTCTGCCTGTCCAAAAAAAAAAAAAAAAGTACTAGAACACAGACTCTCCCTTCAGTTTGGATAACCTATTTACCCCAGAAGACAAGGAAGAGGTTCTCCATACATTGTCACAGAGTAACAGCACCCAAACCTCTCATCTCAAACTAGATTCATCTCCTTCCTTTACTGACAAAATAGTTTTGCAGCATGCACAGAAACATGATCTACAGGTGAAAGGCCATCCTAAATCTTATTTAATAATATCGATTTCCCTGAAAGTGCATCATTCCTTGAGAACATTATGCTCAGTGAAATAAACTAGTCACACAAAAACAAGTGGTGAATTTCCAATTACATTAAGTCCATGGAGTAGTCCAACTCATGAAGACAGAAAGCAGAGTGCTGGTTACCAGAATCTAAGGGGGAGCAGAGAATGGGGAGTACTTTCATGGGTACAGAATTTCAAACTCGCAAGATAGAAAGAGGCCTAGAGACTGGTTGTACAGCAATGTTAATGTGAACCATACACATAGAAACAGGGAAGAATGTAATTTTTATATTTTGTGAATTTTACAACTGAGTTAGGGGAAAAAGTGTATCAGGGCCAAATGATCCTAAAGGTCCCTATGCTTAACACAGAGTAAAAATATGATTAACAAATGCATAAGAGATACAGTGTATTCTTTCTGACCAAAACTGTAAGGAACACAACTAGTACATCACCTGGCTTTCAGTCTAAGAAAATCAAGGAGGGGTTTCATTCCCAATTCAATTCCAAACAAAATGCTTTTGAAGGCTTACTTACTTTTCCACACCAATCCTTTATCTTTTCCATATCTCCTGTCATAACAATCATTTATTCATTCAAAAACTGTTAACCATCATGGTAGGCATGTACTATGCACACAGCACTTTATTAAGAGATACGGGTTAGTCTTGTTATCAAAGAAACCTGCCCTAAGATACTCTAATCTCAAAAGGCAGAAAATTATCCTCCGCATTGGTCACCAAAGTCCTCCTACTTCTGGATGACTCATCAGAGAGAAAGCAAAGGATGCCAAACAACTTTACCCAAGGACACTTCCCAGAGCAAAATGCAAAAGGGAAAAAAATTCTCTGAGACTCTTGGCTTTCTGCTGCATTATCAACTGGGGCAGAGCACACAAGGGACAAGGACGGAAAAAAAATGGGAATGATTTATGATTGACAAAGGCACAAAATGCCAGAGACAAACACATCATCTCAAGTATGCAGACACGGAAAGGCCATGAGGCTGCAGGTCACAGGAGGCAATGCCAGTGCGACTGGTCTGTCACAGTCTCTCACATTGACTTGCAAAGTTGTTTGGAATGAAGGCAGGTGAAAGTGTTTTTAGATTCCAAGATAACAGCAGCTGCTGAATACCGGGAGCAGGGCTGTGCCAACAGAAGCTCACCCTGGCATCCGCTATGATGTAACACTGGTCACTCACCACTCTTTATTTCTGGACTTAATTAAATGTCACATAAATGACGATGCAACTAAAGGCTGAGAATAATTAGAAGTCAACCGATAACTCAAACTACCACAAATTCAGAAAGGAAAATGGAACATCTAAAAACATTTTCATAGCCTACTCTTCAAATGCATTCCTCAACGTGCAGGTTACCACATGCTTGTCATCACCAAATTTTCAACCATCAGATAATCTAATGAACCCAAGGTATTCACAAATGAACAAACGGCCAATTGCAACAGTCACGGGTTTTCTAGTATGATGAGAATATGGAGCTCCAGTATTTTGTTTCTAACAGCAGAGTTTTGTCACTTATATCGTAAGTATTTTAATTAGTGCACTACCTCACCATACACTAAATATAACTTAAATCTTTCCTGTTGGTTCCAAAGATGATCCAGAAACAGCTCATGATGAGTATCATTTCTATATGAGTGTATTTCTAGTAAATATATAAGCATCAAAGAACTCTTGACTAACAGATATTGAACAGAGTTTATTTCCATATATATTAAAAGTAAATGAACTTTATATGGAGTATTTTAACATGGATTGGATCCTCAAAAAGAAAATGAAAATTAATAGAAAATTGTATAAGTTCAAATAGATCTGTGGTTAGTTTCAAGTACTGTACTAGTCAGTTCTTCTAGATGTCTTAAGATGCAAATTTGCTCTAATGAATTGATATATTAACAAACAACTTTTGATCAGAGTCTGCAAACTCAAAATGCTTCCATAGCCTTGGTAGCTCATGACAAGAGCCTAGGGTGATTACTGAGGCCATAAACAAGAGTGTCAATTTGTTAAGTCAACAACAGGAGTCACTGTGCACTTATTCCTCATGTAGGATCTCTGTCCTTAGTGTGCTGTACATTGAGATTTAATGCTATAACTAGTACTCAAACAGTATTTTTCACTTTATGTTTCTGTGTGGGAGCAAACTGTTGAAATCTTTACTTAATATATACTAAATTGATCTTCTGTATATAAAGAGAAACGAAAATGAATCTTGATGTGAATGGAAGGGGAGAGGGAGTGGGAAAGGGGAGGGTTGCGGGTGGGAGGGACGTTATGGGGGGGAGCCATTGTAATCCATAAGCTGTACTTTGGAAATTTATATTCATTAAATAAAAGTTAAAAAATTTAAAAACAAAACAAAACAAACAACAACTGAAGCACAGCACAAATTCCACATCTGCTGATGCACAGTGTCATCCCTGAGAAGCACTAGGTGCACACAAAAACCGCACCAAGCTGCACCGGCCATCTTGATTCCACGGCACGCACGCTCCCCAAAACACTTGCTGCTGCCTCAGTTCACTGAGCTGTCGGAAGCCAGTCTCCCCCACACTTCCATCAGGTTTATAAATAGCCTCCTTCCTCCACCTCCCAATAACTCACAAGCCACAACTCTTCCAATAACTATTTCCATAAGCAAGGCCTTCTTCAGGTCTCTTCAACTATTTATTTTACATTTTAATTTTTAGTGATTATGTATTTCTCAATCATTTAACATGTGTAAAGCCATATTATGATTTTCATTAGGTTCCTAACCTTGTCCCAGTGAACAGTGCTACTAACTTCAATTTTTCCCGGATGCCCTATGGTTTTCACTGGATGATTTTGCATGGTACAATGACTTTGAGGACTGCATTTGTCACATTACAGTGGAGCTGACTAGTTCAGTGGTAATTTCTTATTTTGATAAATGTTCTATGGTAATACAAAAAGAACAATGAACCTGGGTGAAGAGGATACTGGAATTTTCTGTTTTTACCTTCGCAATTTTTCTGGATATTTTATTCTAAAAATAAGTTTAAAACTATCATTCTATACACATGCACAAACACACACACACAGACGTATATATGTATGTATAAAATTCTAAGATCTTTAGAGGGATTCTACTTGTTATATTTTTATTTATTTATTTATTTTTAAAAATGTATTTGTAAGGTAGAATGACAGAGATGTGCCATCCAAATAATTTTTTAAAAACATAAATAAATGGCCTGACAGCCAGGGATGGATCAGGCCAAAGCTTGGGGCTAGACATCTCAACATAGTTTCTCCCTCATGGGTAGCAGGGACCTAACTACTTAAGTCTCACTGCTATCTTCCAGAAGAACTTTATTTATTTATTCATTCATTCATTCATTTATCTATCAATCTATCTATTTATTTATTCATTGGAAAGACAGAGATAGTGAGAGAGAGGAAGGGAGAGAAAGAAAGAGAGTGCCCTGCCATCTACTGGCTCACTCCCCAAACGGCCACCTTGGCTTCAGCTGGGCCACACTGAAGCAAAGAACCAGGAGTTTCTTCCAGGTCTCCCATGTGGGTGCAGGGACCCAAGCACTTGGGCCATCTTCCTCTGCTTTCTCAGGTGCATTAGCAGAGAGCTGGATCAGAAGTGAGGCAGCCAGGACTCAAACCAGCATCTATATGGAATGCCGGCAATGCAGGCAGAGGCTTAACCATCTCTGCCACAGCACCGGCCCCTGAGGAGTACTTTATAGAAGGAAACTGGATTGGAGAGCAGAGCCTTCCAAGAACTTGGATGTGGGATGCAGGTATCATAAGCAGTGCCTTAACTGCTATGTCAAACACCTGCCCCATGATTCCAATTTAAAAAAAGAGTTGCTGACACTTCAATAAAACTTACTTGGTGCCATGCACTGTTTTCAGCTATACACACACACACACACACACTCATTAATCATCTTCATAATACTATGACGTGCTCTAGTCATCCCTATTTTACAGGTGGGAAGAATGGAGTACAATTAAGAATAAGGAGCTGGTGTTGCGACGCAGAGCATCCCACATGGGCACAGGATCATGTCCCAGCTGGTCCACCTCCAATCCAGCTCCCTGCTAATGGCCTGGGAAAAGCAGAAGATGGCTCAAGTGCTTGGGCTCCTGCTACCCATGTGGGAGACTTGGAAGAAATTCCTGGCTCCTGGCTTCAGCCTGGTCATTGCAGCCACCTTGAGAGCAAACCAGCATACAGAAAATACCTCAATCTCTCCCTCTCTCTCTGTAGCTCTAATTTTCAAATAAATAAATAAATCAAAAAAAAAAAAAAAAAAAGGAACCCAAATCATGAATCAAGGCAACGAGATAGTCAATGCTCTTACCCCAAAGCTACATGACTCAAACAGATAACTCTTCTAGCTAGCTTGTATTCATCATTCTTGAAAGATTTTATACTAGGAAGAGGCAAAATGAGAAATCTAAATAATCTTTCTGAAATCTGCTTATATCACCAAAAAAATACTAAAAAAATTTTTTTAATTCTTATCTTTTCACAGAAAATCTAGATTATTGTAAGTTGTTAAAGTTAACAAAGATTGTGAAAAACGTCACCTTTGCACGTTCAAGCAGCCAACGAGAAAATAAAGCGTAAACATTCTATAACAATGACAAACCAAGAATAGGCAGCTAATAAAAAGATCTATCACCTGTGACAGAAAATGTAATTTCAAAGCTTTACAAAACTTGGCCACATCTCATCAATGTCAAATATGCACGACTTTTTAAGAGTGACACTCTAAAACACAAAATAACACACATCATACAAATTTCCCAGCCATCATAATCATACAACTTGGTTCAGTCAAAACTGGCTTATAAAACTCTGGTTAAATGCCAAGGCAAAAACTTTGTCAATCTCAAAACAGAACAGGTTACAAGTGAACCTGTTCACATAATTTCCAGAGCTTTCCAAAATTTTAAAATGTTAATTCTACCTAGTCTTCCATGTACTTAATGTGATTTCTAAGTCACTCATTCATTCAAAAAAGTACTTACAGGGCTCACTTTATATCAGGCACTCTTCCAGGCATGAGGCTACATCAGTGAGCAAGACACAAAGTCCTTCCCTTACCGTTTTTTTCCCATTTATTTATTTGTTTATTTTCCTCTTATTTGAAAGACAGAAAGATGGGGGTGGGAACAGAAGAAGAAAGATTCCATACACTGGTTCACATCCCAAATGCCTGAAACAGCCAGGGTGGGGCCAGGCCAAAGTCAAGAACCGAGAATTCTCTCTTTCTCTACCTCTCTCTGTAACTCTTTCAAATAAATAAATCTTCAAAAAAAAAAAAAAAGAAAAAGGGCCCAGAATTCTATCCAGATCTCCGTCATGGGTGGCAGGGACTCGAGTACTTGAGAGATCATCTGCTACTCCCCAGGGTATGCATTAGCAGAAAGCTGGAGCGGACACAGAGTAGCCACAACTTGAATCAGGAACTCTAATACGGGATGCGGGCATCCCAAGCAACGACTAACTCCCTCCTTATACATTTTATCGTCATTCATTCATCAGGGGATAAGAAAAGGAAAAAACACATAAATACCCCTGTCCTAGGAGAAATGACATTTTTAAAGGGAAAAGAGACAGATAAATAAATAAAAATGTGGTTGGGGTAAGGCTTTTGTGAAGAGGTAGACTGTGAATAGAGACTGTAAATGAAGTAGAGACCCAGGCACAAGAAAAGAGCCCACCAAGACCAAGACCATCCAGCAGGCGCAGGCCCAGCACGTGCCAGGAACAGCAAGCAGTCTGTGTGGAAGGAGTGGAGAGCGAGGAACTGCGCAGAGTGAGACACCCACGCTGCATCTGACTCCCAAGTCACACTTGAAGGCCACTCCACAGATTATTAGGAAGGCATTAGATATCTGCAAACTACAAGTATGAGCAGAAAGGAAGCCTGAGCGGAATGAAGCTCAGGCTGTGCCACTGAGAGATGCACGCGCCCACAAAGAACAAAGCAAGCACACGGAGTTCAACAGCTCTTCAAGGTGGTCTCTGGGTAAGACAAGGTCATTGTATTAGTTTCCAACACTGCTATGAGAAGGAAAAGTGGGACAGAAAAGGCTGTGAAGAGTCACTGGAGTATTTTCCACTCCCCTCCTCCCTCGGGTTGAAAGCATGGTGCTCTGTGCAGGAATTCCTGTTGGTTCCTAAAGCATCTTTGACAATCGCTGCGAAGAAAAGGTGCTTTGCTCATTCTGAAGTCCTTCCGTAATGGCAGACACATCTAAGCTACTGAAAAACAGTGAGGGAGAAGAGCACTCTCGTGCCACCGAACCTCACCCAGTATTTCCAAGTGACCTGAAAACCCTCAAAAAAGGAAGCATTCTCTTTACCCCATCTTACATTACTTCATCTAGGATTGTATCTACACGTGCATGAGGGTAAAGCTGCTGAAAGGGAAAAGGAGGGCAGGCTTAACAGTGACTCCAGGCTGGCGCCGCGGCTCACTAGGCTAATCCTCCACCTGAGGTACCGGCACCCAGGGTTCTAGTCCCGGTTGGGGCACCAGATTCTGTCCCGGTTGCTCCTCTTCCAGTCCAGCTCTCTGTTGTGGCCCGGGAAGGCAGTGGAGGATGGCCCACGTGCTTGGGCCTTGCACCCGCATGGGAGACCAGGAGGAAGCGCCTGGCCCCTGGCTTTGGATCGGTGCAGCGCGCCAGGTGTAGCAGCCATTTTGGGGGTGAACCAATGGGAGGAAGACCTTTCTCTGTCTCTCTCTCTCACTGGCTAACTCTGCCTGTCAAAAAAACAAACAAACCAAAAAAACCCCGGTGATTCCAAAGAGCAAGTTTGCCACAAGAGCCTTGACAAATACTGACCCACGCCTTCTCCCACACGAGCAGGGCCAAGTCCACCTGCCACACTCCCTCAGAGAGCCCCGTGAACCCCTCACTTCAATGAAGGACACAGTTCAGCCAGTCAGCAAACACTGTCAGGGCACTTACTCCACATGCACCACATTTAAGACCTGGGGATCCAAACATAAGGAAGGGACGGCCTCTGCCTCTACCAGTTCATTTAGAGTTGAAGGCTGGGTGTTTGTTAAAGAAAGGAAAAACTGGAAGAAATAAAAATGGCTGGCCACAGTACAACATAAAAAGTGTTAAACTACAAGAATGAACAAAAATTTTGAGATTACAGGGGAAAGCAGTAACTTATGGGAGACCTCACAAAAGAAGTTATGCCTAAAGCCTAATTGTAGTTTTTGTTTGCAGTGGCCCAAAATCACAAGAGGATAGTACACTGCTATTAAAACCTATTTTGCCTGCTCTTTATGAATACAGAAAAGCAATATTCATTGCAAGTCTTCTTGAGAAACAAAGATAAACAAAAAAATCTACATTTTTCTCAATATGTTTAAAAATGAATATAACCTAAGGAATTATCAGAAATCAGTCTTTTCAACATTTGTCTAAGGATCATATAACAAACAATGATTCAAAGTAGCTTTATTTTCTGATTACCCTCTACTGCAATACAGTGCAACTGACATTTTATTGTAATTTAAATTGGTTCTTCAGACAGGCCCCATAGAGGAACCAGAGGGCATTGAAAGTCATGCAGCACTGGGTTTTGTACAACTGTTTTGCAAACCAATTCTGAAATTTCAGGGTGAATAAAATGTTTCTTTAAGCAATCAGAAGACAATAACAATAAATGCATTCAAATCTAAGAAATTAACTTTTAAAAAATTTTAAGAAATTGCAGCCCTTTTCTCTAATACTAACAATTTACAGGAGAAAATTGTTCACTACCATCCAGATTAAGTCTATCTTACAAAGAGGTACAAAACAAACAGAGTTATATTCCAAAATATTTATAAATATATATTTACAAAACACATTTACATATCACTTATACATATCTAAAAATTATTATAAAGTGAAAAGGGCATGTCAAGCTTTTTTATTTTCTTCATTTTTATCAGAACAAAGACTTACATTTATTACTAAAAATAATACAAGGGGCCAGCGCTCTGGAGGAATCAGCTGGGCCTCTGCCTGCAACGCCAGCATACCATTTGGGCACCAGTTCACGGCCCGGCTGCTCCTCTTCTGATCCAGCTCTCTGCTGTGGCCTGGGAAAGTGGGAGATGGCCCAAGTCCTTGGACCCCTTCACCCACATGGGAGACTCAGAGTAGGTTCTTGGATTCTGGCTTCCTATCAGCCCAGCTCTGACCATTATGGCCACTTGGGGAGTGAACCAGTGGATGGAAGAGCTTTCTGTCTGTCTCTCCCTCTCCCTGTAACTCTGCCTCTCAAATAAATAAATAAATCTTTAAAAATGTTAAATAATACAAAATAAAGAGCTTACAATATATTTCTAGAGCTCACTAACCTAAAAGCAAATAAACATAGGTTTGAATCCTGGCTACATGAACATAAACTTTAGCACACTACTAATTCACTGTAAATCTCAGCTTTCTGTGATAACTGATCATACTAAAATTATTTGGAAACTACGTATGTGCCAAATACCTTGTAATTAGTCTATAAATGTTGACCATCACCAACATCAAAGCCAATAAATAAGTTATTAGGTAGTTAAAGGATATTTCATAATATCCTTTAACAATGTAAGTTTTCAGTAGCTGAAATCAGTAACAATGATATCAATCAGAATTGTCATAATCCCTTACAGTATTTTACAGTTCATAACAAACTTGATATATATCAATTCCTCTGTTAGTAAAAATATACAATGTGAAAGAGCAAGACAGGGAATGTCAACTCAGTTTAAAGATGGGTAAACTCAAAATCGGAAAGGATAACTCATGCAGTGAATAAGGGACTCACATTTACTATGAGTTAGTGTACTGCTCACAGATCTCACCAATGGCTGTCTGGTTGCTCTTTTGCCTTCTGCTTCCTTTTAGTTAACTGATCTAAGCAAGGTATCCTCTGCATGCCTGTTCTCCAGGTGCCAGTCAGGCCCATCTTGAGCAACGCACTGAGGCAAATAAATTCTCTTAAGAAATGCTTGGGCCTCTGTAAGACCACAGATGTTAATACTAGGACACAGGCATCGAGTCTGTGACACATATCATAACCCAGTTAATAAATGTCCTTACATTCAAAAAGGAGAGATGGTCTAACTAATAGTAGAGCGTTATTTGATGTCCCAGTTGTCTTCGTGTCTCTGGAATTCCATACAGAGTAAAGGTTTATAAAGGAAAGCAAAGGCAGACAATCCTAAATCCCTGGACTGATCTCCTAACATAATCAGAACGACACTGCAGTTTTGAAATGATACGACTACTTCAAACAGATATTGTTATCCTAAAAACTGCTCTTAACCAGAAAACAGTAATATATTAAGTATGTAGCAGTACAATCAAGAGGCTTTAAAAAAAAAAAAAAAAAAACAGAGAAAAAGAACAGTGTTTCTTAAGTAAAGATAATCATGTTATGCTGGAAACATTGTATTTTTTTAAAGATTTATTTTACTTGAAAGAGTTACACAGAGAGAAGGAGAGGCAGAGAGAGAGAGAGAGAGAGAGAGAGAGAGTCTTCCATATGTTGGTTCACTCCCCAAATGGCCAAAATGACTGGAGTTGTGCTGATCCGAAGTCAGGAGCCAGGAACTTCTTCCAGGTCTCCCACGTGGGTGCAGGGGCCCAAGGACTTGAGCCATCTTCTCCTGCTTTCCCAGGCCACAGCAGAGAGCTGGATCGGAAGTGGAGCTGCCGGGTCTCAAACCGACACTCATATGGGATGCCGGCACTGCAGATGGCGGCTTTACCTGCTGTGCCACAGTGCCAGCCTCTACTCCTGCATCCACATGGGAGACCCGGAAGAAGCTCCTGGCTTCTGATCAGTTCTGCTCCAGCCACTGCATCCATCTGGGGACTGAAACAGCGGAAGGAAGACCTCTCTGTCTCCCTACCTCTCTCTGTAACTCTTTTTTTTTTTTTCCTCAGTTGGATGACTTTTCTCTTTATTTCTTTTTTTTATTATTTAGTAAATATAAATTTTGAAAGTACAGTTTATGGATTACAATGGCTCCCCCCCCATAACTTCCCTCCCACTTGCATCCCTCCCATCTCCCGCTCCCTCTCCCATTCCATTCACATCAGGATTCATTTTCAATTATCTTTATATACAGAAGATCAATTTAGTATATATTAAGTAAAGATTTCATCAGTTTGCACCTACACAGAAACACAAAGTGTAAAATACTGTTTCAGTACTAGTTATAGCATTACTTCACATTGGACAACACATTAAGGACAGATCCCACACAAGAAGTAAGTACACAGTGACTCCTGTTGTTGACTTAACAATTTGACATTCTTGTTTATGGCGTCAGTAATCTCCCTTGGCTCTAGTCATGAGTTGCCAAGGCTATGGAAGCCTTTTGTGTAACCCTGTCTTTCAAATAAATAAAATAAATCTCTTAAAAAAAAAAAAAAACATTTTAAATTAGGATCACTTGAAAATCAGTTGGAAATAATCTTACTGGGAAACAAAGTTTAAAAAAAGTATATTAAAATTACTATTGGGTAACTACTGTGTTGTGGCACAGTGAGTTAAGCCACTGCTTTGGAGGCCAGCATCCAATACGAAAGTACCTGGCATTGAGTCCACCTCCACTTCCAATCCAGCCTGCTTCTAATGTGCATCCTCGCAGGTGGCAGGTAACAGTTCAAGAACTTAGGGTACTGGGGCCGGCACTGTGGCTGGTAAAGCCACAGCCTGCAGTGCCAGCACCCCATATGGGCGCCGGTCTGAGTCCCAGCTGCTCCACTTCCAATCCAGCTCTCTGCTATGGCCTGGGAAAGCAGTAGAAAATGACCCACGTCCTTGGGCCCCTACACCTGTGTGGAAGACCCGAAGAAACTCCTGGCTTCAGATCGGTGCAGCTCTGGCCATTGCAGCCAATTAGGGAGTGAACCAGAGAATGAAAGACCTCTCTCTCTCTCTCTCTCTCTCTCTCTGCCTCTCCTCATTCTGTGTAACTCTTTCAAATAAATAAATAAATCTTCAAAATAAAATAAAATAAAAACCTTAGGGCACTGTCATTCATGAGGGAGAGCCAGAGAGAGTTCTGGGCTCCTGGTCGCAGCCTGGCCCAGCGATAGATATTGCAGGCATTTGGGGAGTGAACCACTGTATAGAAAATTAGAAGATCTCTCTCTCTCTTTCACTCACTCTACCTTCCAAATAAAAATAAATATCTTTAAATAAAAATTACTATTTATAAAACAAAGACTGTCCAACATGAAACAAAATCTTCTTACTAATAGAAAGCAGACAAAATTCCATTAAAATAATCACCTACCAAGCTTCCGGTAGCAAAACAGAATACTCATGTGGTGATGTGGTCTCTGGAAAGTTGGAGAGAATCGCAAGGCGATGAGGAAGAAGGTCAGAGCCATGGTAAGTAAACAGAATTTCCAGTGCTTGAACATTACTTTCCTGTATCAAAGGCAAGGGACAAGTTTCTTAGAAATGAGGACGTGATGCTATCACATTCCAAACTTATAATTAGCTATTTTATTCAGTTCTGATATAAAGAACTTTGAAATATCCCTGATTTTTCCCACTCTGTGTAACATTTCTCAGTCTAATGCTATAAAATTATTTATATGTAAAACTCAAAATGTCAAAGTTTTTAAAATATGAATTATACTTTATCTACATTTATTAATACAAAAGAAAATAAAATATAATGGTATCTTGCGTGCAAAACCCTTAACTGCATGATTCAAAGATTTAGATAGCGTCAACGGCCATAATTATTTTATTTATGAAAAAGAAATTACCCGAGCATAAGTTCTTGCTGAGAGAACAATATTTTGATTTCTGAATTTCTTAAAGAATTCCGCATCATATCTCTGCTCAGAAGCAGGAGGCACGCCCAGGATTTCCTGAGGGGAAACAGTAATTAAATGAAAAGGCATTTAGATTTAGGTGACACGAAAATATTTAAATCCTCATAACTCTGCCAGCCAAAATAAATAAGGCCTGAATTAATTAACTTCAACTATCATTTATTAACTAAAATACTACATCTGCATTCTTGCCTTAATTTGGAAAGGACCATATTTTTAAATACTATTAATTTTAAAGTAAAATCCAGAAGCAAATGAAACAGGTAGTAAAAAGTAAATGAATAACTGTAGGATAACCAAAATTAACCACTTGGTAAAAACAAATATGCAATAGTTCTCTGTGGTGCCTGTTTTTGAAGATATCATCATCAGTGAAACTAAAGCTAAGTATAAAAATAAACTGTATCTGTACAGACGCCTATAGTTCACCACAAAATATTACCTCTAAATATCTCACAACAAGGAAAGTAAAAGGGCATGCTTTAAAGCAGCCAAACTAGTTGTACCTATAAATCAAATCATTAGCAATTTTCCTTAATTCATTTATATGATATGACACACTCATTATCAATGTTTTCCAATAACCACAGAATTAGTCCTCTTTTATTATTTTGAAAACATTTCAATTGTATTGGCAAGGCAGGGTAATCGAAGACTTTCGAATTTTCCTGTGTGGTCAAAAGTGTTATACACCTCCCACAGTCTTGAGATGCTCATCACATTATCAGAGGTAACATTTATCAAATACCTACTATGTGCCAGTGTGAAGAGCTGAGAAAGGTATGCCCACAGAAGGGAGATGCAATACAGAATGACTGAAGAAGTAACCTTCAAGTGAAGTCAGACTTCAATAGTTCGACATTTATTTTAAAACTTGGGTAACACAGCTATGAGAGTCATGTGGAAAAGCAATCTAAACTATGTGTATGTATTGAAATGTGCTCACTTTCACTTATACCTTTACCGATACCTACCTAGTCTTACACAATGCTACTGAAAAGAACAACACAGGGACATCTGTGTGAAGTCCCTGAAGGCTCAAATACGAAGCATACTATTTTCAAGTTCAAGCGTCTAACTTTAGCCCTAACTCATATTAAAGATCAGTCAACTAAATTCAACCCACTACCAAATTATTAAAATAAAAAAGAAACATTAGCCGGCGCCGTGGCTCACTAGGCTGATCCTCTGCCTGTGGCGCCGGCACCCCGGGTTCTAGTCCCGGTTGGGGCGCCGGATTCTGTCCCAATTGCTCCTCTTCCAGACCAGCTCTCTGCTGTGGCCCAGGAAGGCAGTGGAGGAGGGCCCACTTGGGCCCTGCACCCGCATGGAAGACCAGGAGGAAGCATCTAGCTCTTGGCTTCGGATCAGCGCAGCACGCCGGCCAGAGGCAGCCACTTCGGGGGTGAACCAACAGAAGGAAGACCTTTCTCTCTGTCTCTCTCTCTCACTGTCTATAACTCTACCTGTCAAAAAAAAAATAACTCAAAAAAAAAAAAAAAAAGAAACATTCATATTAGGATTACTAAAATCTAGTATATACTGAAATTTGATTCTGGAAACATTATCTTAAAATACGGAGGCTGGTGCTGTGGCGTAATGAGTAAATTCACCACCTGCAGCACTGGCATCCCATATGAGTGTCAGTTTCAGTCCCAGCTGCTCCACTTCCAATCCAGCTCCCTGCTAATGGCCTGAGAAAGCAGCAGAAGATGGCCCAAGTGCTTGGTCGCCCTGCACCCACATGGGAGACCTGGATGAAGCTCCTGGCCCCTGGCTTTGGATCAGCCCAGCTCCAGCCCTTGCAGGCATTTAGAGAGTAAACAAATGGATGGAAAATCTCACTGTCACTCTCTTTCTCCCTCTCTCTGTTACTCTGCTTTCAAACAAATAAATCTTTTTTAAAAAAATCAAAATATGAAAGTAAATGTAAAGAATCATAAATCTAGAAAACAGAGATGGACTGACAAGTCTAAAGCATTTCCACTCTCCAGTCCAACAACACAACTTCTAGCGTTCATGAGCTCTAACTTTTATCAAAATTTACATCAAGAGATTGCTTCTGAAAGAAATTAAATTTTCCCCACATCAATAGTTCAAAAGAACAAGAATACCAGATATTAGGGCAGCCATGACATTTATAACGATATATCAAATTAACACAATTGGTGTGATTAAAACTATTCTTTACCTCATATGTTGCAAGTCGGTCTAAGTAGGTTAATAATTTCAGTCTACAACGACAAAGTTCCTTTTGTTCCAGTGTCAACCTGTTTGGAATAATTGTATAAGGCCATTCATATTTACACAGAAGTATATTCCTCTAGAAGCTAAAATGGAATGAAAATGATCCATATTCCATTGAGCCCCAAACTCAAGGAACAATAGGCAAAAGTACAAGGGTAAGATAATATTAAATGCATTGTTTCTGAAATAATTTAGTATAATTATCACCAGTAAAGAACAACCTGAAATAACTAGTTATTTTAAAGAAATTATCAACTGAACAGTACAGTCACCTACTTTGCAAAGTTCACTAACTGAAGCAGCTCCCGTCTCTTCTTGAGCTCCTTTTCCTTTTTGTTCTTGGCCGGCTCCTCCTCAGACGGCGAAAGCTCCTCATAGGAGATATTCTCAATGTCCACTTCACCAGGTAATGTAAATCTGAAACAAGAAGAGAAAAAATACATCTATTTTGATTGTCTCCTATCTTATGAAGTGCAACCTACTTTCTCCTATTTTGATTGATTTAATTATTAATTTCCACAGACACAGAAACAACTATTTGGAAAAAAACAAAACTTTTGCCATTATAAACAAAGTGACTGGACTTATTATAGACTAGGCAAAAAGTCACAGAAATAATCACAGAAATTTTAAATCAAGAAAATCAAAGTTATTTAGGAAACACAAAAGATCATATTCACCCCATGTAAAAGAGTCTATGCAGAAAATACTGCCCACAGTTTACACTTTGAATCACTTCTATTTATGGTCCTAAAATGGTAATGAATGTCACTGTCATTTAAATTACTTATTTATCAGGTACACTATCATCTTTATATCTCAAAAGAAGTCTCAAATGTCTGATGAGTAATGGCTCTTGACAAAAAACGTGATTGCTATTATGAACTGACATTTGAATGATGCTTAAAAGTTTATGAGGCACTTTTACAAGACACATAATTTAATCACTCCATGTAATTCTGTGAAGGGGTTATGATCCCACACATAAGGAACATGAGGCTCAGAATCACCTAAGGTGGTGGTTCTGACTAGGAAGCCAATGCAGATAAGCGCCATATGCCCCAGCTTAAAACTGGCAAGGCTTAGTAAAAGTCTGGAGAACGCGATGCCTCCTCAGTGTCAAGCTATCATCCGCAGACACGCTCAACATAAAGGAAGGAAAGCTCCGATCTAAAATAACAAAGCACTGATCAAACACAACTGGTTCATAAGGGATTGATCTAAGGAAAAGCTTATCTGGTCTAATGTTCCAGTTTAAAAGTTTTCACGAAGTCACTACTCCTTTGAATCTAAATCTTTCTAAAACCAACCTGCCATCATCTGTTCCTTTCCCTATTGCTATCAGAGCCTCCAGGTCTGTGCCCTTCAGCCCATACTGAAGCAGTTCTTTTGCAGCATCCACATTCTCAGGAACTCTTTCCAGGCATTCGTGGAGAACCCAGGACCGCTTCTTTATTTTACTCTAAATATAAAGAAAATAGAAAAGAGGAATTAAGAATCCATGCCATCTTCGGATCAGCACAGCTCCGGCCATTGCAGCCATCTAAGGAGTCAACCAACGGAAGGAAGACCTTACTCTCTGTCTCTCCCTCTCACTGTCTGTAACTCCACCTCTTAAATAAATAAATAAAATATTAAAAATATATAAAATTAAATTTAAAAAAATAAAGAAAGAAAGAATCCATGCCATCTTACAGAACCTGACAACTGCCTTTCAGAGTCGCAAAGCTGTGCTGAGGAATCATCTGCTTACGAACAGAGTCACAGACAGTTGCTGGAGGCGCTCCACGTAAAACAGCTAAGTCCCTAATGGGAACCACAGCTGGATGCAGGGGATGTGATTCCAGCTGCTTGCTTTCTTCTACTAATGAGCCACACTGAAACAAAAGCTCAGTATTCTTCTTTGAAAATAAAAAATTTTTCCACCCTCTCATAATTGCTTTTGGTTTGCATTTTGGCTATATAAGAAAGTAGAAAACAAGGTAAAAAGATAAGATAGATCATATTTTAATAATTACATTTAAGTTTTAAATAGAACTTAACACAGCACATCGAAGTAACATGTTTATTTGACTATAAGATGTACCATAGGATGCAGATAACTTAATCATAAAAAGTCACAGTTTACAGTTGGAAAGACTAAGGGCATATTGCTTCCTCCAAACCCATTCAAACCCCCTGACTGGTCCTCTTCCTTGAAAGAGCTATCTGAGTCACAAACTGGAAGTTGGATCTGATTCATACCCTGTGTTCCTTTGTACATTCCATCATATCAAATTCACTCATCAAAGGTTTCTTAACTCACTCCCCCTTCCCATATCGGCAGCCTCTTTACTGTAATCTAAATCATCAACACACAACAGTTGGGACACTGTAGAAACCCCTTACCCCAAGAAGGATATCCCAACAGCTAATTCTCTTTCTAATTACATTTCCCAGTGTTCACTATCATGAAATATCAGCTCCAGCAAATTGGATGACTTACAGGGCTCATTTATCCATGAATGTTTACTGCATAACACTATGTAACAGGCACTAAATTAGACAGGAAGACACAGTAGTGAGTAAGATAGACTGAGTCAGGGCCAACATGTGGCACTATGGGCTAAGCCACAGCCTGCCACACAGCATCCCATGTTAGAGCACCAATTTGAGTTCCCCCTGTTCTGTTTCCAATCCAGATCCCTGCTCATGTGCCTGGGAAAACAGGGGAAGAGGCCCAAGTACTTGGGCCCTGCCAATCACATGGGAAACCCTAATGGAGTGTCTGGCTCTTGGCTATGGCCTAACAGCAAAGGTCATTTGAGGAGTGAACTAATGGATGGAAGATCCCTCTCCCACCCCAAAGCTCATCATCTTTTAATTTGCTCTTATTAAAGAATGCATTCCTCCTTTCCAACTACAGGACTACTTGGAATGCCTTCAAATCCCTGCTCACTCTATAAAGTCTTCCATAACATCAAGTCTACACTGACTGCCGCCTTCCCTGGGTTCCCAGTATCATCTGACATGTTCTTGATGGTTTCCGTATTTTCAGCTTGTCTCAGCAGTAGGACTACGGGCTCTCTAACAGCAAAGGCTACACCTACAGTCCCTAGCATAGTACTTTTATTCTTAACTGTCTATATTTATTAAATATCCCCTACCACAAAATTGCATCTTTAACACTTCTCAAGTCCTTCAGGGATCTGTTCTTTATCATGTTCCAGAAAAAGCAAATAAATGGCTAGTGGTGCCCTATATCATAAGAGAAGAAAGGAAGATAATACAGGTTTGATGTTCCAATTTTCTACAGAAAACACAAACAACTTTGTCTTACATTATCTCTCACATTTGAGATATTATTTTTATTAACATAAACAGTTTATCACTCTGGTTTCAGATAACATTTATTATATGTTTAAGTTACTTAATATATATATTTTCTCAAAATGACTATTCTTTTGATGGATTTTGTTTCATTTAAATTTTTTATTCATATAAAGAGAACAGAGTTAATGTTTTTCATATATACAACTTTAAAGAATACAATCATATCATAAAATTTTCCCAGTATTTGCTAGAATCTTCCTAAATGCAAAAGTACCTTCTCTTCTAAACGTCAGATCAAAAGTTCCAATCCTTTAAATGTATGTCATGAGTCCAACTACTTCCTTACAAAGACACCAAGAGTCAAAATACAGAATGCTATGAATTGAGTATGTGCCCCCAAAACTCCCATGTTGAAAAATGAATCCCCAGACTGACAGTATTCGGAGATGGGGTCTTTGGAAAGTAATGAGGGTTGGAATTTTCATGACAGAAGTAGTACCCTAATAAGGGACTTCATAAGTCATAAGGCCAAATAAGAAACAAAATTAGCATCCTTATAACAGAGTTTGTTCCTCACTCCTACCCCTGCTCCCCATCATCTGAAGACACAGCAAGAAAAAATTCATCAGCAAGCTAGAAAGAAGGTACTCACTAGGAATGAAATTGGCCACCACCTGGATCTTGGACTTCCTGGTCTCCACAACTGTGAGGCTACATAACATTAACTATGGAAGGCAGGTAGTAGATTCTTTTTAAAAGATGTAATCTATTTATTTGAGAGGCAGAGTTACAGACAGAGAGAAGGAGAGACACAAAGAAAGGTCTTCCATCCACTGGTTCCCTCCCCAAATGACTGCAATGGCCAGAGCTGGGCGGATCCAAAACCAGGATCCAGGAACTTCTTCCAGGTCTCCCACATAGCTGCAGGGGTCCAAGCACTGAGGGCAACTTCTACTGTTTCCCAGTCCATTAGCAGAGAGCTGGATTGGAAGTGGAGAACCAGTGCCCATTTGGGATGCCAGAGCTTCAGGCAGAGGTTTAGCCTACTACGCCACAGCGCCAGCCCCAGTAGGAAAGACTTCAGCAAAGAAGGGTTCTATTTATGGACTCCCAGCTTCAAACTGCCCCTGGGAGCCAGCTAGCTATGACAGCTTTCCCATTTCTGCTTGCGGCTAGCTGACACAGGATCATGAGAAGGCCACTTCAAAACAAGACTGGTTCTAGTCCTCATGTGCATTGGTTCTTTTCTGGCTGCTCTGGCTTAGTAGCCAGCAAGGCACAACGGGGACATCTTGTGGGGCTTACGTGCCCCCTTCCTCGTGCCATGGACACCTTCCTTACAATTTCAGTGGTACTGCTATGGGCAGATTTCTTCCCAATCTCCCAGGCCACTGAGAGATAGGCTTCCCAGGCTGGGCCTGCCTAAAGAAGTGGGGAGATTTTTCTTGCCATTCCTCCCCAGGGCTCCCTTCTTAACTATCAGCATCACAACACAAGCATGCTGGTAGAGGATTCCTGCTTGCAAGTTTCCGGGGTTTTCTGACCTCAATCTCAGCTCACTGACACCCTAGCAATAGGCGTTCAGCTTCCCTATCCATCCCATGTTTCCCTGACTGCCAGACTAGACAACTATAGACCAGTTAAGACAACCCAGAAAACATCTCTATCAACTGTGCTGCAGTCACTCCTTGCCTAATGAGTATGAACCCGAGCTTAGCAGAGGAGACCTCCTTCCAAGTCTGTTCCTTCAGCCTAGGCTTTGCCTTAGGGCTCTCTCTGTGTCTTATAGATAAACTCTGGTTCCTAGAAAACAAGTCTCCACATTGAAACCTTCCCTGTGGCCCCTGACAAGACCCTGACTAACGCAGGTAAAGAGACACAACTGTGGTGCAGTAAGGAAAAGGATTAAGCACAGAGCAGGTACTTGGCTGCTTTCTCAGGGAATACTGGATCACACACTCAGTATCGAAGTCCAGCTGTAGGAACAGCAGTCCAGACAACAAGGTAACTCTTCCAGGTGAGAAAACATACTTCATGAGCTGTAGCAAAATCAGAAATGTGGAGTCCCCTACCATGAAGCCCTGAACCAACAGATACTCCAAAATATAAACTGTTTCACATATTCACAATTACACATACCAAATAATTCTGAATTGAAGCAATGTTGACTGCTGATTTCCTCCACTGCCTCTGGTAGACGAGATCAGTATCCAGGCCATAGGTATGAGCCAAAGACAAGGCTTCCTCATACTCTTCACTTTCAATCTTTAGACAAAGAAATGGAAACAAGGTCACTATGACAATACAATGAACAATGACAATCCCTTGGATCTGTACAACACATTATGAATACATGTGCACTGTGACACTCAAAGTTCACATACATTTTGAGGAGCAGATAGATCAAGTATCTCTATTAGCATTTTAACAAAGATAAACAGTGAAAAGGTCAGTTCTACATGATAGAACAATGGCAAAACCAAGACCAGCAGTCTAACAGCCACTCTTTGTGCAGGGCTCCTGACCCTGCAGGAAGAACACAGATGAACCTGAACGCAGTGCTGGTCACACAGGCTGCACAAGCCAGGCCTGAACTAGACAGCAGGTGTGCAAGTCTTCTACCAGGTGTAGTCTGAGTACACAGCTGCTTAAACACTGCTAAGGAGAAGAGCTAAAGGTCACTCAAACGACAGCAGAAAGCCAGAGAAATCATAAAGTGGAAACTCAAGCTGAGTGAACTCATCTTTTTTGCTCTTTTTCTGTCTTGATTTTGATTACCCAAGGACAAAAAGCAGCGCTATTTATAATACTGATATCGAAGATCAGTGGTCCAACAATCCCCCTTTAAATTTCTTCCTTTATTGAAAAATTAGCTTTTTTCTCATTAAAATGAGACTGTGATACCTTCAAACTTTGAAAATGATACACCCTCACCTTCCTCTGATAAAGCTCTTCTGGAGTCGTGGAGCGCAAACTCACAAGACGGTAATTTTTAGTAATGGTTCGTGGGCGCTTCCGTGGGGGTGCAAATCGCTCCATTTCAGTCACCAAGTAAAGCCCCTGTTTGATGTAGCTGAAGTAGCGAGCCTTGGCAGAGATTTCATGATCGGAATCAGAATCCTCTTCTCCCTCATCTTCTTCTCCCGACCGAACCTCCAAGCGAGACCGTTTAGGGGCAAGTTTAATCTCACACTACATGGAAAAAAGGAGATGTGGAATTAATAGTAAAGAACTAAAGACAACATTTTAGAATTAGTGGAAAAAATAATACTTCTAATTATACTCTGGTTTGATTCATTATATCATCAATGATGAGACTGACAGAATTCCAACAACAAATACAATAGACATCCACAGCTCCAAAACTAGGCATTATCAGCTCCAAATCTCAAAAACTAAGCCTTTTTTTTAATAATAGGTCAGTAATATGGTCTTGTAAAAATACCCCGGTAATTACTTCAGAGAAATAAAGAGGTTAAGAATGTTAATTTCTTTTCCTTTTGGTATTTCTGTTCACCTGTTACAGAAAAATATGATGATTTTTTAAAAATCTATTTAGAGAATGAACATGAAGGTATTTGTTTGCTTTACCAAAATAGCTCTTCCTCAACCCCTTTTAAAAATGTCTGAGTCTGAAAGCCTGGCTGTTAAAGATAACTTTCATTTCACATTTAACAGAATTGGCTTAGATTTTTAAGCCATAATTCTTTTCATAGGACATTTTTAGACTCAGCAACAAACTTCTGAGTAAAAAATCTTTGTCAAACTATATTGCTGATGTGAAAGCTATTGAAGGCTGTTACCCTTGGAAGACAATTTTAAATGACCAAAACATAACTTTAAAGAACTGGGCTCTATTTTCAAGTCTTTTGTCATGATAAATTTTTATTTAATGAAAGAATCAAAATTTTTAAACAGCCATACTTAAAGGAATTCAGAGGGGGAATGTTTAAAAGGGCTTATCATGTTAGTGAAAAATGAATGCTTTACAGACAGCAAAAAGATCCAGAGTTTCATTTTCTTACAATGCAATTTTTTAGGCTCACTAAACACCAGATTTTTTTTTATGCTGTATTCAATGTCTGATAATTCCATTCACAGATTTTTTATTTTTAAATATTATATCACAGGACAGCTAAAACTAAACACCAGATATTTAGATTTTGGGTGAAATACATGTCTACTCTCAACCAAAGGAGAAAGCCTCACCTCCAAACTTAAAAATCCCCCATCATGGATAGCAGTAACTTGAGGTGATGGTTCAA
Source organism: Oryctolagus cuniculus (assembly GCF_964237555.1). Taxonomy (NCBI): domain Eukaryota; kingdom Metazoa; phylum Chordata; class Mammalia; order Lagomorpha; family Leporidae; genus Oryctolagus; species Oryctolagus cuniculus. Next base: position 187,236,760 of record NC_091433.1, on the reverse strand, counting down.
ACCATTCACAGGATTTTCCTAGTAAATTCTTCAGAGTTTTCACAGATGAAACAGTCAAAGCACCAGAGCATCGAGCCAAAGTAACTGCACCATCTGCCCACCAGTTGACATCTATCAGTGGGTAAAAGGACTCTTTATCTAGTGGGAGAAAAGTAAGTTAAAACACACGCATCTGTGAGTGTGCTTTAAATACAACATATTTATTAGAGTAATCAATTTAAAAACCAAACTCATCCACATTATTTGGGCCCTAAAGTTCAAATAGCATGAATTAAAAAAAAAAAAAGCTAAGTCTTTCCTCATTTTTTTTTTTAATTTATTTTATTTGAAAGGCAGAGTTACAGAGACAGAGAGAGAGAGAGAGAGAGAGAGACCTAGAGATCTTCCATCCACTGGTTCACTCCCCAAATGGCCACAACAGCTGGGGCTGGGCCAAAACTGGGCCAGACCAGGGCCAGACCAAAGCCAAGAGCTAAGAGCTTCCTGCAGGTCTCCCTTGTGGGTGCAAGGGCCCAAGCGTTTGGGTCATCTTCCACTGCTTTCCAAGGCTTATTAGCAGGGAGCTGATCAGAGGTAGAACAATCAGCAAGGGAACCAGCGTGGCAGCTTAACTGGCTACTCCACAGCACTGGCCCCTTTCCCTCAAATTTTTATTTTTTTTTTTTTGTATACTTTGTATTATGAGATACAAAATGGTACAGTAATTAATTTAATGAACACCTGAGTACCAACATCTTGGCAGCCAAATTTAGAAGTTCCAGGGATACAGAGGTAAATAAATTAAAGTCCTTCTCAAAAAATTAGGAAAATACTCAAGAGAGATATATATCACCATTTTCAACACAGTACGTTGAAAGGTAGGCATATACAAGCTGTACATATAGAAAAGTTTGGAAGATGTATTTTATAGCACGTTCAGATAAACAATGAATTATACCCTTTAGAAAAATACAAAATACACATATAATAATTTCCAGTGTTGATTTCCTCTTAAAGTTGTAACTATTCAGACAGGGAAAAAAACATTCAAGGACAGAGGAATTTTTAGAGATGAAAGTGAATGCCTATGGCTCACCCAACAGAAGCATTCAAAAGGAAATACCATGGTATTTATTATAATTTTATTGTACTTTTTTAACCTCATCTATTCCACCAAGGGTATGATACAGTTTAAAGGTAATACATATAACTGTAAGAAATATTTAAACATTAAACTGAGGAGAGACAGGGATTTTTAAATTGGAATTCAGCACCAAGAGAAAACCTCATTATTTTTATAAAAATAAAGACCATAACAACATTTTTCTCCAATTTAAGCCTAAGGCAATGCAAAATACTACAAAATTATTTCCAAGAAAATGTGAAAAGCAGAGTTCCTAGGGCTAAGTATACAATGGGAGAGGAACAAATCATTCAAATAAAATTTATCTTCTGCTTTGACAGTCATTTTTTTCTTGAAAATATTTCTGAATGATTGTTTTAGACAATCACTTAAGAAAAACAGATAATTCAAAGCATGGAACCTGATGATGGCATTAATGAATCAATATTTCTATGAAAAGTATTAATGAATCAATACTTTTAATGCTCTTTAAATGTGAACTGAAAGTATACTGTAAGTTAGATTTTTAATCTTTTAACTATCACTGACTTTAAAGGAGAAACTTAAAAATTCAAGAGTGTTTAATTTTGAGAGTTCCACCTAAAGAAGGATGATGCTTACTCAAAAACTCAAAGTCATCTTTTGATTTCCTAATTTGGGGCCTCTGCTGTGGCACAGCACCAGCAACTGATATGGATGCCAGTTCAAGTGCCTACTGCTCCACTTCCCATCCAGCTCCCTGTTGATGTGCAGAAGAGTATGGCCCAAGAGCATGGGCCCTGCACCCATATGGGAGACTTGGATGAAGCCAGGCTGGGCCAGGCTATTGTAGCCATTTGGGGAGTGAACCAGCAGACTGAAGTTCTCTTTCTTTCTTTCTCTTTCTCTTTCTCTTCCTCGTTCTCTTTCTCTTTTTCTTTCTTTCTCTCTCTCTCTCTCCCCCCTCCCCCACTCCTTCTCAGAAACTCTGCCTTTCAAATAGATAAATATCTAAAAACAGATGTTACACTTCATTTCAACCAACCAAGTAAATAATTAATATTATTTTTATTTAAGTACAAAGCTTGGTCTTTTATCTACTTCAAAAAGTGATACATGTTCATTGTATTAAAAAAATTATTTTAGGGAACAGTATTGTGGCCTAGCGGGTAGAGCCACCACCCATGACATCAGCACCTTGTTTAGGCGCTGATGCAATTCTCTGCTGCTCCACTCCTGATCCAGCTCCCTGCTAATTGCCTGGGAAATCAGCAGAAGATGGCCCAAGTGCTTGGGCCCCTACACCCATGTGGGAGATCCAGAGGAAACTCTTGGCTCTTGGCTTCAGCCCAGCCCACCTCTGGCTGTTGCAACCATCTGGGAGTGAACCAGAAGGTGGAAGACCTTTCTCCCTCTGTAAGTCTGCCTTTCAAATAAATAAATCTTTAAAAAAATCCTTTTAAACATGAAGATGAACAAAAAGAAAAAGAACTTCCTACTAATATAACCCTAATTCCCTCCCAACCTCCAAGAAAACCAGTGTTTATCCTTTCAGCTATGCCCCTAGAGCATTTGAAAAGTGGTAGGCTTCTGAGCTTTGAACTCAGTGAGCCCTCTCAACACTGGCTTGGCAGAGGAGCCATGCCATAAAGCCTAAGCCCTGATTCAGCCTTTGGGATCTGTTGTCTTGTCTCTGGTCCATGAAATCTTAGTGCTTCTCCTAAAGAGAGGGAGAAGTCACCAAGAGATGCTTTACTGTCTAATCAGCACTGTACGTACTAACAAGGTCCCCCAAGGTTTTATTTACCATATTTCATTCAACTCACCTTTTACTTTTTTTCTTTTCTCAGTAGAGAGCCTCCAGTCAGGATTGAGTCCATCATAGCCTGGCTAAATGTGAAAAGATGCACCAGAGGAAGCTTTAGTCAACTACACAGAAAATGATGAGAAAATTATCAAAAGCTATGGAATTTTTTAAGTAACAAAACAAAGAGATGATGTTTTTCCTTGATCTCTCAGTTCCAACTGAATGAAATCTATTCCTCACCATAACAGTCTGGAGAGGCAATTGTTCTTATAGTTAACATGTGCACATGCAAGTATGAGATCAAATATAATATAGAAAAAACTTATATAAGAAAAATAAGATAATAAATATATAACTAATACAAATCAAAGTAAGATACACTAAGAATTCATTCCCTACACAGGAAGCAGAGGAGAGCAGCTGCATGTAAGCTCTGGCCTGGGTACAAGTCCTAGCCCTGCCCCTTGTAAACGCAGCAGCCCCTCAAGGCTGCGGTGTCTTAGCTCTGAGACTCAACTACACAACCTCCATGATACTTCCTAGTTCTTTCTATGACTACAATTTAGGAAGTAAAACTTAACCATGCAGTCCTCAAAATGAAGCCATTCATATTTTAATCTCACAGAAACACAGCATTGCGTTAGTTTAAGATCACATCAGTAAATGTCCTAAGACAATTCAGAGTAAGCCACTGCCAGACACTCTCTTGGCTTACTATTCCTCCAGAACTGCAACAGTATGGAGAAACAGCAGTAAAAAAAATAGTTTCGGTGTGTGTTTGAAATCTTAAATCTAAAAACAGTATTCCTATATTTAAGTCAAGCAAACTGTGCTTTTTGCATAATGCACCAGTGAGCATACATTCTTATTAGCAATACCACAGTGGCTCACACTCCTGATTATTAAAATAGATCTTTCTTTCCATAGCCTGGAAGCACTGCCTGTTCTTACCTATTACAGTAGATCACTCAGTCCCTGAGAACAGAGGTCACAATCTTTATCTTGGAAAGAAAAAAAGCTACCATAAGAGGCTAGTTAGGTACCACAGGAAGAAATGGAGTATCCTAGTTAACTGAATAATAAGAAAGACTATTAAGTCTAAAAGAATTAAGAAACAATCAGGTACATATTATTGAGAATAATCAAGTAAGTTAGAACCGTACTTGATCATTTATTAGGCAATTTAGAGTTTTTCAATGCCTGCAAATCGCCAGGAGTGTGTGCTGTGACAACAGCATACACTGCTACTGTGTATGATGACATGAGCTAGTTCCTACCAACGCATTCTAGAGAAGACAAGGGGCACATTCTGAAGCCCCTCAAGCAACAATAATTATAACTAAGACCTGGGTAAATTTAATTTGAATGAATTAAGTTTGAATTAAATGAAATTCGACATGAGATCCTGAAAATAAGTAAAAAAATGAATGAATGAATGAATAAATCTCATTCACTGGCATAAGCACTTTGGGAATTCAAAGTGTGCTTGGTCTTCCTCAGAAACGATGCTGAGAAGGAGCACCATGAGCAAGCAGTACTCATCTCTCACAGCCAAGGACGCACACCCTTCGGGACTGGACTGCTCCTTGCACACTGTGTCAACAGTGGGCACTTCTTTTTGTGGCTGGATAATATTTTATTGTAACCATTTATGATAACGTGTTTATCCATTGACCCATTAACGGACATTTAGATTGTTTCCATTTTGGTTGTTGTAAATAGCGCTACTATGAATATGCATAAACATGCTATTTTAGTATTTGTTTTAAATTTAGGGACTTATACACCTAGTTTTCTGAATTTATGCCTTAGAAATAAATTTTAGGTTCATTCTAGGCATCTGAACTAAATGTTTAACTTTATTATACTTGGAAGGTCAATGGGTTTTTCTGTACAGAACATTTGAGGGAAAAGCTGAAATAAAATCCACCCTTCCCCTCTGCGTCACACAGAGGCAGCCTGCAGACCAGCAGCCTTAAGGCTGTTCTTCCCCAGGTCCTAAAGGCCATCTCAGTGGCCCCTCATACTGTCGCTCCCCCTCTTCGTGGAGGAGCAACACAGGACCCTGCGCTGTTCTTTCGTCTGCTCGGCCTTCCCCGGGTTTGCTGCTGGTTCTTCCCGGGTTGGCTACTATCCCTTCTGTCGCTCCCCCTCTTCGTGGAGGAGCAACACAGGACCCTGCGCTGTTCTTTCGTCTGCTCGGCCTTCCCCGGGTTTGCTGCTGGTTCTTCCCGGGTTGGCTACTATCCCTTCCACCTCCGTGGAAGGGCAGTTCCCCCTGGCCACATTCCCCACTTCCGCAGGGGAGCGGCACACCGCCGGCCGGCTCTCTCGGGGGCTGCACAGGTGTTCCCTTAGATGTTCCCCTTAGATGTTCCTGGTGCATGCCGTTTCTCTCCTCCTTTATAGTCCTCCTCCGCCAATCCTAACTCAGCTGCCCACACGCCGAGTACGCTGCTCTCCAATCAGGAGCAAGTCCTACAGTTTATTAGTTGAACTGGAGGCAGCTGTGCGGAAGCTGTTTACTTCTCTCCCAGCGCCATATTGTGGGAGAGCAGATGTATAGAATAAGTCTTAATTCGAGTAACTTAGTCTAGTCCGGATTGCTCCCCACACATACTCTTGAGGCTGGCCCACACAGCCCATCTTTCTAACCCACAGACTCTAAGACAAACAAGACCCATGGCCTGGCCATGTTTACCACATCTGAAAAACTCTAGAGACTAATGCTCCATGAGCAAGATCACCACACTCCCCATGACCCACAAGAAGGCTTGCTCATGACACCACAGGAATACATTACAAGAAGAAACCCCCATGTCAATTCTCTTTGCATTTGTTGGAACTCAGAATACAAAACTCCAAAATATGGCACCTTGGCATACTGAATACTTTGAACTGAAGGACAATGGAAAACCTCAGAATCAAAGTTTCTCTGGCCTTCTCCTGCCCTCCTATCTCCAGCCCCTCATACTCCCTGAAAGTGAGTCAAAGAAACCAGAACTCTTTCCCTAGTGGGTCACAGACACCAGGACTCCTGCCCTCAAAGCAAGCCATACATCCAGAGAGGTTGTCTTCACTCCTCTATCCTCTCCACTGTAGAGCCTCATTCAAGAAGAGTCTTGCCCCATACAAGAGTAAAGGAAGGTCACACAGAGGCTAAGAAGAGTCTGAATAGGTAGGCCTTCCTGGGTTTCCCCTCAGTGTGTCACCATTAGACCAGCCCTATTCTTACATTCACACTTCTATATGCTGCCCATTCTTCATCACACCTAAGCATCAAAACAGACACATTTCCCTGGATCTTCATCTTGGAAGCCTACTGTACTACACAGAACTTTCAGTACATCTGTTCTGCTTTTCTCTTGCCAATCTGCCTCTTGCTATATGAGAACTGGCTGTGATTCTTTTAATCCCTACAGTCCCTGGTGCCCAACACGGGGCAGCTGAGACATATGACTCACTCTGGAACCTGCAGATGAGATCCCCGGACAACTGACAAAAACCAGCATAGAAAGGTAAGAATACTTTTTGATCAACATCAGCCCTTCCAGACCTCTGCCTATGTTATCTCATTGAGAATGGAAAGCAAAACATCCTCTTTATAGTGCAGGCATTTGGTCCAGTGGTTAAGTAATTACTTGGGACATCCACATGCCATATCAGAGTAACCAGATTTGAATCCCGGCTCTACTTCTGAACCTAGCTTCCTGCTAATGTACATCCTATGAGACAGTAGGTGACAGCTCAAATACTTGAGTACCTGCCACCAACTCAAAGCCCCAGATTGGGTTCCAGGCTCCAGCCCTGGCTGTTGCAGGCAGCAGAGGCGATCTCTCCCACTGTGCCAAAAGCCCATACTAAATTGCCATCATTATATAGGGCAACAGTAACATAGAGGAAGATAACCAAAAAATGCAGATAAAGATTTTGTACAGAATCACTACCATGGCTAAAGCAGTGTTTGAACTAGATTTAAGAATTTTACTTGTTGATTCTTTTTTTCAACCATTAGAATCTAAATGCAACAAAGTCTCTTTCTCCAAAGGGTACCAGAACTCAACACTTCAAATGTTTATTTCACAAGTATGTATTAGTGTTTAATATGCTACCCCTATGTTAGAATCTGTGGATGAAATATATATTCAGCACCAATTCTCAGAGTTCACAACCTAGCAAAGTTGTCAACACAGCTTGGATTATATCAAGATTAATCACATCAACTGCCATCTTCCCACTTATCCTGCATTGACTCATTCATTTAACAAAATTAGTCTAACACCTACTATGTGTCAAAAATAAAATTAAATTAAATTGGAAAAAGATAAGTTTCTATCCTATTTTCTACATCTAAGGAAGTACAAATAGGGAAGCAACAAAACTTCTTAAGAGAAAAATTAAAGCCAAAATGGACATGTATAGATAAAAGTAAAACATATGGAAGTGTTTGAAATGAAAATCACTTAAACAATTCTACTATATTCCAGACATGAACTCAATTTAATACTCACAGATTTCTAGCCAGATGGATCTTCATACAGACAATGAAAGCTGAAGTATTTAATCAACTCAAAATTGGATAGAAGTAAATCAGAATAGGCACTTCTATAACTATCTTTAATCATTAGGTTTTACAGAGAAAATACTCAATCACACAGGCATATTATGAAAGCTAATAAAGTGGCAAATTGCATGAAGAAAGCCCCAAATGAGCTGAATTCACAATTTTGGTAAAGGGATGTAAGGTTGTACAGAGCACTAGTAGCATTAGTTTCTTCTCAGGCAATGATTAAGCTCAAATTACCGGCTGACTATACTGCCTATTGCCATAAAACCCACTGTAAACTAACTGGAATGTTCAGTCATTTCCTAGGGCAGCCATAAAGAGAGGTAAAGTTTGCCCTCCCTGGAGACCAAAACTCCACTGACTATTGCCAGAGGAATGAGAAAGAAGCAGCTGTCTCAGTGTTTCTCCAGAGCCTGGGATGTCTCCTTAAACTCCGGCACTGTGGCGCAGCAGGTTAAAGCTGCGGCCTCTAGCACTGACATCCCATATGGGCACCAGTTCAAGTCCCAGCTGCTCCACTTCCAATCCAGCTCTCTGCTATGGCCTGGGAAAGCAGTAGTGGATGGCCCCACTCCTTGGGCCCCTGCACCCATGTGGGAGACCTGGAAGATGCTACTGGCTCCTGGCTTTGGATCAGCTCAGCTCTGGCTGTTGTAGTCATTTGCAGAATGAACCAGCGGATGGAAGACCTCTCTCTCTCTCTGGCTCGACCTCTCTCTGTAACTCTTTCAAATAAATAAAGTAAATATTAAAAAAAAACACCTCCAGTGATGAGTATACAGACACCCACATATTTGGTAAATATGATACTGTACCTCTTACTTATTATTGCTATCATTGCACATTTCCAAGTTCTCAGTATAATGAACCACACAACTCCATAAGATGTCATTCATATAAAATGCAAGGTGATGTCTCTTCCTTGTTTTCCATCAATATCATATGTTAACACCTGATTTCCCAGATAAAATTCAATACCTCTAAATGTAAGCACTATTAAGTACATATTTTTATGAAACGTTTAACCTATAAAATCAGACAACTGAGAAATCCATCCACTGAGAAAAAGGAGTTGTCTCTATGCTATGAAAGATCATCAAATAAAAAGAATCGATGTGAAAATACAGGGGTGGGCATTGTGCACAGCAGGATAAGCTGCCTCTTAGGACACCCGCACCCCATTCTCAAAACAGAATATTAGTTCTAAAGTTTAGCAATTACAAGTTTAACCTGCAAGCCTTACTATACAAATATGATTTATTTCCAACAACCCCACTCCCCAGTACTGTTAATTGAATTGCATGCATTTTCTCTGACTTTGCATTTCCCCAGTTCTATCCTGTTATTTTAATTTTTTGTTTAGCATTTCCCTAGCAAGGTGATGAACACACTCTAGCAATCAGGAAATAACTGGACTTTATTGTTTTACAATGATGCTATCATGGATAACATATTCTACTGCACAATAGTTATTTATGAGCTTTACTGCACTTACTGCAGCACATGACATTTTAGCAATTCATAAAGTAAGTGCTAGTCTGAAAACCCAATGCAATGTGATTAATTCTCAGGACAGACGGTGAAGACTCAAAGATGGTTGCTCAAACTGCTCTTGCTAGACAGGGACTCACACCTCTCACCCAGTGCCCTGCTCGGCCAAGTCGTCTAGGTACCTGTTACAAAGCTAAGCGTTCACCACCGAGAGGCTTTCTCAATTACACATTCTGGAACCTGGACACACTAATTCACTCAAGAGCTGCACACATCTGAGAAGGCTGAAGAAATCAGTATTCCATCCACTGAGAAAAAGGAGTTGTCTCTATGCTATGAAAGGTCATCAAATAAAAAGAATCGATGTGAAAATACAGGGGTGGGCACTGTGGCACACCAGGATAAGCAGCCACGTAGGACATCTGCGCCCCATTTTCAAAGTGCCAGTTCAGGTACTGGCTGCTTCACTTCCAATCCAGCCCCCTGCGAATGCACACGATGGCTTGAGCACTTGAGTTCCACCAACTGATGGCTGAGACTCAAATGGAGTCCTGGCTCCCGGCTCCGGGCTTTGGCCTGGCCCAGCCCTGGCTGGTTTGGCCATTTGGGAAGTGAACTAGTGAATGGAAGAGCTGTGTTCTCTCTGTCACTCTGTGTTTCGATAAATAAATCTTAAAAAAATCAATAATTATAAAGTATGAGTCCAATCTTCCTATGACCTATAAATCTGATCTTTCAAATAACAGAATGTTATTAAACTAACTAATGACACACCAACTATGGTGGGAGAAAAATGTGCACAGAACAGACTAATAAATCAGTTTTTTTTCACCTTTCCTTTTACTATTTAATGTATTTATTTACAGTTAGAAAGAGCATGGATATCAGAGTCTAAGAGATATGAAACCAAATCTCAGCTCTACTGCTTACTTGCTGTATTATCCCAGAAAACAGTAACTGGTCATTATGTAACAACTGATTTAACCATCAGAATAAATTCTGTAAAAGCTACATGAATACTGTGTAGATATACTTTTAGCCTACACAGCTATCTAAGTTTACAATAAATGCATCAGAGACACAAGAATTCTGTGAAGAAGAGTTCTGTGAAGAAGCTGAGGCTTCAAGGAGGTGTTTATGATGGAATGAAGTTTCAGAAGGTATAGTAGAGGCCGGCGCCGCAGCTCACTAGGCTAATCCTCTGCCTGCAGCGCCGGCACACCAGGTTTTAGTCCCGGTCGGGGAGCCGGATTCTTTCCCGGTTGCCCCTCTTCCAGGCCAGCTCTCTGCTGTGGCCAGGGAGTGCAGTGGAGGATGGCCCAAGTGCTTGGGCCCTGCACCCCATGGGAGACCAGGAAAAGCACCTGGCTCCTGTCTTAGGATCACGGTGCACTGGCCGCAGCGCACCGGCCGCAGTGGCCATTGGAGGGTGAACCAATGGCAAAGGAAGTCCTTTCTGTCTCTCTGTCTCTCTCTCACTGTCCACTCTGCCTGTCAAAAAAAAAAAAAAAAAGGTATAGTAGACAGAAACAGGGAGCACAGAGGGGTGGGCCCAGGGACTAAAGCAGTGTCATGATCAGATAGAAGAGATGACAGGTAAAAGAAGAGTTTCCATTTTCACCATAGCCTTAGGATTAAAAAAAAAAAAAGGATAAAAATAAATGCCTTCCATGTTCCCAACTTTGAACCAAAATTTATTTTGAAGCTCATACTGCCTGGGTCTCAGGGGCAGACTCTGTTTGCGGTAGTCTCTCCACGTGCAAAGCCACAGCGTGAAAAGGCAGGGACAGCCAGTCACTGGTCCGTGGCATGAGGAACTGAAACAGGCAGTGTGCTAAGCTGCAGTGGGAAGAGCAATCAAAGCAGGATCTGGTTTAGGAGCTATAGCTGAACCATCACAACCTTGGAGAGGACACCACAACCTGCACTACATCCTTAGTGACAACAACCACGCCACGGTTTTCAGTTTTGTGCAAACTGAAATCTCACATTTCCTATAATGAAATACTGGAGGAAATAATGCATACCAGTCAAATTGGAGGAAACTATCACATAACACCAAAAATGTTTAATAGGACATAGATAGCACTAAATTGAGAATCAGGTTGCATTCTCTAATTAACAAATGCCGTATCTGAAGACTGGCTGGGAAACACAAAATCAGTGCCACCAGAGGTGGATGCTCGGTAGTCAAGCCATAGCAGCTCCTTGTGAACTGCCCTTTGAAAGCCTCAAGGTATTTCTACTCGGAGACGCTCATAAGGCTTCAATGGAGACAAGCTTCGAGCCTGAACTCCTCTCCTACCACCATGTACCATTGTCCATTTCTGAAATCCCTTCTTTTCCTGTTCCATCAATTTCCTGATTGCATGTTTCAAACTACTAAGATAATTATGCATTATTGGATTTCAAGATTTTTAAATAAATTCTGAGATTTTTAAACTAACATCAATCATTTATTTGAGAGGCAGAGAGCGAGCTCCCACGTATCTACTGGTTCACTCCCCCAAATGGTGGCAGCAGCAAGTTCTCATCAAGCTGAAGCCAGGAGCCAGGAACACACTTTGGGTCGCTCACGTGGGCAGCAAGAACTCAATTACCTGATTCACCACCTGCTGCCTCTCATGGTGTGCAGCAGCAGGAACCTGGAATCAGGAAAAGAGGTGGGGCTGGCACTCAAGCCCAGGCACTCTGATACGAGATGTGGTGCACCAACTGGCAGCTTATCTGGCAGACCAAACATCTGTTCCTAATGTTCTTACTTTTCAGTAGAGCTACTCTAACATCAAAGAGTAATGAATCATAATGGCATTGATTGGAAACTAGTGACCAAAAAAAGGAAAAATATATCTAACTAATCAAAAAGTTGGAGGTATGCCAATAAGGAGCAAAATAGAATGCAATTTTTCTTTACAGGCCAAAAAAAAAAAAAAAAGGTTGTCTAGAAATCCAGTAAACAAAAGTACAAACTAATCAATTTTGTTGTAACTCTTATACTGAACATATGACATTCTAAGATACTCACAAGAGGAAATATAAAGAGTGCTTCAGTAGTTTATCAATATTTCTACTAGGTAAGTCAAAATTATTTAAGAAAACAGAAAAGAGAGGGGGAAATGTCTTTTTTTTTTTTTTTTTTTTGACAGGCAGAGTGGACAGTGAGAGAGAGAGACAGAGAGAAAGGTCTTCCTTTGCTGTTGGTTCACCCTCCAATGGCTGCTGTGGCTGGCACGCCGCAGCAGGTGCATTGCGCTGATCCGAAGGCAGGAGCCAGGTGCTTCTCCTGGTCTCCCATGGGGTGCAGGGCCCAAGTACTTGGGCCATCCTCCACTGCCCTCCCGGGCCACAGCAGAGGGCTGGCCTGGAAGAGGGGCAACTGGGACAGAATCTGGCACCCTGACGAGGACTAGAACCTGGGGTGCCAGCGCCGCAAGGCAGAGAATTAGCCTGTTGAGCCACAGCGCCAGCCCAGAAAATGCCTTTTTTATTCAAAGTTTTTACCATTAAAAAAATGTTGCTCAAATGTAAAATTTCCCAGATACAGAAAGAACAGGATCTTTCCAAATAAAAGAAACTGAATACTTTATCACCACAAACTGCTGTGAAAAATAAATAGCATATTTTGGAGTAATTATCTAAATAATGTCTTTATTTTGAATATGGATACAAAATACAGAACTAACACATCATCCTTTAGGAAGTATAATATGAATTATATTCCATGTAAATTAACTTTTTTTTTTTAATTTTCTTTATATGACAGACAGAGGGACAGATAGAGATCTCTAATATGCTGATTCACTCCCCCAAATACCCACAATAGTTTGGGCTGGACCAAGCCAAAGCGAGGAGCTGGGAGCCCAAGGTGCATCTTCCACGTGGGGGTCAGAGTCCCAGGTAACTGAGTCACCACCTGCTGCCTCTCACAGCAGGCATCAGCAGGAAACTGAGCAGCAGCAGAGGCAGGACTCAAATCCAGGCAGCCCAAGAAGAATCCCAACTACTCTACACGCTCAGCAGGTGCAAGTGGTGCTGTCTGAGGGTCCCAGCTAAACACATTCAACAGTATTAAAGGGGATCCTCTCCACTTGGAGAGACAAAAAGTCAGTCAAGTTAGCTGTGATTTCAGAGCAAAGAGAAAGAATGTTCCCTGTGTTTTGCACCAAAGGATGTAGGCTGAGGACCACCTCTTCTATTTAGAAGAAATCCAGATCCAGGGAGAAGTGGTAGGTCAGTTTGCACATCATTTCAAGTGGAAGGCAAATGGTAACAAAGAGGGAGAGAAACTACCTAAACCTGTGTATAAGATAATAAAATAAAAAATTAAGAATAGCTACTACAAATACATTTAAATCTGTGAGTAGAGTAATAAAGTACAGAGCTACTTTCTCTCTTCCTCTGCTTTTCTACAAAAGCATGCTGTTTGCTTATTAATACATCTCTTAACCAGGACATTGATCCATTCAGAGCACTCAGGAAATACAGTCCAATCTCAAAAACATGAAACTACCCACTAGACGCAGGTGTTAGCACCAGCAGTTAAGACACCGCTCAGGATGCCCATATCCCATATCAGAGTCCATGGGTTCAAGTCCTAGCTCCACCCTCCACTCTCTACTTCTGCTGCCTACTAATGTGCACCCTGTGTGGGATCAGGTAGTAGATGGCTCAAACACTTGGGAGCCTGTCACACAAATAGGAGAACCAGACTGAATTCCAGGCTACTGGCTTCAGCCTCACTCAGCCCCAGCTCTGATATGGGCATTTGGGAAATGAAACAGCACGTGAAGATCTCTGTCTGTCTGTCTGAGTTTCTGTCTCTCTCCACTTCATTCAAATAAAATATATATATACAAATTTTTAGAAAAATATATCTACCAGACACGGATATGCCTAAGAGGTAGAGGCAGTACAGAGGGAAGGAAAATTAACCCTTAAAGAGTTGAAATGCAGGGGTCAGTGCTGTGGCGTAGTGGGTAAAGCCACTGCCTGAAGTGCCAGCATCCCATATGATGGCCAGTTCAAGTCCTGGCTGCTCTACTTCCGATCCAGCTCTCTGCTATGGCCTGGGAAAGCAACAGAAGATGGCCCAAGCCCTTGGGCCCCTGCACCCACATGGGAGACCCAAAAGAAGCTCCTGGGTCCTGGCTCCTGGCTTCGGATTTGCGCAGCTCTGGCCATTGCAGCCAATTGGGGAGTGAACCAGCAGATGGAAGACCTCCCTCTCTCTCTGCCTCTTTTTCTCTCTCTGTGTAACTCTGACATTCAAGTAAAATAAATAAATCTTTTTGAAATGCAAACTAATCAGAGAGTAACAGCTTTATAACATAAGCTATACCCAGCTGAGTCAAGTTTTTTTTCAAGCCTTCACTCCGTGCTAATACCTGGCTTTGTATGAACAGAATTTACTTTCCTTTTGTGAATTTACATTATAACAGTAGTTGATTCTACTTGTAATGAAACAACAAAATCACCTAATCCTTAAAACATGGCATTTTGGGCCCATGTTGTGTAGCAAGTAGAGCTGCTGCCTGCAAAGCATAGGATGTTGGTTCATGTCTAGGCTGCTCTTTCCAATCAAACTTCTTGCTAATGGCCTGGGAAGGTAACCCACATGGGAGACCTGGATAAAGTTTCTGGTTCCTAGATTAAACCCTGCCCAACCCAGGCCAAAACAGCCATCTAGGGACTGAACCAACAGATGAAAGATATGGAAGATATCTCTCTCTCTCTCCCCCCTGTTCCCTTCTCTAACTCTGACTTTCAAATAAATAAAGCTTTAAAAAAAAAAAAAAAAGGCATGGCACAAAAAAAAAAAAAAATCAAAGAATTCTTTCTGTATCTCTTATCTCTTAGCTACCCACTTCTGAGTGAAGAGAAGGTAACTCTCTTCAAGCCTTAAGTAAGCACCGGATTCCTAGCACTGCAAGATTGGGGGGAAAACCATATCCTCTTTGGGAAGTTGACCCTTCAAATCCTTGGTCAGAGTGACTTGTTGAAATGTTAAAATCTACATTTGGTATTTTGGGAATGTCAAATAGGAAAAAATTAAAGGTTCAATGAGCAGATTACTGTCAGTATTCAGATTATTCTGCACTACATATTAAAATCAACACATAGTATTCTTCTTTTTCCTCAGATACTGATAGTACAATTAACTAAAAGGACAGCATTGGAATGATCAGAATATATAACAGCTGTGTGCTACAGTAAGCCATCAACAAAATGAAATTAGTATTGCCAGTACTCACCCTTTACTACAGCATCATGCCAAGTATAGTCACAACCAAAACACACACCTGCTCATGTTGACTCCACTCTCCCTGTTGCTTCAGAGATGGGATGGCCCAGATGCTCAGTTTCCCAGAGAAGTGAATGGCGGCAAGAAGGCTCCCATCTGGAGACAGGCTCATCTTAAAGATTCCATCCTACGGAAGAATCATAAGTTCAAAGCAAAGGACTTGTGGCTGAGAAAAACTACGTTCAGAGTTACGTGACATTTTTTAGACTGCCATGCTAAAAAGGACCTTGAGTAACTAAGGGTTCTACCAACTTCATGTCTCCAGAAATGTGCACTGGCAGAGAAACTGGAGTCCTGACATTAAGGAGTTTGTCATCTACTTTATCATGCTATAATTTACACATAACCCCAAACCTAAATATGTAAGCATTATAAAAATATTTCTTCTTACATAAATTCCCTGAATTCTCCATTCATTTCATGAATTGGTCTAGGCTAGATTGTGAATTCTTCGAAATCTGAACCCACATTTTTATAAATCCAAATGCACACAATGCCCAGAAAATGCTATACATCATAGAAGGACCATAAATTCATACTGTAAAAAAGAAGGCAGGGGGGAGGGAAGAAGAGAGAAAAAAAGAAAGGGAGAAAAAAATCCAACAATGATGAAAACAAAAGAAGGCAAAAGGGGAAAAGGTCCTGAATTTAAGACACACTTGAGTTCTTAAGATTTCCCAAGGGCCAGCATAGCAAATAAAGCTGCCACTTGCAACAGAGGCAGCACATCTGGGTGCCCAACAAGTGGCTGCTCCACGTACAATACAGTTCCCTGGTAATGTGCCTAGGAAAGCAGCAGAGGATGGATCAACTTCTTGGGCCCTTGCACCCATGTGGGAAACCCAGAAGCTCCCAGCTCCTGGCCTTGGGCCAGCCCAGCTCATCCCTGGCCATTTGGGGGAGTGAACTAGTGCATGGAAGATATTCTGTCTCTCTCTCGCTCGCTAATAAATAAATAAATCTTAAAAAAATTCTAAGATTTTCCAGACATGTTGCCAAATTATCTATTTAATGGAATAGGCTGTTATCACAGAACCAAGAAAATTCACAATACACTGATTTTACATAGCCAACCTAAGATAGAGAGGAAAAGGTTTATCTTTGTAGTCTTCCTTATACAAATCATCTGTCTGTCCTTTCATACTAGAATACCAGGTTTACTTAGCTGCCACAAACCACATGAGCAGAGATGCCACCCATCTACCATCTACCAGAGACATAGAAGCACCAAACACTAACTGGACATTTATTTCCCACTCAGGCTTTTATTAAGGTAGCCTGCTCACAAAGAAATAAAACACAGACCAAAAAAATGATAGCCAACAACCATGTTACTCCTGAACACTCAGGAAATCTGGCAATATAGGGCCCATGCCCCTAAAAGACAATAGAACTAGGGGGCAGATGGTCCATTAGAAGAGTCAGGAACTTTCCAGATCTCCAAAGTCCCCTTTCTATTATTGTGCCAATATTAAAGCCAAATACCAGCTACAGAACTGAAAACTAAACATGACTATACTGAAGTCCAAAACTATTACATCCGGCTCAAATTACTAAGTGATATTATCCATATGGTTGCTGTAGAAAACTAAGTCCACAACTCTCAAATAGCCAAAGCACATGAAGCATCTAACACAAACACAACGATTTCTGAAGGTCAAGAACATTATTGTATGGTGGCTACATGAAAACTCCTTTCTTCGACCTAAACTTATTTTAACTGGACAGGACTACCCCAGAATTCTGGAATTAACTGTTAAAAGAAAGATTAAGGGGCCAGCGCTGTGGCACAGCAAGTAAAGCCACAGTCTGAAGTGCCAGCATCCCATATGGCTTCCGGTTAGTCCCAGCTGCTACACTTCCAACCCAGCTCTCTGCTATGGCATGGAAAGCAGTGGAAGATGGCTCAAGTCCTTGAGCCCCTGCACCCGTGTGGGAGACCCAGAAGCAGTTCCTGGCTCCTGGCTTCGGATCAAAGCAGCTCCGGCTGCTGCAGCCAACTGGGGAGTGAACCAGTGGATGGAAGACCTCTCTCTCTCTCTGCCTCTCCTTCTCTCTCTATGTAACTCTGACATTCAAATAAATAAATAAATCTAAAAAAAAGATTAAAATACAAATGCTATAAAAAGAGAAATAATACAAGCAAAAGTACATCTGGAAAAATGAATAGTTCTGTTCCTCTTTGATGCAGACACAGGGAAGGACAACCCCATGATACTACATAAGGCAGGCCTCGGAGGCATGGATTTGTAGTAGTTAACAGAAATCTCTGGAAAGTGGTTCTAAAAATGGTACAATAGAAACAGGACGTATGGGGCAAAATTAATATTTAAATGTTAAATCACACGGGGCAAAATTAATATTTAGGGGTAGAAACTACACACCTAAGATAAAGCCATGGGAAATTTGCAGAGGAAACCCAGCGAAAACAAAACAGTCCAACACTCTTTCTTGATGAAAACTCTAAGCAAATTGGGAATAGAAGGAACATTTCTCAACCCAACCAAGACAATTTATGACAAACCCATAGCAAGCATCCTATTGAACAAGGAAAAGTTGAAAGCAATCCCACTGAGATCCAGAATCAGACAAGGGTACCCACTCTCACCACTGCTTTTCAATATAGTCCTGGAAGTTTTAGCCAGAGCCAATAGACAAGAAAAAGAACTCAAAGGGGTACAAATTTGGAAGGAATAAGTCAAACTATCCCTTTTTGAAGATGACATAAGCCTATAGAGGATCAAGAAGACTCCACTAACAGACTATTGGAACTCACAGAAGAGTTTGGAAATATAACAGGATATAAAATCAACACAAAGAATCAACAGCCTTTGTATATGCAGACAATGCCACAGCTGAGAAAGAGCTTCTAAGATCAATCCCATTCACAATAGCTACCAAAAAAAAAAAAAAAAAAAAAAAAAATCCTGGAATAAACCAAGGATGTCAAAGATCTCTATAATGAGAATTACAAAACATTAAAGAAAGAAACAGAAGATACAAAAACAATGGAAAAATCTTCCATGTTCATGGATTGGAGGAATCAATATCAACAAAAGCAATTTACAAATTCATGCAATACTAATGAAAATACCAAAGACATTCTTTGCAGATATAGAAAAAATGATACTGAAATTCATATGGAAACACAGGAGACCCCCAAATAGCTAACATAATCTTATACAACAAAAACAAAGCTGGAGGCATCACAATACCAGATTTCAAGACATACTACAAGGCAGTTATAATCAGAACAGCCTGGTATTGGTACAAAGCCAGATGGAAAGAGCAATGGAACAGAATAAATACCTGAAATCAATACAAGCATCAACAATTAAGTTTTCTTTAACAAAGGAGCTAATCAATCCCTGGAGCAAGGACAGTCTCTTAAACAAATGGTGCTGAGAAAACTGAATCACCACATGAGGAAGTGTGAACCAAGATCCCTCTCTGACACCTTTAACCAAAATCCACTCAAAATGGACTAAAGACCTAAATCTATGACCCAAAGCCATCAAATTATTAAAGAACATTGGAGAAACCCTATAAGACATTGGCACAGACAAACGTTCTTAGAAAAGATCCCGGAGGCACAGGCAGTCAAAGCCAAAATCAACAAATGGGATTACATCAAATTTAGAAGCTTCTGCACTGTGAAAGAAACAATCAGCAAAGTAAAGAGACAACCAACAGAATGGGAGAATATATTCTCAAACTACACAACTGATAAAGGACTCATAACCAGAATATATAAAGAGTTCAAGAAACTCAACAACAATAAAACAAACCATCCAGTTAAAAAATGGGCAAAGGACTTAAACAGATATTTTTCAAAAGAGGAGACCCAGATGGCCAGCAGACACATGAAAAAATGCGTAGGATTGCTAGCCATCAGAGAAAAACAGATCAAAACCACAATGAGGTTTCACCTCGCCCCCATTAGAATGGCTTTTACACAGAAATCCACAAACAACAAATGCTGCCAAGGATGTGGGGAAAAAGGTACCCTAATCCACTGTTCATGGGAATGTAAACTGGTAAAGCCACTATGGAAGACAGTGCAGAGATATTTCAGAGGTCTGAATACAGACCTACCATATGATGCAGCCATCCGACTCCTTGGAATCTACCCAAGAGAAATGAAATCAGCATATGAAAGAGCTATCTGTACCTTAATGTTTATTGCAGCTCAATTCACAATAGCAAAGACATGGAATTAACTGAATGCCAGTCAACTGAAAAGTGGATAAAGAAATTATGAGATATGTACACCATGGAATATTACACAGCAGTAAAAGAAACCAAAACAAACAAAAAAAAGCCGGGTCATTTGCAACAAAATGGATGAAACTGGGAAACATCATGCTGAGTGAAATAAGCCAGTCCCAAAGGGACAAATACCATATGTTCTCCCTGAACTGTGATAACTAATAGAGCATCTAAAAGGCAACAAGTAGGAAGGAAACTGATATTTTGAGAAGCAATGATTATGAACAGCCCTTCTCTTGATTGCTGAGGAACAGCTTCTTATTCTAGATTTTTGTTTATCTTTTCTTTTCCTTTAAAATATTTTACTTATCTTTTATCTTTCATATGAATCACTGAACTCTTTACTTAAAATAGTTAACCATATATGTATAAAGTTAACTGAAAATAGATCTTCGTAAAAATAAGAGTGAGAATAAGAAAGGGAAGAGGACAGGGGTGGGAGGGTGCGCACAGTGGAGAGAATTATCAAGATTCAAAAGTTGTAACTGTGAAATGTATGAAGTTTGCAACTGCAAAGCAGTACAGTTCTGCATACATTCCTACGGACTTACTTTTTTTTTTTTTAATTTACTTGATAGGTAGAGTTATAGACAGTGACAGAAAGAAAGGCATAGAGGCCAGCGCCACAGCTCACTAGGCTAATCCTCCGTTGTCGCTCCCTTGCCCGCAAAGGAACGACACTGCTCGCAGCTTATCGGTCTTCAGTAGACTTTTAATAAGAAAATAACAGCAACAGAGAAAGAATGAAGGGAGGAGAGTGGAAAGAAAAGCACCCTCCTTCATCAGCACACAGCTTTTATACAAAATCCGGCCAATTGCAAGCGGGCTCAAGTCCATGCACGGAACACTCCAATCTGCTGTCTGTTCACGCAGTGTGCACGCGTCCTCAGGCCAATCAGATGAGGTGTCACACAGCAGGCCGGCTCACCGCGTGGTCCTCGGCGCCATCTTGTTGTTTACAACATTCTCAACTCCTTTGGAAAGTCCCGACCGTGGGAAAGCATTGCCCTAACCAAAACTAGCAACATCCGCCTTGTGATAAAGACACACCAACAGCTATCAGACCGACCTTGACGTGGGGGCTCCATGGCTGCGCATCCCATGGAGCCCCACACTCCGCCTTGCGGCGCTGGCACACCGGGTTCTAGTCCCAGTCGGGGCGCCGGATTCTGTCCCGGTTGCCCCTCTTCCAGGCCAGCTCTCTGCTGTGGCCAGGGAGTGCAGTGGAGGATGGCCCAAGTACTTGGGCCCTGCACCCCCATGAGAAACCAGGATAAGTACCTGGCTCCTGCCATCAGATCAGCGTGGTGCGCCGGCCGCGGTGGCCATTGGAGGGTGAACCAACGGCAAAGGAAGACCTTTCTCTCTGTTTCTCTCTCTCTCTCACTGTCCACTCTGCCTGTAAAAAAAAAAAAAAAAAAGAGAGAGAGAGCGAGACAGAGAAAAAGGTCTTCCTTCCATTGGTTCACTCCCCAAATGGCTGCAACAGCCAGCACTGCGCCAATCTGAAGCCAGAAGCCAGGTGCTTCTTCCTTGTCTCCCTTGCAAGTGCAGTGGCCCAAGCATTTGGGCCATACTCCACTGCCGTCCTGGGCCACAGCAGAGAGCTGCACTGGAAAAGGAGCAAGTGGGACTAGAACCCGGCACCCATATGGGATGCTGGCGCCAAGGGGGAGGACTAAGCAAGTGAGCCACGGCACCAGTCCCGTGCAGACTTACTTCTAAGGGTACAGCTTAACAACTTCCCATAGGACGCCAAATTCCATTAAGCTGGCTGATAAAAATAGCAGCTTAAGTGTTATAAAGATCAAATGGATAAGATTAAGTGGTAAAGTGACCAAATAGATAAGATCAAGTGTTAAAGTGATCACAGAAATAGGACTGAGTGTTTGGAAACAATAATAGCAGAATTAAAAAGGTGTGAAGGCTCCAACATGGGAAGCAGTCCATACAGCAGACTCATAGAATGAGAATCGCTTTAGTAGCACTCAGACCTCCTTATCCATACTTAAGGCTTTCTGGTCTGGCGGAAAAGCCCACAAGAGCATTTCAGGCATGGAAAGCTAAGACATTCTGACAAAAAAAAAAAAAAAAAAAAAAATTCTACATTAAGGACCCCTGTGGGTGAGACCCCAGTAGAAAGAAGTGGCCACCAAAGAAGGATGTACTTAATTATTCTTAGGCATTTAAAATTAACTGAAAAGTGATCCCTGTTAAATATAAGAGTGAGAATAAGAGAGGGAGGAGATACACAGTTCGGCACATGCTCACTTGGACTTACCCCTAATGGTGGAGCTAATAACGTGCCAGGGGATTCCAATTCAATCCCATCAAGGTGGCATGTACCAATGCCATCTTACTTCTTAAAGTGATCAGTTTCAGTTCATAATTGATCATAATGAGAGGATTTAATGTCAAAGGGATCACATACACAAGACTAGTGTCTGCTAATACTAACTAATAGAATTAAGAAGGAGAGAACGATGGAACATGGGAAGTGGGATACACAGCAGACTCATAGAATGGCAGATGTCCTAAACAGCACTCTGGCCTCAGAATCAGCCCTTAAGGCATTCAGATCTGGCTAAAAAGCTCATGAGAGTTTCACAGGCATGGAAAGCCAAACACCGTGGCCAAAAAAAAAATGACCTAAATGAAAGATCTCTGAGCGAGATCCCAGTGGAAAGAATGGGCCATCAAAAAAGGAGGTACCTTTCTCTGAAGGGAGGAGAGAACTTGCACTTTGACTATGGCCTTGCCTAAATAAGATCATAGTTGGGCAACTCAAGAGGCTTCCATTACTGATGCCATAAACAAGAGTGTCAACTTGTTAAGTCAACAACAGGAGTCACTGTGCACTTACTCCTCATGTAGGATCTCTGTCTTTAATGTGCTGTACAGTGTGATTTAATGCTATAACTAGTACTCAAACAGTATTTTTCACTTTGTGTTTCTATATGGGTGCAAACTGTTGAAATCTTTACTTAATATGCTAAACTGATCTTCTGTATATAAAGAGAACTGAAAATGAATCTCGATGTGAATGGAAGGGGAGAGGGAGCGGGAAAGGGGAGGGTTACGGGTGGGAGGGTGTTATGGGGGAGGAAGCCATTGTAATCCATAAGCTGTACTTTGGAAATTTATATTCATTAATTAAAAGTTTAAAAAAATACAAAAAAAAAAAGAGGCTTCCATAGCCTTAGCAGCTCATGGCAAAAGCCTCAGGTGATTACTGACGTCATAAATAAGAGTGTCAATTGTTAAATCAACAATGGGAATCACTGTGCACCTGCTCCCCACGTAGGACCTCTGTCCTTAATATGCTGTACTATGCAAATTAACGGTAAAATCACTACTCAAACAGTACTCTATACTTTGTCTGTGTGGGTGCAGTCTGTTGAAATCTTTACTTAATATATACTAAGTTGATCTTCTGTATATAAAGATAATTGAAAATGAATCTTGATGAAGAATGGGATGGGAGAGGGAGTAGGAGATAGAATAGTTGTGGGTGGGAGAGAGGTTATGGGAGGAAAAGCCACTATAATTCAAAAGTTGTATTTTGGAAATTTATATTTATTAAATAAAAGTTGAAAAAAGAAATCCTGGCCGGCGCTGTGGCTCACTAGGCTAATCTTCCGCCTGAGGCACCGGCACCCCGGGTGCTAGTCTCCATTGGGGTACCAGATTCTGTCCCAGTTGCTCCTCTTCCAGTCCAGCTCTCTGCTGTGGCCTGGGAAGGCAGTGGAGGATGGCCCAATGGGAGACCAGGAGGAAGCACCTGGCTCCTGGCTTCGGATCGGCGCAGCGCACCAGCCATAGCAGCCATTTGGGGGGTGAACCAACGGAAGGAAGACCTTTCTCTCTGTCTCTCACTCACTCACTAACTCTAACCCTGCCTTTCAAAAAAGAAGAAAAAAAGAAAGAAAGAAAAAAGAAAGGAAGAAAGAAAAAGAAATCCTTAAAAATACAAAAAAAAAAAAAAAGGAGGAGGATGTACTTATGTACTTTTCTCTTGAGGTAGGAGAGAACTTCCACTTCACTTATGGCCTTGTCAAGCGAATGGGTTCAAAAGGCTTCCATAGCTGAGGCAGCTCAGCTTTGGGTGATCGCTGATGTCATACATAAGAGTGTTATTTGTTAAACAAGAGTCATAGTGCACAAACTTTCCATGCAGGACCTGTGTGCCCAAAGAGTTGTATCATGAGACTTAATAGTAAAACTTGTTCTCAAGAATCGCTTCCTTTTATTGTATTAAATGGAGGACATTATTATATCTCAAAAGTTATAATCATGTCTAAAAGCTCTCAAAAGCTGTATCATCCTTGAGTTCTTCTTTAAAGAAAATTAAGAAAGAAGGCAGGGGAGAGAAAAGAGGATGGGGGAGGGGGAGGGAAATCACATTCAAGAATCAAAAACATAAAACAGCCCTTGTCTGAACTGTTGAGAATCAGTTCTCTTTTATTCAGTTTTTTTATTCCATTTTTCCTTTCCTTTTCTTTTTCTTTTCCTTTCTTGGAAAAAACAGTAAAGGGAGGAGGAAGAGGAAGGAAAAGTGAGTGGGAGGGCAGGTATGTTGGGAAAAACTACTATGTTCCTAATGTTATATTTATGAGATACATACAAATTAAAAAAGATATAAAAAAAAAGTCTGTCCATCTGTTAGATTTTACAGAAGATAAAAGAGAAGACCAGAAGGAATAAGACACTTGTCCAAGATCATTCAATTTTAGAAAGCAAAACTGAACTAGAGTATAGATGTCTTTAAGCCCACCCAGCTCATACCCACAAGCCATGATGACAGTGTTTACAGGGTCACACAGCCTTTCAGCAGTCATGGCATCTTCTTCAGTATAATTACGTTCAAGCATAATTTATTATTTTGATCACTTGAGTAATTAGTCATGTATGATTTATATGGTAACTACCCAGGTAAAAAACACTATTAAACAACTCAACTAAAAGTATTCTAAAAATTTATGAATCTCTTTAACAAAAAAAAAATGTATACTGAATAGTTTAACAACATCAATGTGACTAGGAAAATCATAAAGGAATATGTTAAGTATTCATCTTTTTAAAGCTCTCTTTATCTGCTTCCATCTCTAAATCTCAAGGGGAACAAGACATGCCACCCCAAAATATAGAACCTAAAAATAAACAGACATCAAAATAAGGACTGGGGATAAACATAATATGTGAATTTATTAGAACTGAAATTAAGTGAGGGTTAGAGTAAAGAAAAATATATAATAACTATGTGTAAAATATACATACATAATCAAAAGAAAGTGGGAAGATATAGTAAAGAAAATATAT
Source organism: Oryctolagus cuniculus (assembly GCF_964237555.1). NCBI lineage: Eukaryota > Metazoa > Chordata > Mammalia > Lagomorpha > Leporidae > Oryctolagus > Oryctolagus cuniculus. The sequence continues at coordinate 187,211,925 of NC_091433.1, read as the reverse complement.
GAGAATACTTTTAACTATAAAACTGTATTATTCTAAGATGGCTATGCATGCAAAAGGAACATAAAGGAACAATTATATGAAATTATAGCATCTATTAAACTTAAAACCAGTTATAACTGGGAAGAAAAAAAAGTAGGAACTCTGTCATCCTGAATCCAAATCAAAATTCTCAAAAGATGAGTACAGATACTTCATCTCTATTAAATACAGAGATGTACATGTAACATCTATTTAGAACATATGAATAGATACACATGTAGAGATAAACACATGAGCATTTATGTACGTATATATAAATACTTATATATTTCTTGTTAACTGAAAAGGCTTAGCAAAAATGCCAATCCTCTTAGCAATGAGTACCCCTAGCAAACAATTCTGGTATTGAAACACTATTTCACACTAAAAGAAACCAGGGAGTTTAGAGATATTACCAAATCAAGATACGAGGCAGAAAATGTATAATTGAATCTTGAATATATATTATCACATCAGACAGCAATGAAGTTATCACAGACGAGGAACTCAGGAAATAATGTAAAGAGGTTCTCATGAAGGGCCGGCATTGTGGCACAGTGGGTTAAGCCACCCATTGCAATGCTAGCATCCCATATTAGAGTGTCGGTTCAAATCTGGGCTATTCTGCTTCTGATCCAACTTCCTGCTAATATGTCTGGAAAAGGAGCACAAGACAGCCCAAGTGGGAGCCCAAGATGGAATTCCTGGCTCCTGGTTTCTGCCTGGCCCAGATCTGACTATTGCAGCCTTTTCAGGAGTGAACCAATGAATGGAAGAACTCACTCTTTCTGTGTCATTCTGCCTTTCAACTAAATAAATCTTAAGAAAAAAAAGGCAGAGAGGTTGGCGGGGGATGGGAGGGATAAGGAGAAGGATGGAAGGACAGAGTTTCTCAATGGCCAATATTAAAGAAAAGTATAAGGATCAATAAGGACAGTAAGAACAACAGACTAAAAAACATATCAAAGCATTTAAACATGAGTACATAATGGTATCTGTCAAAACACCACTTGGGAGGAGCTGGTGCTGTGGTGTAGTAGGCTAAGCCTCTGCCTGCAGCATCAGCACCCCATATGGGCATGAGTTCATGTCCTGGCTGCTCCTCTTCTGATCCAGCTCTCTGCCTATGGACTGAGAAAGCAGTGGAAGATAGCCCAAATGCTTGGGCCATGGACCAACATGGAAGAAGTTCCTGGCTCCTGTCTCTCCATCTCTCTCTGTAACTCTACCTCTCAAATAAATAAATAAAATCTTTAAAAAAAAAAAAAGTCACTTGGGAAGGACAAGAATCAACTCATTATCTTGAAAACTAATAAAGAGAGAATGTCAAGAAAAAAGAAATGACTGTATTAAAATACCACCATCTCTGTGGCCCTTAATGATGCAAGGCATGTAGTTGTAAACATCAAGTACAGCTTATCACCAACCAGATTATGAAATTTATGCTGGGCCGGCACTGTGGCGTAGCAGGTAAAGCCCCGCCTGTAGTACCAGCATCCCATATGGGCTCAGGTTCAAGTCCCAGCTGCTCCACTTCGGATCCAGCTCTCTGCTGTGGCCTGAGAAAGCGGCAGAAGATAATCCAAGTCCTTGAGCCCCTGCACCCAGATGGGAGACCCAAAAGAAGCTCCTGGCTCCTGGCTTTGGATCGGTACAGCTCCAGCCATTGCAGCCAACTGGGGAGTGAATCAGCAGATGGAAGACCTCTCTCTCTGTCTCTCTCTGCCTTCTCACACAAGAAATGAAACCTGGGTGAAATAACTCTAAAGGAAAGTGAGTCCAAACAATGCACACTTTGGGGAATGGGTGGGTAGCAACTGTGATTGGACAGCTTCCAAGAAGCTGCTTCTGAGGAGCTGGCAGAGTTGTGTTTCTGTCCTGGCGGCTGGTTACTAGATTAAGAAAGTCTGAAAACACCAAAGAGAAACACTTCATACCGACTAGAATTACTAGTCTCAAAAGACAGTTAACAGGTGTAGGCAAGGATGTAGGGAAATAGAATTATCATCATACACTATAGGTAGGAATGTAAAATGATGTAGTCTATTCAGAAAACAGTTTGACAGTTCCTCAAATGGTTAACAAAGAGTTATCATAAGATGCATCAACTCCACTCCGACAGAAATAAAAACATATACACAAATGTATATATATACATATGTTCAAAGCAGCACTATTCATGCTGGCCAAAAAGTACAAACAAGCCATACATCAATGCACTTAAAAACTGAGAAATAAAATTGTGTGTCTGCCATACAATGATTTGCAAAAAAATGAAATGAAATACTGATATATGTTATGACTTAGATGAATGTTTAATCATCATGCTAAGTAAAAGCAGTCACAAAGAACCATATAGTGCATAATTCTATTCACATTAAAGGTTCATGGGGCTGATGTGGTGGAATGAATTAAGTGGCCACCTGCAACACCAGCATTCCATATGGGTGCCAGTTCAAAACCTGGCTGCTCCATATCCTGATCCAGCTCCCCACTAATGTGCAGAGGAAGCAAAGCCCAAGTACATGAGCTCTTGCATCCATGTTGGAGACCCAAATGAAGCTCCTGACTCCTGGCTTCAGCCTGGCACAGTCTCGGCCATTTCAGACATTTGGGGAGTGAAACAGTGGATGAAAGATGTCTCTCTCCTCCCCCTACCCCCACCACCCGTAACTCTGCCTTTCAAATAAATCTTAAAAATTAAACACACACACACAAACACACTAAATGTTCAGGATAGGCAAATATTTACAAACCAAATAGACTAGTGGTTTCCTAGAGCTGGGAAAATGGAGAGTTTTTGGGGTAAGGATAATGGGGTTCAGAGTTATTTTTAAAAAATATTCTAAAATTGATTTTGGGATGAATGTATAATTATCTGAATATACTAAAATTAACTGAATTGCAAATCTTACATGGGTAATTTGCACTGTAGGTGAATAGTATTTCAATAAAGTTGTCCCAAAAAGTCATCAAATCACACATTAGCTTGATGGAACTGTTTTATACTTTAACAAAAAAAGGAAAGAAGGAACAGTGGGGGAAAGGGAGAGAAAAGGAGACAGGATAAGAAGAGGCACAAAAACAGGCTAAAAGGAATCTGGTTTCATGGCTCACTGCAAAATAGATAACCATGTAAGGCAACTTCGGTATCCCAGTCACTATCCTAGGGGCAAAGTAAAACAGAAGCAGTCCTCACTTCCCCGGGCCATGGAAATGCAGACTAAGCATTCAAATAAACATATAACTGAAAATTCATAGTGGGTTAAGCCACTGCCTGCAATGCCAGCATCCCATATGGGTGCCAGTTCGAGACCTGGCTGCTCCACTTCCAATCCAGCTCTATGCTGGATTTCTCTCTGGCCTGGGAAAGTAGCAGAAGATGGCCCACGTTCTTGGGTCCCTGCACGTGAGTGGGAGACCTAGAGGAAGCTTCTGGCTTCAGATCAGTGCAGCTCCAGCTACTGCAGCCAATTGGAGAGCGAACGCGCGAAGGGAAGACCTCTCTCTGCCTCTCCTTCTCTTTCTGTGTAACTCTTTCAAATAAATAAATAGTTTAAAAAAAAAGAAGAAGAAGAAAAAGAACATTCAGATTACTTCTAAGGAGGAAAAAACAAGGGTTGCTGTAAGAAAGAATATCAAACAGAGCTGATGCCTGAAGCCAAGAATCCTGCAAAGAAGTCAAAGGAATGGGTACAGGAAAACTACTCCCCTGAGAAAACACAGCATCAACAAGGAAAAGAACATGGCATCTTTGCTGAAGAACATGATGAGATGAAAGACGACACAAACAGAACAGAACTGATGACACAAGAGGAGTCCACAGAGTAAGGGACAGATAAGCTTATGTGTTTTGGGCAAGGTTAAGAATGTTACCCTTGGGCCAGCGCTGTGGCTCACTTTGTTAATCCTCTGCCTGTGGCACCGGCATCCATAGGGGCACCAGGTTCTAGTCCCACTTGCTCCTCTTCCAGTCCGGCTCTCTGCTGTGGCCCGGGAGACAGTGGAGGAAGGCCCAAGTTTTTGGGCCCCTGCACCCGCATGGGAGACCAGGAGGAAGGACCTGGCTCCTGGCTTCAGAACAGCTTAGTTCCAGCCATAGCGGCCATTTGCAGGGTGAACCAATGAAAGGAAGACCTTTCTGTCCTGTCTCTCTCTCTCTCTCTCACTGTCTAACTCTATCTGAGAAAAAAAAAATATTACCCTTTAAAGATGGTGTGAAAAAAAAAAAAAAAAGAAAAAAGAGATAGAAGAGCGTCAAGATGGCAGAATAGGAAGGGAGCACACTGATAGTCCAGGAAGAGACAGTTTGATAAAAGTGGAGATACTGCAGGTTCAAGGAAGAGTAGGGGAAGAAACAGCAGAGGACTCTTCCGGAACTAGTGATTCATAGTGGACCTGCATGGACAGCATGGGAGCCCAGAGTTCGGGACACCAGCAGCAGAATCAACACACCAGCACTGGAACGCGTGGTGAGCCAAACCTCAATAGCCCAAGACACCGGCAGGCAAGCAGAAAGAGGAGACTAGAGGGAACAAGGCTTGAAACCCCATGGGGAAAAGTTCACCAGGCTAACTAGAAGAGAGAGGGAAAAAAAAAATTGACTGAGGCGGACACAAGTTTCTCTCTCTCCGCTCACCTCTCAAAGGCGAGCAAGACAAAGAGCAGGCACCATCTTGGACATACGTCATAAGCACGGCGACCTCAGGTCTGCACTGGCCCTCAGCCTAGCAGAAAAACCTGACTCTGGGAGGGGCGAATTAACAGGAGATTAGGACCTAGTGAATGTGTGGTGTTAAAGAACTGAGACTGTGAAAAAAGAGACGGTGGGGGAGAGAAATCACGGAATTCACTTGTGAACTCTCCAGAGATGCTACAATTCAGTAACCTTGGCAACCCAGTGGGAGACTGCAGGAGAATTTGAGCCCACACTGAGGGCAGAACAGATTCCCTGTGCAGTTCTTGGGAAAGAGCTTCCGATCTCTGGCTCCTGTGGGTATATCATTCGCCTGCTAACTACCTCCAATTCCATTCAGCTGTGCGGAATTACTTCCCTTTTGAATCAAAAAAAGAAAGAGAGATTTACCATGCCTAACCTGGGAGTGTCACCTTTGGCACACCCTTGACCCTGAGGAACCAAACAGAGCTCTCACGCCTCACCCATCTCAAGCCTCTAAGGCTCCATCAAAAGCAGGCAGTCCACTTAATACAGTCATATTATAACAAGAAAAAACATCACAGCGAGGGAAGAAGAATCCAAAGATATCTCCACAATGCCAAGCAACAAACGCAAAAACCGAGGAAACAAGAATAAGGAAGACATTATGACACCCCCAAATGAACAAGACACCCCAAACCAAGATTATGAAAATGATGAGATGGAAGAAATGCAAGATACGGATTTCAAAATATTTAAGATAAGAACAATTAGAAGTTTTCAAAAACAAATACTTGAGGTACGGAATTCCTTACAGGACAGGATGGAAAATCTCCTTCGAGAAAATGAAATCTTAAGGAATAATCAAAATGAAACACAGAAACTAGTAGAACAGGAAAGTGTGATAGTGAAGGAAATCAAAATGAAATGAAGAACTCAATAGATCAAATGACAAACACATTAGAGAGCCTTAAAAACAGAATGAGTGAAGCAGAAGAGAGAATATCGGACTTAGAAGACAGAGCACAGGAAAGTATACAGTCAAACCAAAGAAAAGAAGAGGAAATTAGAAATCTAAAAAATATTCTGGGGAATCTACAGGATACTATTAAAAAACCCAACATTCGGGTTCTAGGAGTTCCTGAAGGCATGGAGAGAAAGGATTAGAAGGCCTTTTTAGTGAGATACTTGCAGAGAACTTCCTGGGTTTGGAGAAGGACAGAGACATTTTAGTACAGGAAGCTCATAGAACCCCTAGTAAACATGACCAAAAGAGATCCTCACCACGACATGTTGTAATCAAACTCACCACAGTGAAACATAAAGAAAAGATTCTAAAATGTGCAAGAGAGAAACGTCAGATTACTCTCAGAGGATCTCCAATTAGACTCACAGCAGACTTCTCATCAGAAACCCTACAAGCTAGAAGGGAATGGCGAGACATAGCCCAGGTACTAAGAGAAAAAAACTGCCAGCCCAGAATATTATATCCTGCAAAGCTCTCATTTGTGAATGAAGGTGAAATAAAGACCTTTCATAGCAAACAGAAATTGAAAGAATTTGTCTCCACTCGTCCAGCCCTGCAAAAGATGGTTAAAGATGTGTTACAGGCCGGCGCCGCGGCTCACTAGGCTAATCCTCTGCCTGCGGCGCCGGCACACCGGGTTCTAGTCCCAGTCGGGGCACCGGATTCTGTCCCGGTTGCCCCTCTTCCAGGCCAGCTCTCTGCTGTGGCCAGGGAGTACAGTGGAGGATGGCCCAAGTACTTGGGCCCTGCACCCCATGGGAGACCAGGTAAGTACCTGGCTCCTGCCATCGGATCAGTGCGGTGTGCCGGCCGCAGCGCGCCAGCCGCGGTGGCCATTGAAGGGTGAACCAATGGCAAAGGAAGACCTTTCTCTCTCTCTCTCTCACTGTCCACTCTGCCTGTCAAAAAAAAAAAAAAAAAAAAAAAAAAAAGGTGTGTCAAATTGTTAAGTCAACAACAGGAGTCACTGTGTACTTACTTCTCATGTGAGATCTGTCCCTAATGCACTGTCCAATGTGAAGTAATGCTATAACTAGTACTGAAACAGTATTTTACACTTTGTGTTTCTGTGTGGGTGCAAACTGATGAAATCTTTACTTAATATATACTAAATCGATCTTCTGTAATAAAGATAATTGAAAATGAATCTTGATGTGAATGGAATGGGAGAGGGAGCGGGAGATGGGAGGGGTGCAATTGGGAGGGAAATTATGGGGAGGGGGAGCCATTGTAATCCATAAACTGTACTTTGGAAATTTATATTTACTAAATAAAATAAATGCGAAAAATAAAATAAATTTAAAAAAAGAAAAAAGAAAAAGAAACAAAAATGTCAGCTTTTCCTCATCCTGGCTTAGCTCAATTAGTTCAGTGTTTTCTTCACCTCACTTAGTTCAATGAAGAAGCCACTGAAGTCTTCTTTAAGCAAGGAAATGAGATTACCTGATTGAAATTAAGTCACTGAGGTTGCTAAGGAAACTGGCTAAGTATCTACTAAAGCAGGAGAGATGCAAATTTACAAGTGATGGTAGCCACAGAACAACAACAATATGGAAAGAGTCCATGCATACTTGACAGCGGGGTGTTGTTAGATGTGGGGAAGGACAGAAAGTGCAGAGAGTAATTCTAGGGTGTCTCACTTCGGCCACTAAGCAGGTTACTGAAGTGATCTAGGAGAGTAAGGAGGTAGGGAAAGGAAGAGGAGAAGCCATCACAGCCTTCGTTCTGGAAATGTTTGATCTGGAATGCCTGAAAGCTGCCTGCTGCAACCGTCAGGTAAGCAACTGATACACAAATCTGAAACCAGAAGGAAAACAGGCTAAAGATGCCAGCTTGGGAACTGCTGACATCTAAAAGGTATTTCAAATCTGAAAACAATATTAATACTGTGAGGGATCAGGAATATATTCACATTCACACAATCCACAGCCACAGGAATAAACTTGATTTGCTTGGTCTACTACCTCACCTAGTAACATCTAGTGGATATTAAACTTCCTTTTAATGACCAAATATTTAAAGATTTTATTTTACCAAGATAGTGTATTTCTGTATCGTTGAGAATAACTGAGAATCCACTTTAACAGAAGACATTTTGGTTTTTTGATTTGTTATTTATTTTGATTTTATCTGAAGTAGAGACGTTCCATCCTCTGATTCACTAACCAAACGCCCACAACAGCAAAGGCCGTGTCAGACTGAAGCCAGGAGCTTGGAATTCAGTTTGTGTCTCCCAAACGAGTGACAGAGACCCAAGCCTGAGACAACATCCACTGCCTTCCAGACTGCACGTTAGCAAAAAGCTGGGCGGAAAACGACAGAGTAGCTGAGACTCAAACCCGGGAGCCCCAATACGGTCTGCAGGTGTCCTACACGGCATCTCAACCACTGCTCAAATACCAGCCCCCAGAAGACATTTCACAATGGGATCTTCTGGGGCTAGCTCTGTGGCGCAGCGGGTTAAAACCCTGGCCTGAAGCACCAGCATCCCATATGGGCACCGATTCTAGTCCCAGCTGTTCCTCTTCCGGTCCAGCTCTGTTATGGCCTGGGAAAGCAGAAGAAGACGGCCCAAGTCCTTGGGCCCCTGCACCCACGTGGGAGACCCAAAAGAAGCTCCTGGCTCCTGGCTTCAGATAGGCGCAGCTCCAGCCGTTGCAGCAATCTGGGGAGTGAACCAGTGGATGGAAGACCTCTCTCTCTGTCTCTACCTCTCTCTGTAACTCTTACAAATAAAAAAAAAAATCTTTTTAAAAAATGGGATCTTCTATCAAATTAAAAAAATAATTGAAATTTTATAATTTAACTCCCTCTCCCCTCAATACACATTTCCTCTGATTCTATGTAACCATTCTGACTGTAAGATGAATGTAAATAAAGCCACTGACTGATTAAGTACCTATATATGCTTAAAGAAACCAGGGCACCCCATTCTCTACTAAGTTACATTAACTTTGCTCTCTGATGGCCCATAAAAGAACACAGCAGCAATAGAGTACTATTAAAATATTACAGACACTGCATTTCAGCGTACCAAGGTTAGAGTCCCAGCTATGTCACTTGGTATAAGATCTTACTTAATTTTTCTAATCTGCTTCTATAACATTTGGATAATAACACTATACTTTATAGGTTTCTTGTGAGGATTAAAATATAGAGACAAACAGTATCTGGTATATATTTGATGACTTAAAAATGGAATTATTATCTTTTTAAGATTTTTGACTGACAAGGCCAAAATTACATAAATTGCTAAAATGTGAACAAAATTGAATTCTCATGAAGTATAACTTGACAGAAGACAGTATCACTAGCTATGGCAATCTATTCTGTTCCATGGAGTATAAACCACACTAATGACAATCCAGCTAGATCAATTACTTGGTGCATTAACATCATTGGATAGACAGCATGAGGCAAAGAAAGATGACAGATGAGAAGGTTATGTATAGTAGACTTTGATTATGCTGTTGCCTTCTGACACTGGAAATTCACTCATGGCCCTTTCAAGTGACTAAATTATCAAGTCTCCTTTTTACCTCTGTCAAAAATCTTTTCCCAAAAATTTTCAAAAGATGCTTTCCTTTTACTTTGTTAAATATCTTGTGTAAAAATGTGATACCAACACAACTGAAATTAATAATATGAACATGGTTTTAACTTGCAATTTTACTTCCTACACTAAACCACTAGCTCAAATATCCATTTAACATTTTCTTAATTCAAAACACTAATGAAAGCCTTCTCCAGGCAGCAACATTTATGAAGAGTAGGAATTGTACCTCCTCTCAAACACTCAATAAAAATTACCTTTACTTTCCAAAAGAGATCTTTTTAATGTTAAGTATCAGATCTGATACTGAGATTAGTTAAAATTGACTCACTTTGTTTAACTGCCTATCATCTATTTAGAATGAAAAATGAGTGATTTACTATTGTCTACACTATTCAAATATACAAGCAATGTACAAATGAAAGCGTTTAATTCCAGTGCACAGAATCATAATGTTCTAAATTGCTACATATTCTTAAGAAAAGAATTCTGTGGCCCAAGTACTTGGGCCCCTGCCACACACATGGGAGACATGGAAGAAGCTCCCGGCGTCAGCCTGGCCCAGCTCTGGATGTTGGGCCATATGGGGAGTGAACCACTATATGGAAGTTACTTCTAAGGTCAGTATCATAGTATAGTGGGTTAGGCCTTCGCCTGTGACACAGGCAGCCTATGAGTGCTGGTTCAAGTTCCTGCTCCTCCACTTCTGATCCAGCTCCCTGCTAATGCGCCTGGAAAAGCAACAGAAGATGGCCCAAGTCCTTGGGTCCCTGCGCCCACCTGGGAGATCCAGAAGAAGCTCCTGGCTCCTGGTTTCAGCCTGTCCCAGCCCCAGCCATTGTGGCTGTCTGAGGAGTGTTATCAACAGATGGAAACTCTCTCTTTTTCTCCCTCTGTCTCTCTCTTTCTGTGTAACTCTTTCAAATAAATAAATAAATAAATCTTAAAAAAAAAAGAATTCTGATATCACTAAAAGGTAAATTTATAAGCACTGCTCTTCTAACATTTCACAAGTACTCATGGAACACTACACATTCAATAAATAAATACTGTGGTGTAGCAGGTAAAGTAACCACCTACAATGCCAGTATCCCATATGGGTTCTAGTTCCTATCTCAGTTGTTCCACTTCAGATCCAGCTCAGATCCACTTCAGAGCCAGATTCAGATCCAGATCCAGGCTGCTAACAGCCTGGGAAAAGCAGATGGCCCAAGTATTAGGGTCCCTGCTATCCACGTGATAGACCAGAATGAAGCTCCTGGCTCCTGGCTTTAGCCTAGCCCAACCCTGACTATTGTGACTATCTGGGAATGAACCAGCAGATGAAAAATACCTCTCTCTTTGTCTTTCCCTCTCTCTAACTCTGACTTTCAAAAAAATAAAGCGCACATTGGCAGCACATACACTAAAATTGGTACAAATAAATAAATTTTTAAAAAATAACTATTACAAGCCAGGTACTGTTTTATACTCCAGGGAGTCATCAATGAACAAAACAAAGATAAATCCCCACCCTCCAGGATTTAGCAGATAATCTCACCCAATGTAGTTCACATGTATGATCTCCAATTAAGAGAAAGTCATCCTCAAATGTCTAATTATCAACATGAGACAAAAACACTGTCAAAATATGAGGAAAAAAGCCATAAAAAGAAATTGTCTGACCCAGTATGTTTTATAAAAAACATCAATAATTCTGAGTATTATTATACTCCTTAAAATATGTATCAGAAAACCAGAAGATTATTTAGTGCCATAGAAGTTTGGGGCATACTAAACCACAATCCTAAAGGAACATGTCAAACTGCTAATTATTAGTTCTATGATTATGCCTATAAGAAAGCTATAAGAAAATTAGTAAATTGATAACAGCTGCCAGCACTATGATTTATCGAACATCAGCAGTACTAAATACTATCCAGGCTGTAATACTACCCAAGCTCAGTATTGCTACTTTATATCTGACAAGTACATAAAAAGTCAGAGGTAGAGAGATCTTCCATCTGCTGGGTCATTCCCTATATGGCTCCAATGGTCAGGACAGGGGGCAGGTCAAATTCAGGAACAAGGAGTTTCATTCAGGTCTCCCAAGTGGGTTGCAGGGGCCATCTTCCACTGCTTTTCCCTGGCCATTAGCAAGGAGCTGGATCAGAAGAACAGCTGGGACTTGAATTGATGCTCATATGGGATGCTGGAGTCATAGGTTTTACCACAACACCACAATGCCAGCCCCAACAATATGATTATTACATAGGAAGGTATATCGTTTTCAAAAAAATACCAGTAGTTAAGAACACAGTTTAAAACAGGAACATAATTGTTGCCAAAATTAAGAGGTAAAATAGATTATTCTTTTTGATATAATAAGTAATTTATGATGGTGGCTACCAGTATGTGCACCACAACCTGGCTTCTGATTCTCTTAGACTAAGGGTCTGGACAAAGGCCAAACACAGAGGATGGGGGCAAAAAAAAGGGCTGGATCACAAGCCAAACTCAGATCAAACCTATCCCTGAAACTAAATAAGTAAATTTACAGAAGCCAAAGTTTCTTCATCAATAGAACAGGCATCGTAATGCCAGAAATGCATGCTTCCCATGAGATCACATGCAAGTTCAAAAGTGTTCACAACAATAAAGACTTCTTAGATAATCTCTAAGAGCCCTTTCATTCAGCTCTAAAATTACAGTACTACAAAAACCTATGAACCATAACTGCTTCTGGACTCGGAAGAGACATACCTAACAATTAGATATTGTCTGGAAGGCATTGGTTTGAGAACACTAAATTCAAAAAGTCTTTTTAAAAAGTCCAAATAGTTAGGGGTTCTGGTCCAGTGTGTCACAAAGGTGAAATAGAGGGAATTTAATTGCTTGCTTCTTCCTTCTTTGGATTAATCAGAGTACACTAATGAGAACAAGAAAGAGCTGAGTTCCGGCCAATAGCAAGGGTCATGATTCCACAATCCAGAGCTCCCAGTAGGTAAGACAAGGTAAAAAGAAGATGGCTTTTCTGTATGATCGAACAGTTACATCTGCCTACTAACACATCACATAAATAAAATGAGTTCTATCATGTACAGACAGGGAACAAAAAAAGAGTCATTAATACTGGATTCCAAACAATCCTTGTTCTAAATGTTACTATTACTATACTGGTCCAAATGAAGTGAACATGGAAAACAGAAATCCGGAGTCTGTGGACTCTCCACTCAGCACCCTGGAGCATTCCAACAGTGTCCTGATACTTTCACACACTGCTGCTAGGCTGGACATGCCCAGCTTTCCCCTTTCTGCCTGAGGAACTCTTCCTCACTTCAAGGCAAAAGCCAGAGGTAAATGCTCTCTCTCCTGCACGTCAACAATACTTTGTAGTACATTACAGAATAGGTCATGGTACTGTGCTGCTCTCAACTGCTTCTAGCCTGTCTCACTGAGGAGGTACACTGCATTCAATGTTTATTCTCAGCCTTAACACCATGCCTGATTCTAAGTAAATGCCTGTTAAATAGGAATAAATACTGAAACTCCACATTCTTGTTTAATTATAGTCAACAGAATAAAAGGAAAACCTGTGAATTCTTTAAATTTATTAAAGAAAGAGTTATTATTTATCTATTATTAAGGAGATGGGGAAACATACACTAATACAGTATTAGAAAAACCAACAGAGGTAACACAGTAAATCATCAAAAACAAACATCAAGGTAGTGGCATATGTTTCATGATTTGCAAAATGAAAATAAATCCATGAAATGAGTAAGAAAATGCTAACTAGAAAACAGTGCTAAAGTATGCAAAGCAAACTATAATTATTCAATTATTCAGATACGATGACAAACCAATCCAGAATATAAGACCGGCTGAAGTTAATGTTGAAGAAATAATCAGGACTTAAAATTTAAAATATATTAAACAATAATGCAGAAACAAAATCCTCATTTATGGGGCCAGCACTGTGGCACAGAGGATAAAGCCTCTGCCTGTGATACCAACATCCCACATGGGTGCTACTTCATGTCCTAGCTGCTCCAATTCTGATCCAGTTCCCTGTTAACGACCTGGTAAAAGGAGCAGAGGATGAAGTGCTTGGGCCCCTGCCACCTCCAGGGGAGACCAAGATGAAGGTCCTGGCTCCTGGCTTTAGCTTGGTTTAGCCCTAAGCTGTTGTGGCCATTTGCAGAATGAACCAGCAGATGGAAGATCTCTCCCTCTGTCTCTGTAACTGAATTTCAGAAACACAAATAAGTCTTTTTTTTTTTGAAAGGTAGAGTTAGAGAGAGAAAAAAAAGAGAAGTGAAAGAGATCTTCCATACACTGGTTCACTACCCAAATGGCCACATTGGCTGGAGCTGGGCCCATCTGAAACCAGGAACCAGAGCTTGTTCCATGGGTGCAGGGTCCCAAATACTTGGGCCATCTTCCACTGCTTTCCCAGGCCATCAGCAGGGAACTTGATCGAAAGCACCTGGGAATCAAACTGGCACCCATATGGTATATCAGTGCTGCAAATGGCAGCTAAACCTTCTACACACAGCATTGGCCCCATAAATAAGTCTTTTAAAAAGAAAGTTCATTTATATTTCTACCCTTGGTTTAGGGAAGAAACTGAAGAGTTGAAAAATTTGGTTAGCTGATTTTCCCTAAGACAAGAGTATGATCTGATGTTCCTACGTAAGTCAAGTGCTGTGGGAGAGCCATGCAGAGAGAGGAAATGTAACCATCTCCATCACAGATAGTGCCTTAAGTGCGAAGCTTATTCTCAGTATGAAACTATCTAAAACCTTGCCATAGAGCCACTCTTATCCTACCTATTAAGTGACAAAACATCAAAACAATGGCACTTAAAATCTCAGATCAGTAAGGCTCATTTCCTCTTGGAGCATCAATAATCTCAGATTTGGGGAGTAATGTATTTATTGTTATTTTAAAACATAGCAAAAAAATAGAATTATGAATGACAAAAAAAACTAAGTATTTTTAAAGCTAAAATAAGAAATTCACAGATACATGACACTTGTAGGAGAATGCTCTGGTCTCCACAACCAGGCCCCAGGAAGACTGGATTCATTCTCCACAAAACTTTTTTTAAAACTTGAGATAAGATGATACATAGTAAAATAAACACTATGGATTCTTACTAATACCTACACTTGCAAAGTGTATAATTATGAAAACATTCAAGTTCATTCAAATTTGACCTTAAAGGTATACTGGTGAAAATGTCTGAAAGACACAAAGTTAAGCCAATCTGCATTACCTGTTCTTGTCCCTGGCGACTGTATAGCTTAGTACCTAACAGCCTTAATAATCCGAGTGTCTTCGGCACCTACAAAATAAATCACATCATATAAAAACAGATTAATGGAATGATTTCTCATGTATAAATTATTTTCATCACAAAATAAAAGCCAGCAAATCTAGTATTTCAAATACGATTAAAATAGTACTAAAAAATGTCAAGGATCTTAGTGAGATTCTCTTTCTGCTTGAAAAAAAATTACCAGTCGATAAAAGTTTACAAAATATATGCATAACCAAATGTTAGTTTAATACATAAATAAGCCTAGTACAACTTATGCAATTGAAAACCACTGCAAGCTTTTCACAAATGAAGCTGCTCTAGGTTACCATTTTATTCTAACATCATTATGGAGGTCAAAATTTCCAGCAGACATTTTATTCGTTAAGAATTAATCATATACCTGAAAAATAGTCAAGAAAACTTATCACTTATAAACCGGTATTTAAAATAATATAACATAACTATTTTTGCCTTAAATTTAAGAAATACACTTACAAAAGCAAGGTCAGACAATTATAATTTTAAAAATGAAAAATAACAAGTGTTTAGAATGTAAAGAATTTGGAACACTTATACACTGCCATTGGGAATATCACATGGAATAGCCACTGTGGAAAAGGACTGGCAACTCCTCAAAAAGCTAAACATAAAATTATCATGATCCGGCCAGCGCCATGGCTCACTAGGCTAATCCTCCACCTGCGGCGCCGGCACACTGGGTTCTAGCCCCGGTCGGGGAGCAGAATTCTGTCCCAGTTGCTCCTCTTCCAGTCCAGCTCTCTGCTGTGGCCCAGGAGTGCAGTGGTGCTTGGCCCAAGTGCTTGGGCCCTGCACCCGTATGGGAGACCAGGAGAAGCACCTGGCTCCTGGCTTCGGATCAGCGCAGTGCGCTGGCTGCAGCAGCCACTGGGGGGTGAACCAACGGAAAAGGAAGACCTTTCTCTCTGTCTCTCTCTCTCTCACTATCCATTCTGCCTATCAAAAAAAAAAAAAAAAAAAAAAAAAAAAACATTAAAAAAATTATCATGATCCAGCAACTCCAACCTAGGCTGATATTCAAAAGAACTGAAAATAGATATTCAAACAAGTAACTGTACATGAATGTTCCTAACAACACTATTCCCCATAGCCAAAAAGTAGAAGCAACTCAAATGTCCATTAACTGAAGAATGGATAAACAATACACATGTGGTATATATATGTGATGGAATATTACTTATCCATGAAAAGGAATGAAACACTGATACATGCTACAACAAGCTGAAGTTCAGACATTAGAGTAGGTAAAGGAAGCCAAGTACAAAAGGTCACATATGATATGATTCCATCTCTATAAAAAAATTCAGAAGAGGTAAACACACAAAGTCAGAATACAGAATAGTGGCTGTTAAGAGCTAGAGGGAATGGGAGAATACGGAGTATCTACTTAATAGATACAGGATTTCCTTTTGGGGTAATAAAAATATCTGGGAACTAGACAGTTACATAACACAGTGAATGTACTAAATACTACTGAACTGTGTATCCCAAAATGGGTACATTCAAAAAATATCTGAGCACCTAATACACCAGGCAATGTGGTGAGTCCGAGGTGCGTAATTTTGATTAAGTGATTGCTTTCATGTAGTTTATACAAGTAAGCAAGATAATTCATTGTTAGTGAAACCAGTGCCATCTTATCTGGGGCACCATCTTAAGCCTCAGGCACCATTTAAGGCCCTGGCCCAACTGCCACCTTGTACAATAAGTTTCAGTTTCTCCAAGGTACATTTCAGTTTCCTAAGTCCAGCCTGGTTTACCAGAAATCAGGTGACCAAATGTCCCAACCATACGTGTTGTCTTCACCCCACCCAATGGAATTTACTGTTCTTACTTCCTTATCTCTGCTACACTATGTAAGAACTGTTCTCCTAGCACAGGCTATTTCTCTTGTGAATGGAGAGGCAGCCTTATTGGCCAACAATAAAAGTCTCCCTTGTAGTGGTCTTTCATTGGTGCGGTGACTCAGATCCAGGGTCTCCCATTGACCTTGCTCTCCCCTGGGGGATATGAGCTGCTTCAGGATCCTGGATTCCTGCCAAGCACAAGAACCACCCCCAGACATCCTTCGTGGCTTCCAAACACTCTGTGATCTCCATCCACTCACCAGCCCTTCAAAAATTCTAAGACAGTGTGAGCAGAGGATTCTCTCATTGCGACTTTTTATGGGTTGCAGTTCTACATGACTTTGTCCTGAGGTCCTGGTACCAGGCATCACAACTCCTATGGTCTCATGCCCCTCTACAGACTTTGTGTCCAGGCAACAGCAGGTGTGGGTGACATCTTCTACAGACACTACACCCTGGGCTCCAGTGGGTACGGGTGGCAACCCCACCCTCTGCTCCCTTACTCTCCTTGTTGGATTGTTGTGATCTCAGGGACTCCTGCTATCTGCCAGCCCAATCTCTACAGGCCACTATGGGAGCTTCCTCATCCCATGTTCCATCCAACTCTCCCTCGGTTGTCTCCTAAACAATCTTGTTCCTCTCCAATTGGCCCGGGATCTCAAATGCCATGGCCTCATCTTTCACTGCAATCAGGTATGCCCCATGTATGAACTCAACAACCAGTCCAAGGGGCTGGTGCTGTGGTGCAGTGGGTAAAGCCGCCAACTGTAGTGCCAGCATCCCATATGAGCACCAGTTCGAGTCCCGGTTGCTTCCCTTCTAATCCAGCTCTCTGCTATGACCAGGGAAAGCAGCAGAGAATGGTCCAAAGTACTTGGGCCCCTGCACCTGCATGGGAGATCTGGAAGAAGCTTCTGGGTCCTGGTTTCAGAACAGCTCAGCTCTGGCCATTGCAGCCATTTGGGGATTGAACCAGCGGATGGAAGACCTTCCCGCCCCCCGGCTCTCTGTAACTCTGCTTTTCAATAAATAAATAAATAAATCTTTAAAAAAAAAAAAAACAAAAACAGTTCTGAGACTTGCGCTGTGGCGCAGTGGGTTAAAGCCCTTGCCTGAAGCGCCAGCATCCCACATGGGTGCTGGTTCGACACCTGGCTGCTCCTCTTCCGGTCCAGCACTGGAATGTGGCCCAAATGCTTGGGCCCCTGTACCCACATGGGAGACCCAGAGGAAGCTCCTGGCTCCGGATCGGCTCAGCTCCAGCCATTGCGGCCATCTGGGGGGTGAACCAGCGGATGGAGGACCACTCTCTCTGTCTACCTCGTCTACCTCTCTCTGTAACTCTTTCAAATAAATAAAATAAATCTAAAAAAAAAAAAAAAAAAAAAAAAAGTCCAAATGACCACTTAATGGCACATTCGACCCCGACATGATTCGGGATCTCTACCACTCTGTGATCCTTTGGGAAAGTGGAAGGAGATTCCCTACATTCAAGCTTTTTCCCATCTCTGATCTAAACCTTATCTCTGCGTCTCATGTTCTCCAGCTCAGGTCCTCCTGGCCACTAAGGCTCCTACTAAAGATCCAGAGCCAGAGCCAGAGCCAACACCCTTTTGTTCTACCTTCAGTCCTGCAGATGAGCCCAGCCACCACAGGCACAGTTCAGCACCTCCCTGATCAAGCCCCAGCACAGGCACCTCCTACTCAGCAACCTCAGAGCCCTATCTGCTGCAGCCCCTCTGCCGCGGCTCTCACTGCCTCATCGATACCTCCACCTCCTGTCCAGGAATTCCAGGAGGCAGCATCTGCTTCTACCTCCCTTATCTCCTACTCACCCTTATCTCAAAACCAGCCCCTGTCCATTTCTACTGCCCCTGCTCCCCCTCCCTTACCTCAAACCAGTCATCGCGACAGCTTCCGTCCTACCCCGTTTCACTGAGCAAGCATACTGTTCCTGCCCTGCCACCACTGCTGCAAGTCCCTGACCCCCCTTCTCTTGTCCCCAGTCCCCAAGTCACTCACTCTCGTGCAGCAGCTAGGGAGCCTGCCTCCACGTTTCCCCTTTGAAAGGTGGCAGGAGCAGAGGGCATAGTCAGGGTCCACGCTCCTTTCTCACTTGCTGATCACTCACAAATTGAACAAAAACTGGGTTCCTTCACCTCTAACCCAACATTGTACATTAAAGAGTTTCAATCTCTAACCCAGTCCTATGACCTGACTTTCCACGATGTCTTTATGATCCTCTCCAATACCCTCCTTCCAGAGGGGCGAAGGCAAGTTTGGGAACAGGTCCATCTCCACGCTGATGAGACCCACCAAACTGACCTTGACCATCCCATAGGAGTAGATGTGGTCCCCAAACAGGACCCCAACTGGATTTACAACTCTCCCAATGGTGTAACGGCCAGAAATCGTTTCATTACCTGCTCATTAGCTGGCCTCAAAAAATCTAACAGAAAGGTTGTTAATTATGATAAACTGGAAGAATTTATTCAAGATAAAAAGTAAACCCTTCCAGCTTTCTACAGGATCTGAAGCAGACCCTTCTTCAATACACTAACTTAGACCCAGAACCTCCCAATGGTCAGGGTTTGCTCATGAGCCATTTATTTGCCCAGTGTTTCCCTGGTATCAAGGCAAAATTAGAGCAGCTCGAGAGGGGCTCATTAACTCCACAGGCAGAAATTGTAGAGGTGCCCTTTAAAGTATACGATGAGAAGGATGAGAGAGCGCAAAAGGCCAAGTTTCAGACGCTGGCCAAGGCCTTTCAACAACCTGCTACATCCAGTGGCTCAGGCGACCACAAGATTGATAGAGTTGACAATAAGGGCCCCCAGGGTCCATGTTTTAAATGTGGCCAAATAGGCCATTGGGCCAAAACGTGCCCCAGCCCCAGGGACCCACCAAGTCCTTGTCCTGAATGTCACCAAAAGAGCCAATGGACAGTGGACCGTCCTCTTGTCCATCAAGTCAACAGGCCATCCACCCCACCTATGCCCCAGGTTGACCTTCAAGGGTTGGCTATTGAGGGCTGAAGAAGCCCAGACTCCCACCACCTCACCATGACCATCACTCCACGGGAGCCCAGGATAATTGTGATGGTAACAGGTAGGCCAATTTCTTTTCTTATTGACACAGGTGCAACTTTCTCAGTCCTCATCCAGTACTGGGGACCAACCTCTGCTGCCTCAACCTCCATAGTTGGGGTGGAGGGAAAACCTTCCAGACCCCTACAGACTCCCAACCTGCTATGCATACTTAATACAACACCCTTTTATCACTCTTTTCTCATTATACCTTAATGTCATACTACCCTCCTGAGAAGAGACATTCTGTATCAGTTTGGTACTCAGGTGGTTTTCACCCTCCAACCACTGGCCCAGTCTTCCAACCTGCCTTCACCTCCCCTTTTACTACTTCTCTCTCAAGACGACCTGGTCCCAACTATCCTGCCTAACTCAGGAGCCCTATCTGCTGTCAATCCATGGGTGTGGGACCTCAGCCACCCTACGACAGCAGCTGATCATTCTCTGGTACAGATTAAGGTTAGGAACACCTCAACCTTCCCTTCTCAGCCTCAGTATCCCTTCCCCCTCTCCAGCCTTTGAGGATTAAAGCCTATCATCACTAAACTCCTCCTCCAGGGTTTACTCTGTAAAACCAACTCCTCTTATAACATCCCCATCCTGGCAGTAAAAATACCTAACGCATCTTTTCACCTGGTCCAAGATCTGAGTCTTATGAATTCTACAGTGGTTTTCATACATCCCATAGTACCCAACCCATACACCCTCCTCTCCCCTATCCCTGCCTCCACTTCTCATGTCTCAGTTTTGGACCTTGAAGATGCATTCTTCACTATCCCTCTACATTCCTCCTCTCAGGATCTGTTTGCTTTCACATGGTCCAATCTTGATTCCTGCATTTCCACTCAATTTAACCTAAACCGTCCTCCCCCAAGGGTTCAAAGACAGCTTCCAATTGATTGATCAGGCCCTGACCAATGATCTAGGTACTCTTGATTTATCCCTCTCCTTTCTCCAATATGTCGATGACCTCCTCCTTTGCAGCCCTTCAAAATTGGATAGCCAACAACAGACTGCTACTCTTCTTAACTTTCTAGAAGCCAAGATGTATCAGGTATCCTTCACCAAAGAACAGCTTTGCTTATCTGAGGTAACCTATCTCAGCATACATCTCACTCCCACTCACAAGGCTATCACCATAGACAGAAAGCATCTCATAGATAACCTCCCACCTCCTTCTATCAAAGAGGAAATTCTTTCCTTTCGAGGATTGGCAGGATTCCTACATTCATGGATTCCAAACTTCTCTCTTTTAGTCTGACCACTCTACGAAGCCACCAAGGGATCCCTCCAAGAACCTTTCATAACTCCAGGCACCTCCCAATATCATAAACTCCAACAGGCTATTCTACAAGCCCCTGCCTTACATTTACCAGAACTCACACAGCCCTTCCTCATCTACGTCACTGAAAGCCATGGAATAGCCTTGGAGGTTATCAGTCATCAAACTGGTCCCTCTTGTGCTCCTGTAACCTATCTCTCAAAAACTCCAGATCCTACAGTTAAGAGTGGGGCACCCTGTTCACAGGTGCTAGCCTCAGCAGCAGTTCCCATACAGGAGTCAAAAAAATTGACTTTTGGGTCACCACTTAGTATCCTCTCCTCTCATCACCTGTCTAAGCTTCTAACCTATAAAGGCCTCCAGTCTCTTCCACCATCCCACATTCTGGCCTTCCTGGTAGCACTAATTGAAGACCCTACCCTCATTTTTTTTTTGGACAGGCAGAGTTGACAGTGAGAGAGAGACAGAGAGAAAGGTCTTCCTTGCCGTTGGTTCACCCTCCAATGGCTGCCGCGGCAGGTGCATTGCGCTGATCTGAAGCCAGGAGCCAGGTGCTTGGGCCATCCTCCACTGCACTCCCGGGCCACAGCAGAGAGCTGGCCTGGAAGAGGGGCAACTGGGACAGAATCTGGTGCCCCGACTGGGACTAGAACCCAGTGTGCCAGCGCCACAGGCAGAGGATTAGCCTACTGAGCCACGGCACCGACCCCTACCCTCATTTTTAAATTCTATTCTCCTCTCAATACAGCTACTCTTCTTCCCCCTTCCTTGTCATCTCTTGATCACACAGCTCTTTCTGATTCCTACATTGAAACCATTGAGCACCTACTAGCCATCCCTGAAACATTCAGGAAGGTCCCCTTGTTAAAACCTGACCTGGTATAGTTTACAGATGGCAGCTCTACCTACCATCAGGGAATCAAAAGGGCAGGATATGCTGTGGTGCCAACCATTGACAATCGAGACTGAACCACTCCCTCTCAACGCTACTAATCAACAAGCTGAACTTTATGCCCTAACCCATACCTTCATGTCGGCAAAAAATAAATCTATCACAGTTCATACTGACTCCAAGTATGTCTTCCACATCCTATCCCGCTCAGCAATCTAGAAAGGGGCCTTCTCACCACAAAGGGAACAGCCATCTCTAATGAAACTTACATAACTTCTCTCTTAGAAGTGGCTTGTCTACTAAAACTAACTGGAATTATCCATTGCAGAGCTCATCAAACTGATACCTCCATTGTCACAGTAGGTAACAATAAGGTAGATCAGGCGGCCCGTTGGTAGCACTGTCTCCCCTCCCTTCAAGCTCATCTGCTGCTCCATCCACCGTACTAATAAACTGCTCTCAAGACCAACAATGCTAACAGGCCATTCTATTTTATCTCCATCACTTGTTTCATCCCGACCTTCCTTCATTCCTATCAGTTGTCAAACAATCTCTCCCTCTTATGCCACAGGACACCAAGTGTCTTCAGCAACTTACCTCTTCATGTTCTATATGCCAGCAAACAAATCCTAATTCTAACCTCCATCCCCCACCCTTCCCTTCCCATCAAGCCGGAGGATACCTGCCAGCCTCCAACTGGCAAACTGACTTAACCCATACGCCCCAAAAGGACACTTTCAGTATTTCCTGGTATTGGTGGATACGTTCTCTGGATGGGTAGAAGCCTTCCCGACCACTAACGAACATGCACATACAATATCTAACATCTTACTTCAGGAGGTCATCCCCCAATTTGGAGTCCCAACCTCCCTCCAATCAGACAATGGTCTTGAATTTACAACACCAGTAACTCAACTACTGAGTAAGACACTCAACATGCCCTGGCATTTCCATATTCTTTATCATCCCCAGTTCTCAGGGAAGGTGAAAAGGAAAAATTGTGCACTAAAAAGTATTCTAACTAAATTCCCCCTTGAGCTTCACCTAGACTGGACTAAACTACTTCGTAGCTCTGCTCCATGTGAGAGCCCTTCCAAACAGGCCTCTCAAGCTCTTTTAAACTGGTTTCTCTGGCCACATACCACAATCTCCACTTTTGCTGCCCCGTCTACTCTCGCCTCTCCTCAGTTATCTCCAAGCAGATATATGGGAATATACAGACACCTACTGCCCTGTTCCAGGTCCAACCACTTTAGCTTCCCTTCTATTGCAGTGGGAGACAAGGTCTTCCTGTCCTCTTCACACCCATCCTTGCCCCCTACTCTCACTAAGCTACAGGCTAAATGGACCAGCCTTTAGCAGGTTACTGTCACTACTCGTACAGCAGCAAAGTTACAGGGAGCCCCCCACTGGGTCCACTTCACCAACCTTAAGCGTCCCCCCATCCCTTTATACAATTACTCTCACGGGGCCACTCACAGCCAAGTTTACCCATACTCAAGCTCTACAACCAATGGTGCCCAAAAACTCAGACCCTTCCACACTTGATGAACCTTCCTCCAGAAAACCGCCACCTCCAGCCATCCGCCACTTCCAACACTGGCTAAGTGCTGAGCCTCTCTTTCACTGCTACCAACTCTTCCTACAACTTCTATGGAAGGAATATCAAACACACTCCGTGCCCCTCCTGGCTCTTTTCAGATATTAAAGATTTACACCTCCAGGGAACTTTCTCAGACTTCGCTCCTCTTGAGATCTACACTTTCCCCTATCTCCTCTTAATATCTCATTCCCTCTTCCACACGCTGAGATGAAATTCCCTCTTCCATACACCAAGATAAATTTTCCCTTTTCATACACCAAGATAATCTCATTGCTTCTGCTCTTTTGTGTCCATCCTGTATCCACACTGGCCCCAGGAACACATTATGCATGGCTATTTCATATTTACACTACTTCCACTCCCACTAAATTATTTAACCCTACCTTCTGCCCCATCATGGGCTGTGCAGGCCCTATCACTCTGTACTTCAATTTTGCTCAGGTCTGCTCACGCAATTGTTTTGACTGAACTAGATATACTTTATCTCAACTGGAGACATGCATATTATCTCTGCTTGACCAAGAATAACACAGGATCATGTAATGATGCTTACTGGAAAGATTGCTCATCATGAAGACGTCTTGTAAGTACTACTATACTGACCATTGGTATGGCCTCCCAGGAAAACAACTCTCTAAGGTCTTGCCCAAAGTTGAAGACACATCACAGGCACAACCCCTCTTGATTTTCACTATAACTGATCCGTACCTTCAGGTTTGGCAAGATGGAGTCGAGGGATCCATCATTCTGTATATGGGCTCCAATTTGAAAGATCTCCATGGAACCATAAAAATTATCAGGGCCTTCACTCAGCCCCTGACAGCTCCCACAGATGTGGTGGCTGATACAGTAAAGGAGTCCTCTAAACACCTGGCCTAGCTAATTAACCTGGCCAAACCTGGACAAATCAATCTGTCCCTTACCCTACTTTATCAACTACCCAATTCTATTTTACCCTCTGCCTTTTACCAACAACAATGCTTTATATGCACTCCCCTTCAGAAACCTCCCATCGCAGCTACTCTACTCACTAATGTTTCTGTTTCCACAAACTCCTGTACCCCTAATCCTCAGAAAATCATCGGGCATCTTCTTCTACATTCTGGAGGACAAGATGTAAAGTGTTGGATTACCAACATAACAAAACAACCTGACAAGCTTATGCCACATAACATTCCCTGTGTTATCAATATGACCATCACTTCCACTATGTCCTTTTCTAGCCCACTTGGAGCCTCACTTCTTTGTAATTATACCTTATACACCTGTAACAGTTCTACACTCGGTCCATGTGTATTGGTGATTCTTTCCCCCTAACTAACACTACATGACTACTTCAAATCCCTTTTATAGACTAACCCCTCTATCCACAAGAGATGAGTGATCTTTCTCTCAGTCTTAGATGGAATCAGCTTTGCAGCTTCCCTCTCTTTGGTGGTGATCTCAGGAACTTCTCTGGGCCACAATGTTCTCTCTATTAACCGGTCCCAAGAACAATTCTAACAACTACAAGAGGAGGTCACCAGATCCAGTGAGATGTCGGCAGATGCCATCAAGGGACTTCAAAATCACATTACCTCACTAGCAGGTGTAGTGCTACAAGAGATGAGCTCTGGACCTTATAACTCCTGGAAAAGTGGGAACTTGTGTTTTGCTGGGAAAACAATGTTGTTATTATGTTAATAAATCAGGCCAGGTAGAATAAAATGTTAAAACTCTCCAAAAATTGCTACATCTATTAAACAATCTGCCTAGGGTCTAGAGAACCTCTCCTCACTTCCTCCCTATGGACTCCCCTCACCACTTGGTTAATGCCACTCCTAGGACCACTGGCTGCTATTCTAACCCTGGCTTTTATACCACCTTGTCTGTTTAAGTGCATACAGGAGGTGATAATGGAATGAAGCAGAGCCTTCATCAACCAGGTTGTCAACCAAATGCTGCTACAGGGATATATTCAGCTTCCAAGCCAAGAGATCACATCTTAATATGTCGCCCCACCAGCAAAGAGTGACTTGTCACCCCGTGACAGCAGGAAGTAACTCCAGAAGATAGATCATCATCCCTCTACCCTCTCCTGGGCTTTTAGAGCTGATATAATCTCATACAACGCTTGCTTTATAAACAACGAAAGAGGCAAATATTGGTGAAATTGGTGCCATCTTATCTGGGGTACCATCTTAAGCTTTGGGCATCATTTTAGGCTCTGGCCCAGTTGCCATCTTGTACAATAAGCTTCAGTTTCTCCAAGATAAGTTTTAGTTTCCTAAATCCAGCCTGGTTTACCAGAAATCAGGTGTCCAAATGGCCCAACCATACATATTGTCTTCCCCCCACCCAATGGAATTTACTGTTCTTACTTCCTTATCTCTGCTATGTTATATAAGACCTGTTCTCCTGGGTCAGGCTGCTCTTTGTCTTGTGCAGGAAAAGGCAGCTTTGTTGGCCAACAGTAAGCTTTTTCCTTACTCTAGTGTTTGGAGTGTTTTGTGATTGCCTTTCAATAAAATTATAAGGTAGATAGTATGGAAGACAATATTAGTAATCACCATTTGGACACACAGAAAACAACTTGCAAGCCCCCTGAAACCAGGAGGCAAGCATATGATTAGTTATAATAAATGAATTGTGAGCAGAGTGATGCTTCTAGTGTAAAACAGCAAAAAATTTTATGTTTTTATCCCTTTCTTTCCACTCTAAGGCCATGAATTGAGATAATGGGACCTCCAAAGGGATCACATAAATAAGAACAGTGTCTTCTAACAATAATTGATAGAATTAAAAAGGAGAAAACAATCCAACATTGGAAGCGGGATACACAGCAGACTCATAGAATGACAAATGCCCTAAACAACACTCTGACCTAAGAATCAGCCCTTAAGGCATTCGGGTCTGGCTAAAAAGCCCATGAGAGTTTTGCAGGCATAGAAAGCCAAGACACTATGGCAAAAAAGGACCTAAATAAAAGATCTCTGTGAGTGAGATCCCAGAAGAAAGGGCCATCAAAGGAGGTACCTTTCTCTGAAGGTTGGAGAGAACTTTCACTTTGATTATGACCTTGTCTAAATAAGGTCGAAGTCTGTAAACTCAAGAGGCTTCCATAGCCTTAGCAGCTCATGACAAGAACCTCGGGTGATTATTGACTTCATAAATAAGTGTCAATTGTTAAGTCAACAACAGGAGTCACTGTGCACCTACTCCCCATGTAGGACCTATGTCCTTAATGTGTTGTACTATGAGAATTAACGGTAAAACTAGTCTTCAAACAGTACTTTATACTTTGTGTGTCTGTGTGTGTGCAAACTGTTGAAATATTTACTTAGTATAGAGTTGATCTTCTGTATATAAAAATGAATCTTAATGAAGAATAGGATGGGAGAGGGAGTAGGAGATGGGATGGTTTGCGGATGGGAGGGTGGTTATGGGGGAAGAACTGCTATAATCCAAAAGTTGTACTTTTGAAATTTATATTTATTAAATAAAAGTTTTCTATTAAAAAAAAAAAAAAGATAGTGGGACCTCAAGAGACTGCCACTCTCCAAACCATCACACATTAGTCAGGCCAGGAGAGGCATAAGATGAACAGTAGGCCTTGCCACAAATAAGGGGTAAATTTTATGTAGTAAGTCACATAAATATAAGGACTTTTCATTTGTGTGTTCTTGTGATTGAATGCTCAGAACAAGTCTAGCCTACACTGACAAGTACAGCCTAAAGGAGAGTGTGATGTAAACCAGAAGCTCAATAAATGATTACAGAAAGCATGAATGAATGCTGAATAATCCATATAAATGTGGACCAAGACAAATGGAAAGAAGTGACTATGATAACTAAGAACCTGAACTGGGGAACTTCTGCCCCTTCTAGAGGCAAACCAGGGCAACTTAATGAACAAGGTTACTTAGAATTAAATGAGCTAATAATACATGTAAAAGCATTTGGAATAGTTGCCAAAAACAAAAACAGAGCTTATACTGTTTGTATTTCTGTTTATTATATTCCATTCGCAAGTGGAAGCTAATTATCAACAGCGCAAACAGTCTAATACACATTAAATGTTAAAAGACATGACTGTGTATCTACTATATGAACTAAGATGACTAATAATGGATCCCAAAAGTCACACTTTATGAAGCTGAATTATATTGAGTTGAATACATCTGACAGGGACCTGTAGAAGAGACATCATAATCACCTGTCAAAAAAAATCTAGGGGCTGGTATTGTGGCATAATGGATTAAGCCACCATTTGCAATGCCATATGGGCACAGGTTCAAGTATTGGCTGTTCCAGTTCTGATCCAGCCCCCTGCAAATGAGCCTAGAAAAGCAACAGAAGATGGCCCAAGTGATTGTGCTCCTGCCCTCATGTGGGAGACCAGGAAGAAGCTCTTGGCTCCTGGCTTTGGCCTGGCCCAGCCCTGGCCATTGCAGCCATTTGGGGAGTGAACCAGCAGACAGAAGACCTCTCTCCATCTCTACCTCTCTTCTTTTCTTTCTGTAACTCTGCCTTTCAAATAAATTTAAAAAAATAAATAAATCTAAAAATATTTTTAAGTTTGAAAGTAAAATTCTGATTCATTAAAGGAAGTATTACAATTACATGTAGTAATGAATTACATGTTATTCCCAATGACAGTAGGCAACAGAATAGCAAGATTTATTCATTTCCAATAAAATTATCTCCTCCTCTATATCTTACAAAGGGTTCATCTGTTTCAGACTAATTTGAAAAGTGAAATTCTGGGACTGGAGTTGTGGCACAGCAGGGTAAGTCACAGCCTGCAACGCCAGCATCCCTTATGAGCACCAGTTCCTGGCTGCTCCACTTCTGATCCAGTTCCCTGCTAATGCACTTGGGAAAGCAGGGGAAGATGACCCAAGTGCCTGGGTCCCTGCCACACAAGTAGGAGACCCAAACTGAGTTATAGGTTCCAGTCTTCAGCCTGGCCCAGCCATGGAAGTTGCAGCCATTTGAGGAGTGAACCAGTAGATGGACAAACCCTCTCTCTCTGTATCTTTCAAATAAATAAGTCTTCTTAAACAAACAAACAAAAAAGTGAAATTCTGTAAGTAATACTCACCGTGGTCACCTTGTCACCACCATTAGTAATCTGCTTATAATAAGGTGACCCTGAAAGAACTCTCCAGGCAGAAAGGCCACAGCTAGCAGCTTTGGAAATTCCTACTCCAGGAGTTTCACATCCACCAACTAGTAAAAGTCTACAAAAGAAAAAGAAATTGGAAACATGGCAAAGGACAGCAAAACAAAGGGAGCAGAAACATTTTCATGAAGAAAACTAAAGGAAAATCAGTATACTATAAACCTAACAGGTAAATATTTAAAAGGAAACAATCAAAAGAAAACCAAATGGATTTTCAATTAGAATGTCACTGTCATTTAAAAAGAATAAGTTTAAAACGCTCCTAAAAGCTTTTTTAAATTTTTAAATGCTTTTTAAAGGCACCTGAAACTCATATGGGCACTTAAAAATCAGGAAAAAAATGCTTTAAGGTTGGTCACTGAATATTAAAGAAACTGTATCAACACTAACAAACCTTAATAAGCAGATGTGTAGCCTCACACAGACACATCTATGTAATTACAGCAATGTATCTGAGACAAGAAAGACACAGCTACAGAACAGAAGGAAATGATAGCCAACAGAGGCAACAGTGCCTGGATGGCGAAGACCCACACAGCAATACCTTCTCAGAAGTAAGACATTTTAGAACTTCAGCTGCACACTGTGATAGGTCCACTTTTCTACTTGTTACAATCCATTAGCAGTTAGAGGCCAGTTGCCAACAGGGAAAACAGCCTAACATATATTAAAAGTTAAAAAACATTACTGTGTACATTTGAAAGTAAAAGTTCTGATACATTAAAAGGAAGACTTTTATCAGTTATCAATAAATTCTGTGATGTTCTCAATGATAGGTGACAATGGAAATAACAAGATAGGAGCCACAGACTCTTTCACATTTAAACACGCAGATTCCTTTATGCTTCGGAAATTGCCCACGGCCTCAGAGTGAGAAAAAGACTTCCAAACAAGGCTTCACGTCTATGTCTACATGGTGTTCTGCTCACACAACCTACTGCTGCCCCATATGACAGACACCCATCAAACTCCTTTAACATTTAAACTCGCAAAATGCCAGTCACTACCAGCCTCCCATTTTATCAAAAAAAAGATGCACTTCAGCACACACAGTAGTTTCCCTTTTCCAAACCTTTTTCACAGAAAACTCAAATGTGAAAAAAATTTAAGTTTCTGAATAGAAATTAAAAGATGAAAAGAAACAACACTTCATAAAGTTATTTAGAGTTGGCATATCAAAAGATTGATGAAATTACATGGTTATATTAAATAAGGTAAACTTTTAACTGTTAGAACATTATAAATAAACATCAGTACCTAATGATGTAATGCCATGAGTTCTCAATATGACCCTATCAAGACCAGCAGAGGTACATGCCCACAGGAAGTCAAGAACTACATTACTGCAAAAAGCAGCACCTGCCTTCTGTTAACTCTGCTCACCTAGTGCAGTAGGCAGAATAATGCTCCAACACCAAAAGATGTCCACATTCTCATCCCTGCCTGAACCTGTGAATATATTATATTTCAAAGATACAAAGTTGCATTTGGGACTAAAGTTGCCTATCAACTGACCTTAGCAAGGAGACTATCCTGGATTATCCAGGTGACTCCAATGTAATCATGAGATTCCTTGAAGGTGAGAAGGAGGCAGAGGGTCAAGGTCAGAGTAATGCAACAAGAGAAAGACTCAAATGGCCACTGCAGGCTTTGGGTGGTAGAAGGGCTACAAGCCAAGGAACATGGGCAGCCTCCAGAAACTGGACAAGTCAACATGAATTCTCCCTGTGCACCACAGGAAAGAACACCACCATGCCTTGATTTCAGACTTCCAACCTCGGGAAGCGTAAGGTAATAAATTTGTTGCACACCATTAAGTTTGTTACAGCAGCCACAGAAAACTAACATCTACCTCATTTCATTCCCAGCCCAAAACTCAGATGATCAGACTAATTTCACCAACAAGCTCTCTTCTTATCTGACAACTTACTTTCTAACATGTGTTTCT
The DNA here is from genome assembly GCF_964237555.1 of Oryctolagus cuniculus. Taxonomy (NCBI): domain Eukaryota; kingdom Metazoa; phylum Chordata; class Mammalia; order Lagomorpha; family Leporidae; genus Oryctolagus; species Oryctolagus cuniculus. The sequence continues at coordinate 187,181,504 of NC_091433.1, read as the reverse complement.
GAACTAAGCTAACAACATTTACCAAAAAAATCACCACTACCATATACTCTAAGATCTAAAAATTTCAAAACTGCATAAAATTCTAAAAATCTCAAAATTCATGTCACATAAATAGAACTTGTTCAAAGAAACACAACTTGAGCCTTCACTCAAAGCCTTTTTCCAACTGCTTTTATATATGGCTCTAACAAGGTTACATCACAGCAAATCAGAAGCAACAAATTTTGAGAAGACAGCCTCAAGCAACCTATTTGCACAGTTTCTAGTGGAGGCAAAGCCTCAGCGCTAACACATAATTAACCCTGTTCACCAGGGCGAAAGATTTTGGTCCAAAGTCAAGCTACTAGTGTATTATTTGCCCAGAGCAATCAGTCTGCTCAAATGATTCTGTTACACTAAAATATTTCCTCAAAAAGGCGTATCTAGTACAGATAAAATCATACTTTCCCTATGACCCTGACTCCCAATTCTGATAAAATACCAATGAAAAAAGAAGAACATTTTAAACAATACTACAAAGACACAATCAACAAAATCTGGACAGTGGGAAAGTAAATGACCTGGTTTACTCGGCACACACACGTGAACACACAAACACATGTACACACACAGCACAAGGGCAACAGAGGGAGAAAATGGGGAACACATCAATAAATTAAGAGCAATTGCACATGGGATATAAAATGTTGACAAAATGTTGTTATTTTTGGATGTGACAATGATAATCACGCGTTTAGGTTTTTCTAGAGTTCTTATTTCATAGAAATAACACAGAAATATTTACAGATTAAAAAAAACATTGTCCAGGACTATTTCAAATAATACAGGAATGGCTGGGGATACAGACCGAGCAAGCTTGGCTATGAGCTGACTGCTAAAGCTGATTCATAGGCACAGGGAGACCTGTACTATTCTGGTTTTGAATATGCTTCAAATTTTCCATAAAGAATTTTTTACCCAAAAGTCCACTGGTTAGGAAAAACTCCTTGAATAAAAACTAACAAAGAAGATAATTTTGATTATCCAGAACTCAGAATTTAATCACAATGCCTTTTCTTTTTTTTTTTTTTTTTTTAATTTACTTCATTTGAAATTCAGAATTACAGAGAGAGCCCGATCTTCCAACTGCTGGTTCACTCCCCAAACTGCCACAATAGCCAAAGCTGGACCAGAGCAAAGCCAGGAGCTTCTTGGGCTATTTTTCTACTACTTTCCTAGGCACATTAGCAGTAACTGAATTGGAAGTGCAGCAGCCAGGATTTGAATCAGCGCCTAGATATGATGCTATAGGCAGTATCCCCCAGCAACGGCCCCATATTGCTTTATCAAATAGAAAACTTGTGATCTATAAAATATCTTTAAAAAATAAGTAATCTACAATTATAATAAAAATAACAATAGAGAATTCAACAAGTCCTCAAAAGTGATCTGATAATAAGTAACTTCCCTCTGATGAACACGTAACTTACAGAGTTGTGCTGACAACAGACTAAACACAATCATGAGCCATATATTTAACATTTGGGTCATAGACCTCATGCAGAATGGCAATCCTGTAAGACTATACCCCAAGGATGCTACCATAGCCACCTGAGTGTGTGTGAATATACCCTGTGATGGCCACATGACAATGAAATAACCCAACAATGCATTTCTCAGAATGTATTCCTATTGTCAAGGGATGCATGACTGCATAGTGACATATTTATAACAGATAATTCCTACATATTGATTATATTTTACCAACATATGTGTGAACCTTTAAATTGCTTGAGTACTTTTAAGAGTTACAGAGCTGGGGTCGGCACTGTGGCATAGCAGGTTAAACCTCCACCTGTGGCACTGGCATCCCATATAGGTGCCCATTCGTGTCCCTGCTGCTCTGCTTTTGATCCAGCTCTCTGTTCATGGAATGGGAGGGCAGTGGAGGATGGCCCAAGTGCTTGGGCCCCTGCCCCAATGTGAAAGACCCAAGGGAAGCTCCTGGCTCCTAGCTTCAGATCAGCCCAGGTCCAGCTATTGCAGCCATTTGGGGAATGGACCAGTGGATCTAAGACCTCTCTCTCTGTCTCTCCTTCTGTAACTCTGCCTCTCAAATAAATAAATAAATCTTTAAAAAAAAAAAAAAAAAGTTACAGAGCTAATTGAGAATCCAGATTTCTTATCTTTTGGTCACAAAGCCAGAAGACATTTCCTCTCTGTGAATTCTGATAAATACAGTCATGCATAAATCAAATTGGCTACAATATGATAAGCTCCATTCAGAACAAGAGATTCAGTTACTGCTTCCAACCTTTGCTCCATTCATGCCAAATTAAAGAGCATGTGTAAAACGCAGCCGAATGGTGAAACTACTCGTGTGCTGTTTCCACAGATGGCAAGGCAAGCCTGGAACATGATGTTCCAGCCACGTGGATATGCATGAGTTCACATATCTAAGCAGGCCGAGGTGCTCAGTGTGCTAAAAGAGGAGGAAACCGGAAGATTTCATCAGCACCTTCACAGAACAGGTAACTGGCACCGTGTACCAAAAAATGTGCAAAGCACTGAGTGTACACAGATAAATAAGGTCTGCTCTGTGCATTCAAAAAGCTTGCTCTCTAATAGCAGACAAATAAGAGGGAGAAAAAGGTGAGAACACGGGATTAAGTGGCAGAAAAGAGGAACAGCAAAATACAGTATTCCAAATTATGACCATAAATTTCTCCAGTTGATGAAGTCAAGGAGAAAAAAAAAATCAGTGAACTGGCTTTAATTCTTCACATAAGCCCACAAACTTAGTCAAATAATGAAAAGGGGATTAGCATAAAATTTGCTTTGTGATATTTTGAGGTTGTTTATACATTAATGCTTGTATCTTGAGCATTCTGTGACTTTCCAGAAAACAACGGTAGATTTTTACAAAAATTAAGTCCACAAGCAGACAATACCATAGCCAACAGTTTATATCATGAATGTTTTTTTCACTGTATTAAGTTCCTCCAATCAGAAGTTATATGCAGTGATCATTATACTCTTTTTTATAATTCATTTATACATACATATATATCCTTAAATAAAAAAAATTTTGGTTAAGTGCTTAATTTCAGAATCATATTTTTAAATAAATAAATTAGTAAATTGTCTTTTTTTGGTTTTTTAATATTTATTTATTTATTTCAAAGTCAGACTTACAGAGAGGGAGAGGCAGAGGCAGTGAGAGAGAGAGAAGTCTTTCATTCACTGGTTCACTCCCCAAATGGCTGTAAAGGCCAGGGCTGAGCCAGACCAAAGCCAGGAGTTTGATCCAGGTGGGTGCAGGGGACCAAAGACCTGGGCTATCCTTCCTGCTTTCCCAGGCACATCAGCAGGGAGCGGGATTTGAAGTGGAGCAGCTGGGACTTGAATTGGTACTCATATGGGATGCTGGCGCCATGGATGGTGGTTTTACCTGCTATGCCACAGAGCCGGCCGCATAAGTTTTCATACAAAGAAAAAGTAAAACAGAATTTTTATAGTACCAGTTAAATTCTCTGCACCAACATCCATATGTGGAAATTAATAAAACTTTACTTCTCCTTAACAAAAACAAAAGAGAAAGAAAACAAGTATTTTTCCTAAAAATCTTCAAGCTTAAACACTATGGAAAACAACAGGAATATCATCAGACTAGGAATCAGGACTATCTGGTTTAAATACCTTTGCAAAAAAGCAACTACAATCTTGAGACATTCCTTTCATTCTATTAATACTTACCAAGCACACTGCTTATGTACCAAGCAATGAAGATCCTACACAATTAAAGAAATGTCTCACTAAACCATTTCTAACTGTTCTTAGAGGCAGTGTTTATAATTCTATAAACTCCCAGTTCACCAGTATCACAGACATGTATGGCTTAGAGGCTTGCGTTCTGTCTGTAACTTCCCTGTCTTAAGCAGCCTTCAAAATACACCCACACACAGGAGTGAATAGGAGCAGGGTCCCCTACTGGTGAAGGGGCTTGTGACCATGGACCCCAGCTGCACAGCAGCTCTGCAGCAGTCTGAAATAGGTTCAAACACAGCATAAAAGACACATTAGGTGTCTGGAGGAGGAGGGCAGAAAGGCTTCACAGGTGGCAGCACCAAAGGTTTATCCTTTAAACAATTTCCCAGACACATAGAGGGGTTAACTAGAGAGCATCCTAAGCCAAAAGTACATGATGTACAACAGCACACAGATGAGTCTGTAAAGTGTGGTCAGAAAACTGTAAGTGCATTAACCTCTAATAGACAAGCAGGGAATAACAGGACAAGAAGCTCACATGGGTCCCTAACACGAATATTTTATACTGCACAGTTCCAGGCACCTTCCAAGAACTACCTTCTATACTGTAACAGTTATTTAAATCTTAGCTTTGTTACTTACCTTAGAGCCACTCACTAGCACAGACTGTCTAACACATCTCTGTATCCTTTACAGCATTTACAGTAATTTCACTCAAGAGCATCTGTCTAGGCACTATATGTTTAGAGCAATAGCCCTGTAAAGATAAATAAGACATAGTCCTTGTCCTTGGCTTACCCTCTCTAGACTCATATTTTCCTCCATGAGAAATGAAGGAATTGAACCAAATGATGGATGAACTCTTTTCCAGCTCTGATATTCTAAGAGTTTAAAACTCAAAGGAGGAACACAAGTACCAGACAGCAAAAATAAACTGCGACTGACAGAGCCATAAACAACAAAAGGAATGAATTAAATGGGCAGGAATAAAAGAAGAGGCCAGAAATACAAAAGTCGTCACAACTCTCAGGAAGAAGAAAGGTGCAGAATTCAAGGCCCTAATGGACTGTGAGTTAAGAGTTACACTAAACATGGGACCGGCATCCTGACTCAGAGTTAAGTGCCGCCTGCGGGGCCAGCATCTCATATGGGCTCCAGCTGCTCTACTTCCGATCCAACTCCCTGCTAATGTGCCTGAGAAGTAACAGAGGATAACCCAAATGCTTAGGTCCCTTCACCCATGTGGGAGATCAGGAAGAAGTGGCCTGGCCCAGCCCCAGGAGTTGCAGCCATCTGGGGAGTGAACCAACAGATGTAAGTCCTCTCCCTCTGTCTCTTGGTCTCTTTCTCTGTAACTCTACCTTTCAAATAAATCTTTAAAAAAAAAAAAAAAAAAGTTACACTAAACATTGATTCCAAGAATGAGAAAAGGTTTAAGAGAGCTCTCCAACCTAATAATTGTTGGAAGAATCTGCCATCTAGTGGCCTAAAATTCCCTCAGGCAAGGACAGAGTTTAACATAACAAAGAAACCCTTCTATGTATTCTGCCCAATGACTAGCATTTGATCAGCAAGAAATGAATTTTCAAAATGAAAGAAGGAAAACCCCACGTCCCAAATCTTAAAATGCTGAAGATCATGGCTGGCAAAGTAAGAACTCAAAAACTAATCCCTATTATTTCACAGGCTAGAGTCCATTCCTTTCTTAGGAAAACTGAAATGTTCCCAGTTTTAATTCATTAGTATTTCCTAAGTAGCTTTACTACAAAAATAATGGTAACTGTGATTTGCTCGTTAAGTATTTTAAACTTTCCTTATCTTTATTTATTAGAGAAAGAATGTACTGAAAGAAAATATTTAAAATCATCCATTTACATCAGATTTTCAAACATCAAGTACATACCAGAATCACCAAGGAGCTTGTTTAAGCAGACTGCTGGAAGTCAAGGGAGGAATACAAAATTTGAATTTCCAGGGGCCAACACTGTGGCACAGGGAGTTATGCTCCCACTTCTGATACAGGCAGTATGAGTCCCAGCTACTCTGCTTCTGATCCAGCTGCCAGCAAATGCACCTGGGAAAGCAACAGGAGATGTCCCAAGTGCTTAGGCTGCCGCCACCCCACCTGTGTAGGAGATCAGGATGGAGTCCCTGGCTCCTGGCTTCCACGTGGCCCAGACCAGGCTGTTGAGCCATTTGTGCAGGGCACCGGGGATGAAAGATTTCTGTATCTTCTCTGTCTTTCTCTTTCTCTCTCATGCTCAGCCTTTCAAATACATTAAAAGTAAATCATTTAAAAAAAGAAAAAAGGAATTTGCATTTCCAACATTTTCACAGTGAATCTGATGTTGCTGATCCCAGAATGACACTCGTGAGCCACAGCTTTAAGTGTTGCTGAATGTACAGTGTAACTTAATATTTATGTATTATTGAATGAAGTACACTGTATGCTTGAAAATATTATGAGCTTCAAAGACAAAAGTTCACTATAAATTATGAAGCTTCAGACTATTTGGTCAACATGAACTTAAGGATGACCACAGAAAACCAACTCTATCGAATGATTAATTATGAAAGGAAAAGCATGAGAATTGTTCTTGGGCTACTTAGTTTAGTAATGAAATCATCTGTCTGGCAATTTGACAACTGGGCATTTAATCTATTTAAACTTCAGAGACACATGGCTGTAAGTTTATTATCATACAATTTAAAATTCAGAATCAAAATCTACAAAGTTCAATACCTCCTACTTTGTACCACCCAAGCAGAACTGAAACCATACTCATATCCACTGTTGGATGGCATAAAGCAGGGGTCAGCACAGATCTCCTTTACAGACCAGGTTATAAATACTTTAGGCTTTCTGGGCCACATGGCCTCTTTCACAACTGCTCATTTATGTCATAGCATGAAACAAGCCACATTTATGTTAAAAAAAAAAAAAGTGTGGTTCTGTTCCTATAAAACTCTATTTATGTTCCTACAAAGCTATTTATGGACACTGAAATTTGAATTTCATGTAATTTTTACTTGTCATAAAATAGTCTCCTTTTGGGTTTCTTTTCAACCATTGAAATATGCAAATTCTATTGATAGAAACTGGCCATATTTGGCACACAATTTGCCAGCCCTGGTAGAGAGAAAAGCTGACTGAGCACAGGACTTGAAGACATGAGTTTACCATTTAATCACCATCTCAACTAGAAGACGCAGGAAAGTTTCTTATGTCTGGCAGAGCTCTGATTTCTCCATATACATAACAGCATGGAACTGTGAAGATTAGGATTCAGCACATGTAGCTACCCAGTAATCAGTAAAGGCTCTAATTTCCTCCATTATATCAAATTATAGTTAATTTCTACCACTACACTCTTAACTTCAATTGAGTGAATTCAATATCAATTTAGGGAGTGTCTGAAATTTGCAAAGTACTATGCTAGCAGTGTTGAAAATGTAATACAAGAAAACCAAGTTTTCCCTACCTTGCTGGAGTTTAGTCTTGTGGGCTAGTAAGATTGTAATTTCATCCAAGAAAAGTTTGAACAAACCTGTTAAAAGGCTTTTCATTCACACAGCTATTTACCAGGACTCTTATATTTTAATTATTCCAAAGTGTTGGTTCATTCGTTTACTCAAAAAATATATACCAAGGGAGAGGTGTTTGGCCTAGCAATTGAGATACCACTTGGGATACCCGCACTCCATTTAATAGCACCTGGCCTTGAGTCCAACCTCCACTTCCAATTCTAGCTTCCTGTTAATGTGAATGCTGGGAGCCATTAAAATTATTAAAATTTAACATTTTTTATATTTAGGTACCTGCCAGCTATTGGGGAAAACTGAGTTCCAGGCTCCTAGCTTCAGCCTAGTCCAGTCCTGAACACTGTGCACATTTTGAGAGTGAACCAGCAGATCAAACATACCCCTCTCCCTCTTTTTCTCTCTCTCTCATTCTTTAAAAATATATATATTTAAATATTTATTGAGCACCAATAATGTGTTATGCCCTGCTCTGAGTGCTAAAAATAGGCTGTAAAATAATAGAGATAATCTTCCAACTCTAGTAAAATTTACATTCAAATGCATCGGTAGTGCTTTCTTCTTTTTCATATGCTTTGACAAAGCCAAGAAAATATTAACTGAACTAAAATTTACTGGCAGGTACTCCATGCAAGGCACTCTGCTGGGCACTGAGGATACAGGGCGCTTTCCCTCAGGAAGGCCACAGCCTAGCAGATCTGCTGAATAAAATTCATGTATTTATTCTGACAAACATAAAGATGGAGTTTAAAGGGTTAACCCAAACAAAGCATACAGCAGATAGGGGAGGGGAGGAGCTTGTGTTTTTCGTTGCCTGGAATGTCTATTTTTTTAAGAGAAAAAAAAGACATTTTGAAATTAACACACAATTATTCTTAGGTGTTTAAATTTAACTGAAAAGTGATCCCTGTTAAATATGAGTGGGAATAAGAAAGGGAGGGGATGTACAGTTTGGGACATGCTCAATCGGACTTGCCCCAAATGGTAGAGTTAGAAACATACCAGGGGATTCCAATTCAATCCCATCAAGGTGGCATGTACCAATGCCATCTCACTAGTCCAAGTGATCAGTTTCAGTTCACAATTGATCATAATAATAGGACTAAGAATCAAAGGGATCACATAAACAAGACTAGTGTCTGCTAATACTAACTGACAGAATTAAAAAGGGAGAGAATGATCCAACGTGGGAAGCGGGATACACAGCAGACTCAGAATGGCAGATGTCCTAAACAACACTCTGGCCTCAGAATCAGCCCTTAAGGCATTCGGATCTGGCTGAACAGCACATGAGAGTATTTTAGGCATGGAAAGCCAAGACACTCTGGCAAAAAAAAAAAAAAAACACCTAAATGAAAGATCTCTGCGAGTGAGATCCCAGTGGGAAAAAACGGGCCATCAAAGAAGGAGGTACCTTTCTCTGAAGGGAGGAGAGAACTTCCACTTTGACTATGACCCTGTCGGAGTTAGATCGAAGTGGGCAAACTCAAAAGGCTTCCATAGCTTTGGCAACTCACGACAAGAGCCTAGGATGGTTACTTACGTCATAAACAAGAGTGTAAATTGTTAAGTCAACACATCGGTGTCACTGTGCCCTTACTCCCCATGTAGGATCTCTGTCCTTAATGTGTTGTACATTGTGAATTAATGCTATAACTAGTACTCAAACAGTACGTTACACTTTGTGTTTCGGTGTGGGTATAAACTGTTGAAATCTTTACTTAATATATACTAAATTGATCTTCTGTATATAAAGATAATTGAAAATGAATCTTGATGTGAATGGAATGGGAGAGGGAGTGAGAGATGAAAAGGTTGTGTGTGGGACGGAAGTTATGGGGGGGGGGAACCACTGTAATCTAAAAGCTGTACTTTGGAAATTTGTATTTATTAAATAAAAGTTTTAAAAAATGTAAGAATTCACATAATTCCTAGATTTATCCAGAGCAATGGTCACTAAACTATAACCCAACACCACCAAATCTGGTGCACTGCCTATTTTTATAAATAAAGCTTTCTCAGCACATAGCCACACTTATATAGATACACTGATTATGGCAGCTTTCACACCACAGAGGAAGAGTTGAATGTGGCCTGCAACACCTAAAATAACCATCTGGCCCTTTACAAAAAGTGAGCCAATTACTGGTGTGCAGCAAACAAAACAGGAGGAGTTCAGAACCAAACTACTTCAAATCTAAGGCATTTTATATATACCCAAAGGCCAAAGGGATTAGAGAAGGAGTCTTAAGGAGAGGAGTAGATGATTAGACTTGTACTATAAGCACTGTATTCCATTCTGGCAAAGGAATTGAAAACAAGTTAGAGAAAAATCAAACAGGAAGCTCTCTGTCTCTGTTTCTGCCTCTCCATCATGATCACGTAGAGTAGGTAAGGAAAAAAATCACAGCCAAAAAATTCCACTAAAACACTAACTACTAGGATCAACAACCAAGTTTACCAAGATTGTGGGATACAAGATCAATACTTGAATACACAAATTCATTGGTTTTCTATATAGACCAGCAATGAAAACTCCAAAAAAAAAAGGATCATTAAGGAAGGAAATATATTCCGAATTTCAGACACTGCTATATTTTTCAAATAATTTTGTCATGTAAATGCTATTATTTACAGTATCCTTTTCTTTATTTAAAGTAAATAGAATTTTTAATCTAGTTTTATCATAACCACTACTCTCTGATACCACAGGCTCTTTCACACAAATTAAATTCAAATAAAAAAGACATGTGCAGTGGGCACTGTGGCAAAGCAGGTTAAGTCATCTGTTTCAACTACAGTGTGGTTTTTTTTTTTTTTTTTAAGATTTGTATTTGGCGCTGGCACTGTGGCATAGCGGGTAAAACCAATTTTCCTGCAGTGTTGGCACGCGACATGACTGTCGCTCTGAGTCCCAGCTGCTCCACTTCCAATCTGGCTCCCCACTATGGTCTGGGAAAGCAGTAGAAGATGGTCCAAGTCCTTGGGCCCCTGCAATCTGGTGAGAGACCTAGAAGAAGCTTCTGGCTCTGGCTTCAGATCAGTACAGATCCAGCCATTGTGGCCAACTGGGGAGTGAACCAGCAGATGGAGGACCTCTGTCTCCCCCTTTCTCTCTCTCTCTCTCTCTCTCTGTCTCTCTGCCTCACCTTCTCTGTGTAACTCTTTCAAATAAATAAATAAATCATTAAAAAATTTTGTATTTATTAATTTGGGAAGTACAGTTATAGACAGAGAGAGGGAGAGACAGAGAAAAAAGTCTTCATCTACTGGTTCACTCCCCAAATGGCTGCGACAGCCAGAGCTGGTATAGACCGAAGCTAGGAGCTTCTTCCGGGCCTCACAAGTGGGTGCAGGGACCCAAGCACTTGGGTCATCTTCCACTGATTTCCCAGGCACATTAGTAGGGAGCTGGATTGGAAGAGGAGCAGCCAGGACTGGAACCTCACCCACATGGGATGTTGGTGCCGCAAGCAGAGGCTAGCCTACTATATTACAGTGCCAGCCCCATTACTCTGTGTTTCTGATCTGGTTTCTTGCCAATATACCTGTAAGGCAGCAGATGATGGCCCAAGAACTTGGGACCCTACCACTCACATGGGATACCTGGATGAAGTTCCTGGCTCCTGGCTTCAGCCTAGACCAGCCTGGGTGTTGACGGCACTTCAAGAGTGAGCCAGCAGACGGATAATCTCAATCTCTCAATCAATCTCCCTCCCCCAGCCCTTCTCTCTCTGTCAGTGTTTCAAATAAATAAATCTTAAAAAAAAAAAAAAAAAGTGCATGTGTACCTAAGGCCATCATGCATAAACCTGCCACAGTTAGGAGGTACAGGGTAAATGGAATAAAGAATTCCATCTGCCATTGAGTGATACCCTGGTATCAAATTAAAGACAACAGTGACTGCTAACTGTGACGCAAGGTATGAGATGCCACAAGGAAGCTTTGCAAGGGCAGATGTTCTTGAATAAATGTGAACATTTAATGGTGTGTCTATCCTTATTACATGCCCCAGGTGAAATTATGCACAGTAGGGGGGCTGGCAGCATATGTTTTTCTTTAAAAATATGTATGTACATATTCTCTAGCCATTAATATATGTAAATATATATATGTAAAAAATATAAGTGTCAAGCAGAATTTAAAAGTTATACTAGCAAGGCTCTTGTTATTGTAGTCATCAAAAATCCAGGCACTTCAGCCAAATATCAATACTCTTAACTCCTATTTTTCTGTCTATGCTTACTTAACAAAATTCTGATTATCTAGCCTTCCCACAAAAGTCTGTTGAAACAAATGTCCTGGTTCATGTGAGTTAGTTTTCAAAATAAAGTATTAAATTGGTTCACTGATTTTTTTTTTAAACATTGATCTTTTGAGCTTGCTTAGCCCCTAAGGGTGATAACTCTCTACAAGTTGATAAATTCAGTTTTCTGTATCATCAAAGCAAACAGGCTAGAGTAACCTTGATAAAGAAATGTTAAGTAGTGGAAAACTGTTTCTAACTTTCAAATCCTGATGGCACAGACATGTGTTTTACTCACGTTGGTCATCCCCATCCTGCCCCCAGCCAATGCCCTAGAAGTCAGACAGGCATGGAGTATGCTTCCAAGAAATGCTTGGAGACACACACACACACAGATGCACACACCCCACGTGGCTAGACAAGAGAAGACGGGTCCTCACTCTGCACTCCTACAACTCTGTCATTCATCAATCTAGCTTCTGCTGTGCCCAGACTGTCCTCACATTGCTTCCCCACATTCTAGCAGCCACAACCAATGGAAGGAAATGGCAACTAAAATGAAATTTATTGCTATGCCCTCATTAGGGCAATTTCAAAAACAGGAAACTTATGTTAGTCACGATCTTATTCAGTCTATTAAATCCCCCAGAGCCTCAGCACAAGGCTCCTTAACAGAGCAGGGAAATCACAAGTGTAAGGATCAGAATCATCCATAGAGCCTTTTAACATAACAAATGCTAGGATCTCATCCCAAAACTACCTGATGAAGCCTTTCAATGCAGTACCTAGCTATGCTTGTTTTTGTTTTCATTTTTAATGTCAACAGGTGATTCTGTTGTCCATGCCTTATTGAAAACCTTTGGCTTGGCAGACAGAAAACACTAACACGGGTGGGCATTTGGCCTACCAGTTAAGACAACATTTGGGACATCCGCATGCCATATCAGAGTGGTTCATGTTCCGGCTCTGCTCCAGATTCAAGCTTCCTGCAAAATACACACCCTGGGAAGCAGCAGGTGATGACTCCAATAATTTGTTCTCTGACACACCCATGGGAGAATTAGACTGAATTCCCAGCTCCCAGCCTGACTCAGCCAGACTGCTGTAGGCAACTGAGAAGTGAACCAGAAAATGGGAGAGTTCTCTCTTTCTCTGCCTCTCAAACAATTTTTTTTACAAAATTAGAAAGTACTAATAAATAATTTAAATTTTTTAGATGTGTTTGCCCAGTTCCTTGCTTCAATCCACAGACTGAAGCACAATCATCACATGAAGACTTAATTCACCTGAATTCTTAATAAGTTTTAAGCAATTCCACTGCAGAAGCACAAGATATTCACTATATATCTACATGGTTCATTCTACATCCACCTTTTAACTTCATTTCATTGACTGTCTAATTTCTGAAACCAAATTCCCACTTACCATCCTAATACCAGCAGTTTAACCCTTGAAGTCTTGTTCAAATTAGCTCTCCCCAGTGTGAGTCCCAAGTAAGTCTCTGAGCCCTAGCTCACTCTTCACTGATGCCTATTAACTGCTGCTTGTCAGTGATCCCTGACAAGGGCTCTTACCATAATGCCTGCTGTAAAACTCCCCACCACAGTTTTCCTGTTTAATACTACCGATGGTCTATACTGGGCCTCTAGTGACTGGGAAGCTTACAAAAATGCCAACTGTATTACATACCCAGTGCAGTGCCAGATAAAGTCAATGATTTGCCTTCAGGTTACACAACTGAAAACAGAATTCAGGACCCTTGAATCCTAATTTGATACAGATCCTGTTCCAGAAAAAAAAATGTTTTTAATTTTCCTTTTACCTTTCAAACATAAGTGTTACTCATATAATAAGCTAAAGATAACTCATCAGTCTTGTTCTGACTCCACTCCCAAAAGTGAGACACAACCTGTATCAACCCTGGTATAAGAAGAAACTCAATCTAGCCAAGTTAACTTCTTAAAATTGCATTTCCAGAGATCTCTGCAACAAGGAGGTGGGGGCGAGTATAATAATAAAAGTAAAAACTATATTTCTTAAGATTAATGACAGTCATTGAAATAAATCTAAAGTTTTTGTATCAAGTTAAACAACAAAAACACTCATAGAAAGAGGAAGAGACTGATTTCCTATCTGAATAAACTGAAAAAAATATGAAGGTCTTCAAAGGCCACTGAAATGTGACTGTGACATAATGAGAACCAGCTCCTCCTGTCAAAGAATTTGCAAACATAAGAGCCATGGATGGAGTCAAAACTGACCTCCAAATTATTTCCTTTTTCAATGCTAGATAAAGAAGGGTCAAACTAATAAGGCCTCCAAAAAAAGTTTCTAGCACAAGTAAACTAAACAAATAATTGTGCTCTATTCTCTGCCACAAAACTGAAAAACCAACAAAACCATTCTCTTAGCAGGCAGCCAGCTGGGGACTAAGGACCAACCACGATGCCGCTGAGTCCGCCATGTCTACCACGGTCAGGTTCTGGATTAGCCGCCAGCCTTACAGGGAAGAACTAAAACACATCACAGAATGAAACTATGCCTTCTCAAGTTTCTGCCTAGCTAGAAACAAACATTTGTGAAACCAAAAGGTCAGTCTGTTAAGTTTAAGTCCCTTAACACACATCTAAAGACATTCATCTATCAAGACAATGAAGTGTCTCTTCATTCCTCTTCAAAAACTCCAACTATAACTTATGGAAAGAAGAAATTTTTCATGCTAGAGGAGAAACAGAGAGGCAAAATGAAAAACTCCTTAATACAAGGTCAACCCAACTACAGACATTCATACTTCTCAAGTACAATGCTGTACATTCATCTTTCCAAGACCAACAGCCTCTATATTTTCAAAGGCCAAATGCACCCTCACTGAAGTAGAAGACAATCAACAATGATCTTGAGTAAAGTATTCTTCCTTTTCTAGAAGCGATCCTTCATAAAATTATTAATCTTATCTAGGTAGGATTCATGAAAAATTTCCTAATGCAATTTATACCTAGCTGCTTCTCCAGCTCGCAATACAGTGATTCTTTTCACACATCAATGTCTGGAGTCCCACTGAATATATAAGACTTCAGGAAATAGAAGGCAATTTTATAACAACGTTATGACCATGATAGTCCACTGATTAGCTGCCAAAAGCAACTCAAAATCTAGACAGAACTTATATCTCACTTGAGAAAAATATTTGCCCATGCCATTGGGTAAACCTTTAAAATAGAAAATTCTCAACATTATCTTCTCCACAAGATAAAATGCAAACATCTGTAGGTCAACCTACATATCCCTAGATAGGGGTGCTGTATTAAGGAAAGATGATGGCTCCTCTCCATCATCAACTACCTCCTTTCCCATGTGTTTCCACGGGGCCGGCACTGTGGAGTGGTGGGCTAAGCCTCCCCTTACAGCACCTGCATCCCATATGGGTTCCAGTTCATGTCCTGGCTGCTCTTGTTCCAATCCCATTCTCTGCTATGGCTTAGGAAAGCAGTGGGAGATGGCCCAAGTCCCTGCACCCATGTGGGAGACCCAGAAGAAGCTCCTGGCTTCAGATCATCCCAGCTCCAGCCCTTGCAGCCATCTGGAGTAAACCAGCAGATGGAAGACCTTTGTCTCTGTCTCTCCCTCTCTCTGTAACTCTAGCTCTCAAATAAATAAATAAATAAATCTTTAAAAAATAAACAAAAAAAAGATGTTTCCTTCCATTTTGTGGCAATGACGTTACTATCATGTCACCTGAGAACTCATACACAAAACAAACATTGTGGAGTCACCATCCACCAACTCAGTACCGGCTGTTTATTTGTAGTATCACCTTTATCCCAGGCACGTAAAAGGACTCCTGCATTTACAATGCTTAAGGTTCTGTTTAGGGAAAATAAAAACCCAAATGAGATGACCTTATCACTGTTTATGGAGCATGGCCCTTTAACACTTCAGCATGCTGTTACTTTCAGGTACTCGCCCATCTCCTCTGAAACAAACAGCTTTCTAAAGACCGTGCTGTACTCCACCTCCCGAGCCTCCTCAGACCCGGACAGTCCCTATCAATAAGTGCTTAGCAGAATCCAATTACCTAATCATGCTTCCCAGTTCACTTTACTCCTGACTATAATCTGCTGTCAGGCAAACACCCTAGTTTATTATTCCCTGTGAATGTTGTCCCAAGTTCCTTCTGTACAATCTGTATTAGCCTAAAACAGAACTGGCTAAAAGCAAAAAGGGTTTAAATCATTCAAATTCTTGGTTTCTTCGTTTGTACAACGATGCCATATTTTATTAATCAATCATGGTACTTCCTGAAAGACTGTATGTAACACAATTGTCTTTCTTAATATATACTTGGGCAGCCTTCCTAACGAAGATAAAAGTGTTCATGAAAGACTGTTTAAAGAGCCCTTTTTATCTCTCTGACTCATTCATTTATTTATTACAGCTGCACTGAAATACGATTTACATTTATGAAATCCACATATGTGAAGGATCTTATGAGTAATAAATAAAACTGATTATAGCACTGGTTGCACAACTTTGTCTACTTATAAAAACCACTGAATTATACACTGAAAGTTTGTGTCATGGGTGGTTTCTCAAAAGGACAGCTTCTCTCAAGAAAGCAGGCATCTTCCTCTGTCTTGATTCTGCTAACATGTAAATGAAAGGATACAGGTAATTAACACCAAATACCATCCTGGTGTAATTACCAAGAAACTGCTGGGAATTCAAAACAAGTCAGATTTTGCTTATAAAAATTTGCAACAACATTAAGAACAGGATCTTTTTAAAAAGAGCTACAAATTGTCAAAATGAGTGCCACTTAAAATCAATATAGTAGGAAGCCTTCTATTTGAATTCAATGCACATTACTGGTGAATATGACTCTCAAAATAGACTGTAAATTCATGGAAGGCAGGGATTACATCTGAATCTCCACCAGCCAGCACAGAATCCACCACACTCTGCAAGCTTGGTATCATCTCCTCTAAGAACTCAGCAGGAATCAGGTTACTATTATTTAAGACCAAACCAATAAAGAGAACAAGAACAGAAAAGACAAGAAGGTGTTAAGGTGGAGATGGGAAAGGGGACTAAGCATGGGCTGAATATTTAAGGAGGATAAAATGCAATCATTGGGCTGTGAGAAAGGATATGTAGAAAAGAAAATGGGCAAAATCAGCACATCCAAAGAGATTATCTGAATCTCAATTAATCTTTATTTCATATTACCCAATTTACCACTTCAACTTCTCTTTTTCAATAATAGTTGCAGCATCAGGCAAAACAATGAATTTCATAAAACCCTGAGTTTGTATATTACCAATTTATCCCAACTCGACTCTGGCTGATTTACTTAACATTTATAAAATTCTTGTAGATAACAAGTATCACAAGCTCGCATTACTAGAAACTGAAAATAAGTAAAAACGTGATGAATATTTCAGTTTCTTTCATTTAGAAAAGACCACATAATGGGAACTATAAACAACCTAGCAAAATTTCCATCATATATAACAGAGCATTTACACATCTTCATTCAGAAACATTAATGCACTCATTTATCTATAAGCTGACTGCTATCCAGGATTGTACAAGACTGAAAAATCAAGAATGAACCTTCTTTGGATTTGAGAATATATTTAATTTTCCAAAAGCCTTACTTCAATACAGTATGCCTATGCAAAAACATCTTCAACTGCTGAGAAGAAATGAAGGAGCAAGGGTGTGGCACAGTGCTTAAGCCGCTGCTTTTGACATCTGCAGTTCTGATTTTCGTTCTGCTACTCTACTCCCAACCAGCATCCTGCTCATGTGTAACCATGAGGGAAAAGACAATGGCTCAAGTACCTGGATTCCAGCCAGCCATGTGGGAGCCACACACTGAGTTCTGGACCCCAGGCTTCAGCTTCACGAGACCTGGCTGTCACAGGCATTCAAGGGAGTGAACCAAAGGATGAAAGATCCTATTCATCTGTCTGTTGTCTGTCTCTTTGCCTTTCAAGTAAAAATTAAAATAATTTTTAAAAAGAAATGTAATCTGACTTACAACAAAGTGTGTAATGCAGTGTAATTCATTCGGTGTACTGTAGTTTCAAACCTAACAGATCCCCAAGTGACTCTCACCTGCTCTCTGAATAATGCTAGGAAAAAAACAATGAAGTACTGATTTTTGTAATAACTCAAGAAAATGGAGTATTTGTATAAAATAAACAAAGAAAAAAGGCCCAGGATTAAATATATAAAAACCCTACTTAAAGGGACAACAAGGGCATGCACTGTAGGTTAAGCTGCTGCTTGGGACCCATACATCCCATAGCAGTGCCTGGGATGAAGTCCTAGCTCCTCAGCTGCCAGTGTGCATCCTGGGAGGCTGCAAATGATGGCCACGTCCTTGGGTCCTTCCCACCCATATGAGAGACCCAGGTGCAGTTCTTGGCTCCTGGCTTCAGCCTGGCCCAGCCCTAGTTATTCTGGGCATCTGGCAAGTGAACTAGTGGATGGAAGATCTCTCTTTGTCTCTGCCTCCCTTGTTCTCTCATTCTGCCTTTCAAATAAATGAATATTTTAAAATAAATAATAAATAAAAGGGACAATAAAAGCAAAATGAAACAAAAATATAGGAAAGTAATAAAAAGTGGGAAAAGAAAAAGGAAAAAGAAAAATTGAAAAATGAAATAAAAACATTTTTGGCCGGCGCCGCGGCTCAATAGGCTAATCCTCCGCCTTGCGGCGCCGGCACACCGGGTTCTAGTCCCAGTCCGGGTGCCGGATTCTGTCCCGGTTGCCCCTCTTCCAGGCCAGCTCTCTGCTGTGGCCAGGGAGTGCAGTGGAGGATGGCCCAAGTCCTTGGGCCCTGCACCCGCATGGGAGACCAGGAGAAGCACCTGGCTCCTGCCTTCGGATCAGCATGGTGCACCGGCCGCAGCACACCAGCCGTGGCGGCCATTGGAGGGTGAACCAACGGCAAAAAGGAAGACCTTTCTCTGTCTCTCTCTCTCACTGTCCACTCTGCTTGTCAAAAAAGGAAAATAAAAATTTTTTCTTCTATACTCAGGAAATTAAGAGTTACTTATCCAAGATGCCTACAGAGGTAGCATTACCAATCGGCAAAGTTCTTATACTAGATGTTGTGGCTTTTTTTTTTTTTTTTTAAGATTTATTTATTTGAAAGGCAGAGTTACAGAGAGAGAGAGAGAGAGAGAGAGAGAGAGAGACTTCCCTCCACTGGTTCACTCCCCAAATAGCAGCAACAACTAGAGCTTGGCTGATCCGAATCCAGGAGCCAAGAGTTTCTTCTGGGTCTCCCATGCAGGTGCAGGGGCTCAAGGACTTGGGCCATCTTCTACTACTTTCCCAGGCCATAGAAGAGAGGTAGATTGGAAGTGGAGCAGCTGGGACTGGGTGCCGGCACTGCAGGAGGCAGCTTCACCCGCTACACCACAGCACCGGCCCTGTTGTGGCTTTTTACAAAGATGCACACTACATACTCCTTGCCTTCACCTATCTGAAATTCTAATTGGAGTTAATGGTTATGTCTATCTGTGCTACTTTAACAAAATACCTGAGATTGGGTAATTTTTAAAAGAACAGTTATTTATATTTCACAGTTCAATTCCACCCACTTTTTGAATTTCAGCTCCTGATTTTTGTGGGTTTTTTTTTTTTTTTTTTTTTGCCTGACCTCAGGCAATTTCAGGCATTTGGGAGTGAACTAACTGTTGCAAGCTTTCTCTGTAACTATCTCTCAAATAAATTTTAAAAAATTTAATTTATTTGAGCTGGGCACTCCCTCCAGGTCTCCTTTGTGAGTGACAGGAACCTAGTCACTGAAGCCGTCCCTACTATCTCCCAAGGTCCACATTAGCAGAAAGCTGTAAAAAGGAGCCAGCGCTGGAAATTGAACCCAACTAAGCCAAACACCACAGAAAACTGAAATTCAAAAAGAAAAGTGTACCTACATGCTAGGGAAATGAGACACAAAGTGCAATAAAACAACAAAATCAGGGGCCGGCACTGTGGCATAGTGGGTAAAGCCACTGCCTGCAGTGCCAACATCCCATATGGGTGCCAGTTTGAATCCTGGTTGCTCCACTTCTGATCCAGCTTCTGCTATGGCATGGGAAAGCAGTGGAAGACAGCCTAAGTCCTTGAGTCCCTATACCTGCATGGGAGACTCAGAAGAAGCTCCTGGCTCCTAGCCTTGGATTGGCGCAGGTCCAGCTATTGCAGCCAATTAGGGAGTGAACCAATGGATGGGAGACTTATCACTCTCTGCCTCTGCCTCTCTGTAACTCTGCCTTTATTTATTTATTTAAATAAATAAATGAATCTTCAAAAACAACAACAACAAAATCAAGCTAAATTTACCCTAAAAAAATCTTAAAAGATCAATGAGCAAAGAGCTTATGGCACTAAAAAGATGTAGGCATAAAGAAACAGGTCATAGTCAACAGAAGTCAAACCAGCAATCAAAGTGGCATGGATTCAATACAGGCATGGTCAAGGCTTGGGAAATTGACAACCAGGAGCTGAGTATGTTAAAGTAAAACAAACATAATCCCTTTTTAACAACATAATTCAAATTCAAGACTTAATGCAGTTATGCACAGAAACTACAAGTTCTGAAATACTAAAACATTACAGGACTCTATTTTACACATAAAGTTGACAAAAAAATCAAAACAGTATGATTTTTTATGCTTGCAATTTGTTTTAATATAAGAAAATGTTTGTGAATACTTGTAACATATACAATTATATTCTATTTTATAAAATGTTAAGATCTTTAATTTTGCATATGAATACTCAACTATATCTCATAAAACAAAGGTCTACTCAGTTCTAATTATGCACATTAGTATTTGTAATATTTAAAATAGCCAGAATTTTGAAATCGATTTTCAAATTTCTTACGGATAAAATGATTACCTTTTCTAGACAGAAGGCATAAAAAGCAAAAGGAACAAATGGACAGTGTATGCATAGTACTACATTCATCAAATCTAAGCAATAACTATGTTGACCAACTCCTAAACATTTACTATGTGCTGGATTTTGGATATTTAATTCTCAAAACAACCAGTGGCTCAAATAATACTCAATGCCTTTTCTCCCTTTTTAAGAGAGATTATTTAAATGTTTATTTTGATAGCCGGCGCCGTGGCTCAATAGGCTAATCCTCCACCTTGCGGCGCCGGCACACCGGGTTCTAGTCCCGGTTGGGGCGCCGGATTCTGTCCCGGTTGCCCCTCTTCCAGGCCAGCTCTCTGCTATGGCCAGGGAGTGCAGTGGAGGATGGCCCAGGTGCTTGGGCCCTGCACCCCATGGGAGACCAGGAAAAGCACCTGGCTCCTGGCTCCTGCCAGGATCAGCGCGGTGCGCCGGCTGCAGCGGCGGCCATTGGAGGGTGAACCAACGGCAAAAGGAAGACCTTTCTCTCTCTGTCTCTCTCTCACTGTCCACTCTGCCTGTCAAAAAAAAAAAAAAAAAAAAAAAAAAATGTTTATTTTGATATAATGGGAAAGCAGAGCAACGGGGAGGGGGGTGGTGAGAATCTTCCATCAGCAGATTCATTCCCCAAATGGCTATATTAGGCAAAGTTGGCCCAGGCTGAGGCATGTGTAAAGAATTTCTTCTGGGTCTCCCACATGGGTGGCATGGGCCCAGCACTTAAGCCATTATCTGCCACATCCCAGGATGCGTTAGCAGGAAGCTGGACCAGAGCAGATTAGCTAGGACTCAAACAGGGATTCCAATACGGGATGTGAGCATCCCAAGTTGCAGCTTGACCTACTGTTCTAAAACAATCACTCCAAAAGAGATTATTAACAGAACATTGGAGACCGTCCAGAAATGAAAAATATAGCAATTGAAACTAAAAACATGAAAACTAGTTTAAGAAAGAGATAAGACCAAAAAAAGAATTAGCAAAATGGAAATGTATTAGCAAAAATTAACCAGAATACAGATATATTTTTAAATAAATGTGTAGCAGCAATTCATTATATTTACAAAAATCTCAAAAAAGTGTTTCACACTATTGCTTTATTAAGCATTTGGATTTACATAGAAAAAAAATCAAAATAATCTTTTACATCTTTTTCAACAAAATGAAAGAGGGAAAAAGGATAGAATGAGAAAATTAAAAGTGATTAAAAGAAACCCAACACAGGCCGGCGCCGTGGCTCAATAGGCTAATCCTCCACCTTGCGGCGCCGGCACACCGGGTTCTAGTCCCGGTCGGGGCGCCGGATTCTGTCCCGGTTGCCCCTCTTCCAGGCCAGCTCTCTGCTGTGGCCAGGGAGTGCAGTGGAGGATGGCCCAGGTGCTTGGGCCCTGCACCCCATGGGAGACCAGGAAAAGCACCTGGATCCTGGCTCCTGCCATCGGATCAGCACGGTGCGCCGGCTGCAGCGGCGGCCATTGGAGGGTGAACCAACGGCAAAGGAAGACCTTTCTCTCTCTGTCTCTCTCTCTCACTGTCCACTCTGCCTGTCAAAAATAAAAAATAAATAAATAAATAAATAAATAAAAAAATAAAAAAAAAAGAAACCCAACACCTGAAAACAGACATTCCACAGAAAACAAAGAAAACAGTTGAGAGGAAATGATTTGAAGAATTTTCTCAAATGTGAGGAATCCAAACTAAGAAGCCAACAAAATGGATATTAATATACCGACTCCAATTCATAACACGCTCAAATACCAGGACAGTGGTGGAGGAGGAGGGGAGCTGAGAGAGAAATAGAAGCGTTTGAAGCTAGAATATTAGAATTCTCAAGAGCAACACTGGAAGAAAATAGAGCAATACCCTCAAAATTCTTGGGGAAAATTACTTCTCGCCTACAACTCTATCGCCAAACTATCAAATGAGTATGACGTTAGAATAAAGACATTTTCAGAAAGGCAAGGTTGCAAAATATACCTCCCATGAACCTTTTCTCGTGAGGATATGCCCCACCAAATTAGTGAAATAAAGAAAGAAAAACAGATCGAGGAAACAAGTCACACAACAAAAGAGAAATAGAAAAGCAACTCTCAGGATGCAGGTGAAATGAAATTCTAAGACAACAGCAATGCAGGTGTAAATCTAAACTAGAGCAGATTACAAAGTTCTGAGGCCTCACCTTCAAGAAACAAAGTTACAGAATACTAATGCACATGATGTGCTGAAGAGAGAATGAGACTAAGGGGACTGAGTGTAGGGGTAAATCCGTGACAAGTATATTGAAAAACTTGACAAATTAAAAAATTAAAAAACAAAGGGTACAAATATCCCAGTTCACGGTCACCAGGTAGGTCTTACTACAGCTCCAAAACTGCATGATGCAGCACTCACTGTTATGTCATTGACCTCACTTTATTATTCTACCTCTCAATCTGTTCCAACCACACTGGCCTCCTGGCTATTTCCAGAAAACAGCAAGCACACTCCCACCTCCGGGTTTCTGCTTTGGCTTATTTCCTCTACACAGGACATTCTTCTCCCAGATATCCAAATAATGAGTACCCTCACTTCCTGCAGGTGTCTGTGCAAAAGTGAGAGTCACCAGGCCGCTCTATTTAAAGTGTAAGCTGAGCCAGCGCTGCGGCTCACTAGGCTAATCCTCCGCCTTGCGGCGCCGGCACACGGGGTTCTAGTCCTGGTTGGGGCGCCGGATTCTGTCCCGGTTGCCCCTCTTCCAGGCCAGCTCTCTGCTGTGGCCAAGGAGTGCAGTGGAGGATGGCCCAAGTCCTTGGGCCCTGCACCCCATGGGAGATCAGGAGAAGTACCTGGCTCCTGCCATCAGATAAGCACGGTGTGCCGGCCGCAGCGCGCCAGCCGCGGCGGCCGTTGAAGGGTGAACCAACGGCAAAGCAAGACCTTTCTGTCTCTCTCTCTCACTGTCCAAAAATAAATAAATAAAGTATAACCTGAACCCTATTCTTTCAACCCTCCACTGTCCATTTCTGATCACTTTTTTTCCCATAGCTCTTGTCAGCTCTTCACATTCTTTATGACTATCGTTTCTTGTCATCACCACCTCTAGAAGTTCCATAAGGAAGACATATCTCGAGCACCTGGATACACACATGGCACAGAGTAGGAAATCAATTAAATGTTTCCTGAATGAATGAGAATGAGCAAATTAGCTCCCTGCTAATGTGCCTGGGAAAGCAGCAGAAGGCAGGCCAAGGGCTTAGACCCCTGCACCCATGTGGGAGACCGAGATGATGTTCCTGGTCCTGGCTTCAGCCTGGTCCAGCCAGGGCTGTTGTAGCCAACCAGGGAGTGAAACAGTAGATGGAAGAATTCTGTGTCTCCCCCTCTCTAACTCTGCCTTTCAAATAAATCTTTTTAAGAAAGTAACAAAGTGAACCTTTAGATACACACAAAAAAAATCAAAGACATGAATGGGGCTGGCTTTGTGGCACAGTGATTCAGCTGCTGTCTGCAACGCCACCAATCCCACAGATCCTTGCTGCTATACTTCTGATTCAGCTTCCTGCTAATGCACCTGGGAAAGCAGCTGAAAATGGTCCAAGTATTCGGGCACCTGCACCCCTGTGGGAGACCTGGATGGAGTTTCAGGCTCCTGACTTCAGCCTGGCTCAGCCCCAGCCAACATGGCCATTTGGGGAGTGAACCAGCAGAGATGTAAGATCTCTATCTTTCCACCTCTCCCTCTCTTTCTGTCACTACGTCTTTCAAGTAAATAAATCTTTAAAAATATATAAGAATTAAGTGATATAGTTAAGAGCAATTTCTGTGGAAAGCAATAAAGTGGGTGAAACAGTATTAAGAACTATTTAATATTTCAAATATTAGGCAGATGTTACTCATGAAAATGAAAGAAAAATATTTAAAGAAAAGACACTTCTTGAGAAAATATTCATCATATAATAAGCCCATAATTAATATTCAGATTGAACAAAATGTATCAAGGCCAGCCATCCATTAAAAAGATAAAATACAAAAAGCATTTCACGAATGAGGAAATAAGAACAGCCAATACCATATGAAAAGTTGTTCAATTTCATCATAATCAGAGAAATGCAAATTAAAATCACAGTAAGATACTATTTCACATCTACCAAATCAGTCAGTATTTAAGTCTCACATAAATTTCATTATCAAGAATACTAATAAGAATGTGAAACAAGAAAAATTTCCATTCACCACTGATGGGCATTATAAATCGGTACAACTGGGAGACATCTGATATTATCTAGTAAAGTTGAAAATGTACTGTCCAACAAATTCAGCAATTCCACTCCTACTGTGTATCCTATAGAAATGGCACAATAATCTTTACCACAGTACTATTTCTATTACCACAAAAAAAAAAAAAAAACTGTAAACAAAACAAATACCCATCTAAGGGAGAATGGATAAACAAACTGCATATTTTCCATAAACTAAAAATGTCCACATAGTTAAAAATGAATGAACTAGAGTAATATGCATCAAAACACAAGTCCCAGGGTGCAGGCATTTGGCTTTGTGGTTAAGACACCAGAAGGAACACTGCCTTCCTTCATCAGAGTATTTAGATTTCAACTCCCAGCTCTGGCTCTTGACTCCATCTCCTGTCTCCTGGGAGGCAGCAGTGATGATTCAAGTAACAGGGTTCCTGCCAGCCATGAGTGACCTGCTGCCCTAGTCTCCAGATTCAGCCCAGTTAGGGGCCACTGTGGATATGGGGAATGAACCAGTAAATGGGAGCTTGCTGTCTCTCTCAAATAATTAAATAAAAATTTTAGTAAACATTTTTTAAAAAAGACAAAGTCCCAAAGCAAGATAGGTATGTCTTCCATGTGACTCCATTTATATTAATTCAAAATGGCAACATTAAATATTGGTAAGTGGTAACAATATAAAGAAAACAAGAGTGGCTGGCATTGTGATGTAGATTGTTGAGCCTCTGCCTGTGGCACCGGCATCCCATGTGGGCTCCAGTTCATGTCCCAGCTGCTCCTCTTCAGATCCAGCTCTCTGCTAATGGCCTGGGAAGGCAGTGGAGGATGGTCCAAGTGCTTGTGCCCCTGAACCTGCATAGCCCTGCAGCTCTGCCTCTCAAATAAAAATACATAAATCTTAAAAAAAAAGGGAGGGGGGATAATAAAAAATTCAGGACAGTAGTTATCTCTAGGAGGACAGAGGATAGCATCAGGAGAGAGCACAGGGTTCTTGAGTGCATGAGTGTACGTGTGTATGCTTATATGTATTCTTTAAAATTCTAAACCAGAAAACACAGACCTATGACCGTATGGAATACAAAACTTGAATGCATTTCAGTCAAAAAGACTTAAACAGATTGAAACTAAAAGAGTTTATGAACTTAATAGATACAGAGTAAGTCCCAAAATTCAGTATTGACATTTAGGTTTACTAAAATTTGACATTCTACCCATTTAGAAAAACAGCCAGCTTGACTAACTTAAATGCATATAACTTTCACTCTCAAATAACAAAACTAAAGAGAAGTTTTAACTTAACTTGCTATGAAAAAAATGCAAAGGTTCTCAGTAACCCTCCATGTAAAAGACAATACATGGAAAAGTAGTAAATGTAGTATAGAAGCAGTATATGTATGAAGAGTGGGATACAGGTGTGGGACGGACCTGTGCAACAAATAACCCAGCCCTCACTTGCAAGGAAAGAAAGGAGAAGGAAGTCACAACTACTGTGGCCCTTCCATGTGAAGAACATACAGAACTTTATTAATTCTCTCAATAATGCTATGAGCTACAGATGGTATCCACTTTATGAATGAGAAAAAGGATCTAAATGGTTGAGAGAGAAGCAGAAATTCCTCAGAGAATATTCCCAGTGCCTCATCTGGCTCCCAGAAGCTCAGTCAGCCAGATAAGCATGAACTATCAGAAAATAACTACAATATCACAAATATTAAAGAATAACTATTCACAAGAGGAGGAAATGAAGAAGCCAAAGTAAGAATCAAAATTGACACTTTCTTCTCTGAATCCTTGCCAAGGTTTCTAATCCATTTAATATTCCTCTAAATAAGAGAACCAGTGGTTGCTTACCTGTGACCAGGATGGTAAATAGCTGTGTTGATTCCACAAGGATAATGACTACTGAAACTGAAACTGTGACTCTCTTGGTAGCTCTGATGTGTTCCAACACTAGATTTAAAAAGTTTAATGAGAATTAAATACCACTAACCCACAAAGAATGTCACTTAAATACCCAATAAAATGTCTATAATTTAAAAGATATCCACCACCAAATATTGTTGAAGCTGTTAACCAGATTTATGAGACACTACAGTGGGAATGGAACTGATATAATCACTTAGGTTAAAAAGTATGGTAGCTTCTTGTAAAAATAATTTATATCTATTCTATTACCAAGCAATCCCACCTGAAAATATTAACCCAAGATATTAATCCAAGAGGAATGAAACTGTATATCCTTAATGTCTTGTTCAGGAATGGTCAAAATAGCTTTATTCACAATGGCCCAAAACTGGACATTTGGGGCTCAGTCCATCAACAGAAGAATAAATAACAAACCATGAGATACTCATACACTGAAACACTGATCAGCAATAAAAATGTTAATAACAAAGTGTTATTCTAAATGAAAAAAGACTTAAATAAAAAGTACATAGTATATTATTCCATTAATGTGAATTATTAGGACAAAATTCATCTTTAATAAAAACACATTAAACAGTAGCTGTTCCAGAGGTGCATGTGGAAAGAGATTTACTGGGAAGGGGACACAAGAATTTCAACTGAACAAAGGTATCTGGGATAACTCACCAGTTGGTAAAAATAACATCTGTTGTATTTCACTATATGCAATTTTAACTAAAAAAAAATACTATATGATACATATGCTAAAGTATGTATGATAGCAGCAGTTTACTTTGAAATACATTTAAAAATAAGACTTTTTGTTTAGCTGGGTGGGTAGGATAGAAATGTGATACAGCAGATCCAGCAAGTTAGTAAAATCCCAATTGTAGGAATTCAAGTGCAAGGATATGAGTATTCACCCCAATTCGTTCAAGTCTCATATTACATTTACAATTTTTCATAATAATACACTAAAGGAAACGATGAAATAGAAAACTTGACACTAAACCAGAGAAATGAATATTATTTCAAATATGACTTGCCAAAATATTTTTTACCTTACAAGGTAACTTCTAAGCTCTCCTCGGTAATTGATGACCAAGAGTTCTGCAGACCACTGTGCACTTGCTTTGTATTCTAAAAATATTAACCCAGCAATGGCATAGCTCAAATCACCTACAAAACTAGATGCCTGCAAAAAAGGTGAATAGAAGTTACTCTGAAAAGACATATAGATAAAAGTAAACACATGCATAATTAGAAAATATCCAATACACTGACTCTGCCAAGGATACTGTAAACCAGATTGTCCTGGAATTGCTCTAAATCTCAACAGTCATGCAGGTCAGAGTGCTGAGAACAAGACACCCAGGTCTAGACCTCCCAACCACAACCCCAGGCTGGAACTAAAACAGCCTCCCTGAGTGAGATGTTCACCAAAATTAGTAAATTTCTATTCAAATGGTACAACCATTGCAAAAAGGAAAGAAAAAAAAAAAAAGGAATGCCACCATTCAGCCTGAGAGAACTCTGAGGAGCTGTTCCAGATGCAAGCTTTCAAACATGAATTTCTGCTACTATACTTTCCAGTTTCCTAATCAGCAACTTACAGAAAAGGGCACTTAAAAACACTCAACCAATGTCAACCTTTTGCTATTAACTAATTATCAGGCTGCACTGCTAATGAGCTGAAGGCCTGAGTACCTGGGGAAACACACATAATAGTTGTCATCCTTGAAGAGAATCAGAATATGTCACCCTAAAATATGCCATTGTGGTGTAAGGATTATTTTAAGCTGAAGGCAACTGAGAATCAACAGATTCAGGAAACATTCTCAGTCCTCCTTTTTCTGCCTAAAAACAAGAAATTAAATTCACTATGTGAAACGGCCCCTCTGCACCTGGAAGAGGAGACAGATGTCACCAGACTGTGAGTGACACCAAACGAGTGCTTAAACAGACCTATTCATTAACTCTTATCTTCATTTCTTTCTCACTCCTAATCACTCTCTCCCAATCCACTACCTGTGAAGCCAAAACTCCCTTTCCCTTTGTTTAGCTACTTCTTTGCAATCTCTCTCTTTACTGAAATGCTACATGAGCCTCAAGCAGAACTGCTTCTTTGAATTTTCATTTCTTTTCAAAGTCCATGCACTTAAAAATATTAACATAAATAATAATTGCACGTTTTTTCTTCCTATTAATCTGTCTACCGTCACTTTATTTTTTTTATTTATTTATTTATTTATTTATTTATTTATTTTAAAACTCAGAGCTACAGAGACAGAGTATGGATCTTCCATCCGCTGTTTCAATCACCAGATGGTTACAACTGCCAGTGCTGGGCCTGGGCAAAGTCAGGAGCCAGGAGCTTCTTCCAGGTCTTTCACATGGGTGGCAAGGCCCAAACCCTTGGGCCATCTTCTGCTGCTTTTCCCAGGCCACCAGCAGGGAGCTGGATCGGAACTGGAGCAGCCAGGACTAGCACCCATATGGGAAGCCTGCGTCACAGCTTACTCACTACACCACAACGCTGGCCTCTCTACTGTCACTTTAATTTGTAGGCTCCCAGCTACTAATTTGAAGAGGGTAGATGAAAAGTTCCTCCTCTCAATATACTTAACTGCTCCTCAACCACACAAACACTTAAAAGGTGGCTTGTCTGAATTGAGATACACTATAAACATAAAAATACACATCATGTTTCAAAGACTTAATATGAAAGAATGTAAATTATTTTACTAATAGTATTTTATACTGATTACATGTTGATATGATAATATTTGAAATATATTAAAATGATTAATTTTCCAATTTTTTACTGTGGCTACTAGAAATTTACAATTACACTTGATCACATCTATCAGTATAGTTTTCATTACACTCCTACTAGACAACACTAGCCTAGAAAACAGAAAACAATAATCAAACTCCTTAGTTTGGTTTTCTAGGACTTTTATAACGTGTATGAGCCCAACACAGGTTTCTGAGTTTTTCTGATCTCTGCTACTGAATGAAAATCATCTTTCGGCTAGAGTTGCCAGCCCCAACTTCTCATTGGATTCAGCTGAAAAGGCTATGAACAACACGACTGCCCAAACCCCAATCAGATCCATTAAATCAGAAGTTCTGTGGGTAGAATCAGAGCAGAGTCTGAGCAGAAGAATTTGCTTTAGTTTTTATTTTTTTTCCTCTTCTTTATAGAACTCCCCAGATGATTCTAAAATGAAGTCAGAGGTAGAACTCCTGTCCTACCTGCCCCTGTATCTTGTTCATTTGAGGAAAGAGGATGCAATCTGAAAGCACTAGATTCCTAGAAAGACACTTATTCACAACTGCCAGGAGGAAGGCACTGAGCTCCCCCTCAATCTCAGCTTTCCAAACTGTAAAACCAGGACAGTATCTAACCAAACTGCCCAAAGGGTTGTTGTGACTATTAAATGAGAATGTATATCACAGTCATTAATAAAGACTATACAAATACATATTATTGCTGCCATTACTTTCTCCACTCTTCCTCTCATGATGGCCCACTGACTTCTTCCCCTCACTGGAACTTTATAACAACTTTCTAAATTCTCTTTATAGTCTTTACTTACTACCAGATGATTTACTTGCATAGGACATTACAAAATAGAAAGGACTAGGGAAGGCATTTGGCACAGAGGTTACCATGGCTACTTGGGATACCTACATCACATAGGAGACTGCCTGCCTGAAGTCCCAGCTCATCCCCTTCCGAAACAGCTTTCTGCTAATGTGCACCCAGGAAGGCAACAGTCACGGCTCCCACAGATGGGTCCCTGTCACCACCTGGCAGGCCCACACCGAATGCCAGGCTCCTGGTTCCACCTGGCCCAGACCCAACTTGAGCAGGCATCTGGGGAGTAAACCAGCAGATGGAGGTATCTGTCTGTCTGTCTCTCTGCCTTTCAAATAAAATAAACATTCTTTATCAAAATAAGTCACTTTCTACAAAAAAACAAAACAGAATAAATATTGCAAAGATATAGGTCTCTAGGTGTTGAGCACCTTAAGTTCACAGCTTATTATTCTGATTTATATTTCCCCTCTCTCCACATTCACTCTTTCAAGCACCTATACAAAAATAAAAGGCATGGGAGCAGCTGAAAAGTCACTGTCAGTCGAAGGTGTGTACACACCGGGCAGATGACGAAGAGCTCGCTTCCCACGAGATCAAACACCCGCACCGTTCCTGTGCTTTCAGCATAAGCCAGCAGGGTACAATCGTAACTCCATGCTACACGTCGCCACTGGGGTTTCGGGTCTTTCGGAACTAGAACAGAAAGAAGAAAGAACTGATAACAATATGTAGTATTTAACATGCTTAGTAACTGCAATTTAAGTAAGCACTCAGCTATATTAAATACCACTTCATCTCTTAAGGATCTCCAATGCTTCACTCAACAGAAAAGAACAGCTCCCAGAAACCCATTTCAAGAGTGGGAAACAAACGATGGGAAACTCGGCTCCATTTTCTTCACAAGCAAACCCTGCTGCTACTGATGAATGTTGCTGAAATCCTGGAATAATACACCTCAAAATATTTATGAAGTTAAGACAGAACATATTTCAGAGAACGGGCAGAAAATAATTGCAACCCAGTTAAGTTCAGCCCTTCCTAATGTAAAAAATGAAAATTTCAACTGAAATCTCTTAAATATATGAAATATCAATGCAAAGAAGATACTGATATGAGACTGCCTTCACCAGGTTAGATTGACCCAACAATGGTGTCACCTGATGTCCAAGCTCACAAAACTCTTGCTTTTTCTCCATTCCCTTCCTGAAAATTCTCCATCTTATGCTTTCATGGTGGGTCTGACTGTATTGTTTTTTTGTTTTTAAGATTTATGCATTTATTTGAAAGTCAGAGTTACACAGAGAAGGAGAGGCAGAGAGAGAGAGAGAGAAAGAGAGATCGATCTTCTATCCGCTGGTTCACTCCCCAGATAGCCACAACCACCAGAGCTGTGCTGATCTGAAGCCAGGAGCCAGGAGCTTCTTCCAGTTCTCCCACGTGGGTGCAGGAGCCCAAGGACTTGAGCCATCTTCTACTGCTTTCCCAGGCCGATAGCAGAAAGCTGGATGGGAAGTGGAGCAGCCAGGTCTCGAACCAGAGCCCATATGGGATGCTGGTGCTTCAGGCCAGGGCATTAACCCGCTGCTCCACATCGCCGGCCCCTCATTGTGGCCAGTAATAAAGCCTCTGCCTTCCCAAGACTGGAGTACCAGAATGGTTTTGTGCACAATAGGCAGCACACCTACCTCATTTGGTAACAGTTTGCTGACACAGCATTAGAGAGGAAACGTGGGAAGCTAGCACTGTGGCACAGCAAGGTAAGTCACAGCCTGCAACACCAGCATTCCAAATGAGCACCAGTTCAAGTTTCAGCTGCTCCACTTCCAAGCCAACTCCCTGCTAAAGTCCCTGGAAAAGCAGATGGCCCAAGTGCTTGGGCCCCTGCCATCCACGTGGGAGACCTGCAAAGAGTTCCAGTCTCCTGGCTTTGGCCTGACCCAGCCCTGGGCATTGTGGCCATTTTGGAAGTAAAGCAGAAGATGGAGGATTTCTCTCTCTGTCTCTCCTTTCTCTCTGCTTTTCAAATGAATAAATAAATCTTTAAAAAAATTGTGTTTTCTGGAAGAGTCAAGAACTGCTCCTAGTCAATCACATAATTATAAGATTTTTTTTTTTTTTTTTGACAGGCAGAGTGGACAGTGAGAGAGAGAGAGACAGAGAGAAAGGTCTTCCTTTGCCGTTGGTTCACCCTCCAATGGCCGCTGCGGCCAGCGCGATGCGACCGGCGCACCGCGCTGATCCAATGGCAGGAGCCAGGAGCCAGGCGCTTTTCCTGGTCTCCCATGGGGTGCAGGGCCCAAGCACCTGGGCCATCCTCCACTGCACTCCCGGGCCACAGCAGAGAGCTGGCCTGGAAGAGGGGCAACCGGGACAGAATCCGGCACCCCGACCGGGACTAGAACCCGGTGTGCCGGCGCCGCTAGGCGGAGGATTAGCCTAGTGAGCCGCGGCGCCGGCCATAATTATAAGATTTTGATAGGGGCCGGCGCTGTGGTATAGCAGGTAAAGTAGCATGCTGCAGTGCCGGCATCCCATATGGGTGCCGGTTCAAGTCCAGGCTGCTGCTCTTCTGATCCAGTTCTCTGCTATGGCCTGGGAAAGCAGTGGAGGATGGCCTAGGTGCTTGGGCCCTGCACTCACATTAGGGACCTGGAGGAGGCTCCTGGCTCCTGACTTTGGATTGGCCCTGTTCTGGTCACTGTGGTCATTTGGGGAGTGAACCAGCAGATGGAAGACCTCTCTCTCTCTCTCTTTCTCTGCCTCTGCCTCTCTGTAACTCCGCCATTCAAATAAATAAATATTTAAAAAAAAAAAAAGATTTTTATAATCAACACTTTAATAAATCTAATAACCCAACACCTGTATTTTTCTTGTTATGAATTCTTCAGTAAAACAATAGAGAGAAAGGTTATCAGCTGAAAAAGAAAGTGCTTATTCTTTTGTTTGCTTTCATTTCCCCTTGTTAGAATCCCAGAACTGAAAAAAACAAGAATTCCAAGTGATTAAGGGGCTCAAGGTGGTGCTATGAGTCAAGGGCAGAATGAAATGCAGAATCTCTGGGGCCAGCACTGTGGTGCAGTGAGTTAAAGCCCTGGCTTGCAGTAGAGGCATCACATATGGGCACTGGTTCAAGTTCTGGCTGCTCCACTTCCGATCCAGCTCTCTGCTATGGCCTGGGAAAGCAGTAGAACAGCCCAAGTCCTTAGGCTCCTGGCTTTGGATCAGCTCAGCTCTGGCTGTTGCAGCCATTTAGGGAGTGAATCAGCAAATGGAACACTTCTCTTTCTCTCTCTCTGGTTCTACCTCTCTTTGTAACTCTGTCTTTCAAATAAATAAAAAATAAATCTTTAAAAAAAAAAAGAAAATGCCTTCTCGTACAGTGCACATTTCACTACAACCAATGCCTTTCAGTCACACACTTAGGACCACCTCTCTGGGAGTAAATACCCTACCCCAAACATACTTCTTTGGCACATTTTATGACAGTTATTTAGAAAAATGCAGACATAGGCATGGCTCTAAGGAGTCATTCTTTTGTAAAGAGAAATCTAGATCCATCTACATTAAGAAAATAAACAAGAGAGGCAGGCAGAGGCTTTCTGAGAGCTCCTTATCTGCCCAGGAAAGATCTTTCCACACGAGAAAAAGAACAGGGTCTGACTCCTTGCCCAGACAGAGATGACCACCGCTGGTCTTCTGAGGACTGACATCTGAGAGACTTGTCTGCATAATAAAAACATTTTTGTTCACAGCATATTTCTTCCCCTCACCCACCCACTACCTGTTGTCACCTCCTACCCCACTCCCACCCCCAGGAGCTTCAAGCCCCTACTTATTTCTGTAGCTCAAAATGCTACTGAAGCTTCAACCACAAGGCCTTTTTAACGAGTCTCATACTTAATGTGTAATTCTTCTGCCCATGCACATAATAAACTTGCTTTTTCTCCTGTTCATCTGTCAACCATCAGTTCATTTCATAGACTAAAATGAGCAAAATTCCAAAAGGAAAAGAGAAATTTAAAGCTTCCTTATACTACAAAATGTTTCAGAAACTAAAGGCCTTCTCTTTGTTTCTCTACCAATATCCCACATCAGCTTTCATGATCTCTCGCTTAGATTCTTATGGCAGCCTCCTAACTGGTCTTGCTACCTTTGGTATCTTTCCCTCTCCCTTCCTTAAAAATGGAAAGATGAACAGACTGTCTTTCTGCTATTTTAAAACCCCTAATGGTTTTCCATTTCCAACACAATCAAGTTCAAACTCCTCAATATCCCCCATCATAGCTTTCCAACTTCAACTCTCATCCCTTCCCCTATCACACACCTAAAATCCCACCACACCACAGCCACCTGGCAAAGAAGCAAATCTGTGCCTTCCATTCATCCAGCTGCCTCTACCTAGACTCTACTCACCCATCCAGGCCTAGATTAACTGCTCTCTTCTATGTGCCCCCAAAACCCCAAAACCCAAAACACAGTCTCTCATAGCATTTATCACATCATATTACATTGTTCACATTTGCCCTGCAAGTCTCTGGGCTCCATGATATCAGAGACAATACCTCAATCAATGCTGCCATCCCAGGGTACATCCCAAAATACAAAGTGATAAATGTTTCACCAATGAGAGAAGCCTAAATCTCTCAGAAAGACCTACATGAAGAAGCGAGGCATGGTAAGGGCTTACTACCCATCAAGAACTATCAAACAATTAAGTGGAAATCATGTAACTTAAGTCTTTCTATCTAAAAGGAGTACTGTGTAGAATTCAGGCTTCCTTCTATTTTTGTAATAGACATTCTATATATGAAAAAATTATTCCAGATATCAATGACTTTGTTCATTTTCACCAAAAAAAAAAAAAAAAAAAAAAAAAAAAAAGCACATTAAAAGAAAAATCCAAGAGAGGTTCCTGAACACAGGGGGGTCTAATGTATTTCATTGTAACCTAACAATAAGTTGCATACACTATGGAAAAGCAATTTTTTAAAAGTGAGAATAAAATGAAAATCAGTTCACTACCTTCAGACACCTAAAAAAAAAAAGCTCCTAAGTAGATATATGCATAAAATGATAAACAAGAATAAAAACAAAACCTGCATATTCACAGATGCTACACAAAACCACCAAGACAATTTTGTCCTGAAAAATATTCATGTGCCAAGGAAACACTGCAAACATTTTTCCATTTTTATATTTTTACCTATGATAACAGATCGTTCGTCTTATTCCATTTTAATAGGATAAATACATTTATGTACTACATTCTGTAGCTGTCAAAAATAAGTTCCAGCTGATAGTAATTTGTTTTTACCATTACTTCAAGTTATAACTAGTGACTGCAGAAAATTCAGCAGATGTTTTGACCCAGATAAAGATATGCTTTCATTACAAGATAAGAGTTCACGTAACAATGTGAAAATAGAGACAATCACTGGATTTTCCCAACCACCTGTGTGGTTTTGGGAAGGTGTGGATAACAGATTTTTAACAAGGCAATTGACAAGGCAGTTGTCTGGAAACATTGATGGTAACAGCTAATGGGCAGCATGTTAATTGACAGCTCATGGTGAAACTGCCTATATCTGCTCATATTTACATCACGTATAGTCCCTTACGCTGGCCCGTTGCCAAGCTCTCCACCTCAGAGCTTTGCTTTTACAGATGCTGTTTCCTTGCCTGAAATGCCTTCGCTGGGCCTCTCACTAGTTTCTTTTCATCTTTTCAAGTCTCACTTCAAGTATCACTTCCTTAGACAGCAGTCTCTGACCAGCCTGTCTATGTAGCCTCTAACTCTCCTTATTCTCTATGACTCTGGTGACTTTATCTCCTTTACATCTCTTAGAAGAAATAACTATAGATTTTTTTGCATTGCATTGTCCGCCTTATTCATTAGTCTATGAATTCCAAAATGTCAGGAACTATGTCCATGATTGTTCACAACTTCTTCCACCAATGCCTAGTACTCCAGCAATACATACTAGGCACTCAAGTGCTAACAGAATAGACTTCACTCAGTACTCACTTGCCCAAATTACACACGGAAATGTCAAGGATGTAAAAATTGGGAACACTGGGTTCCATCCTTAGAACTGGACAAAATGGTTGGGTAGGACCTCAGGGAACTTTCTAAGGCTCCAGTTTACTCAAGTGCAAACTGAATATTCAATGAACAATCTCACATATATCCTGCAACCTTCAAGGGAAGAACAGTGACCCAGAGCAAACCAGTAAGTGGTAGAAAGACATGCAAGAAGCTAAACAACTAAGAGTCTAAAATAATGGTGTTACTGAAGAACACATGAGAAAAATTTCAAAATTCTACAATAAGAAAATTTCACAATTCTACAATAAGAAAGGTCTAAGCATAAAAAACCCTCAATCTATTAAAAAAAAAAAGTGACAAATGTAGCACCAAAAAGAAAAACAAAAAGCAGGCAGGTGTTGTGACACAGTGAATTAAGCTGCTACTTGGGATACCCACATCCCATATCAGACTTCTGGTTCCAATCCCAGCTTCTCCACTTTAAATCCACCTTCCTGGAAAGGCAGCAGACAATAGCCCAAGTATGTGCATCCCTGCCATCCATGTGGGAGACTCTAGGCTCCTGGCTTTGGCCTGGTCCATCCCTGGCTGTTGGGGAAAGGGCAGCACATTTGGAGGAGTGAATGCTATGGGCAAATGGAAGAGTGTTTGCTAGTTTGCTTGTTCTCTTCCTCCCTCCCTCCCTGTCTTGTCAATCGCCTGTGAAATAAGTAAATCTTAGCAAACAAACAAAGAAAAAAAATTCTCTCAGGAAAGCCACCAACCACTACAAATTAAAGACAAATCAGCTGGATAAGATTATTTACAACATGTATGAAAAGGGTTAACATGCTATATAGAGATATTCCAAATCAATAAGAAAAAGTAAAGTCAGGGGCCAGCGCTGTGGCACACTGGGCTAATCCTCCACCTGCGGCGCCGTCATCCCATATGGGTGCCGGGTTCTAGTCCTGGCTGCTCCTCTTCCAGTCCAGCTCTCTGCTGTGGCCCAGGAGAGCAGTAGAGGATGGCCCAAGTGCTTGAGCCCCTGCACCCGCATGGGAGACCAGGAGGAAGCTCCTGGCTCCTGGCTTCGGATCAGCGCAGCAGCCATTTGGGGAGTGAACCAATGGAAGGAAGACCTTTCTCTCTGTCTCTCTCTCTTACTGTCTATAACTCTACCTGTCAAATAAATAAATAAATAAATCTAAAAAAAAAAGTAAAGTTAATTTAAAAGCACTATGGGTAAAGGATATGATCTAACAATTCACAAAAAAAAATAAAATAACCATTTAATAGATATTCTACCTAATAACTAAAGATTTGCAAACTGAAATGAGAATCTTTTGTCCCTTTGCCTACAAGTGTAATGAACATTCATAAAATAGGTAACATATGGAGCACAACAGAGAAAAAATGGTGGAGATCAAACCCTTATAATGAAAAGGCATGACCCAACCTCTCAGTTATTTCTCTTAGCCAAAAGTATCCTTTATCAAAAGGAATTCACTGAATTGAGAAAGGTTTTTTTTTAAAGATTTATTTATTTATTTGAAAGTCAGAGTTACACAGAGAGAGATCCTTCATCCACTGGTTCACTCCACAATTGGCCGCAACCGCCATAACTGCGCCGATCAAAAGCCAGGAACCATGAGCCTCCTCTGGGTATCCCTCACAGGTGTAGGAGCCCAAGCACTTGGGCCATCTTCCACTGCTTTCCCAGTCCATGGCAGAGAGCTGGATTGGAAGTGAGCAGCCGGGTCTCTAACCAGTGCCCATATGGGATGCCAGTGCTTCAGTGCCGGCCCCAAATTGAGGAAGTTGTACCATTGGCCCTAAAAGGTTCTAATCAGTAGACTCAAGAAGTATTTGCTTCTCCAATAGATAAATCCTTGTTGGCCATTGTTTTCCAGAGGGGTTTAAGAGAATTCTAGGTCCAGGCAGAAAAATCCCAGGTCTGGGATAGAAGGTAACTACCACTTACATGTAACCCCCAGATAAAATGCAGCCTACCCGGACATCATAAATTCCCTAAAGAGCACAGCATTGTTGACCAAACAAAGGAAGGTCACAAGCACCATGGACCAACCAGAAATTTGGACAAGAGCTGATCATGTATTACCCAGCCCCAATCTGGATCTATTAAGAATCTGTGCCCTAACTCCTCAGGGAGCCTGTGAATTAAGTAACAGCTGCTGGGCCCCTTGCTCAGTGCTTTGCAATAAATACCTATCTTCTTCCACTACCCTGATGTCAGTGACTGGGTTTCTATGTAATGGGTGAGTAGACCCCAAAACTTCTTTCCTCTGCCTCTGCTTTCCCTCTCTATAACAATGCCTTTAAAATAAATAAACAAGTATTTTTCTTTTTAAATAGAGAGAGAAAGGAAAAAAAAAAAACTATTTTCAGACAATGTATACTACAGGTAGTGCAAGACAGTGGTCACTGAGAGAAAAGGGAAACAAACAAGGGGTACCCCAGGGCCATCTTCATTTTTACAAACTAAGGAGTCCAATACTGGCAGTTGAAGCCACTAAGGAACCCGCATCTTCAAGGCAAGATTCTAGACAGCAGCGGAGCAGAAGAGAAGCTTCAAAAATCTCAGGAGAGGAACCCTGGGGTCTGTGGTCAAACAACACTGTACACACAGACACAGACTCAAGGCCAAGAAGAAAACAAACACAGGGGAAAAACAAGATTTAAGTCAATGATCAGAACTTCATCTTCCATCCAACAAAATAAGAACAAATTAAACCCAGTAAGCTGAAGGAGGAAAATGATAAAGGCAAAAATCAAAGAAAACAGATGAATAGGAGAAGAAATTGACAAAACACAAAGATTTTAATGGAGAGTATTAATAAACTGATAAAACTCTGGCCTGGTTTCAAGAAAAAAAAAGCTCATAAATTATAAATATTAAAAATGATTAAAGGGATATCAATACAGATCCTACAGATAGTAAAAGGTGATTGTAATAAAATTTACTACAGTCAGTAAAAGGAATATTATAAGCAACTTTAAGTCAATAAATTCTATAACTAAGAGGAAAAGGACCAGGAAAAACTAAAAATGAAATAAGAATATTAACTGAAAACTTGAAAAACTTTGTCATCTTAAAAATTTTAATGAGGGTGGCCAGCATTGTGGCATAGTGGGTAAAGCCATCGCCTACAATGCCAGTGAAGGTTTGGGTCCTGGTTGCTCTACTTTCAGTCCAGCTCTCTGCTAATACTCCTGGGAAAGCAGTAAGGATGGCCCAAGTTCTTGGGCCCCTAAATTCATGTGGGAGACCCAGATGACGCTCCTGGCTTCTGGCTTCAGATCAGCCCAGCTCCAGCCATTGCGGCCATTTGGGGAGTAAATTAGCAGATGGAAGATCTCTCTCTCTCTCTCTCTCTGTAACTCTGCCTCTCAAATAAATAAATCTTTAAAAAAATTTTAATAAGGAATTAAAACCCTATTTATAAAGAAAACTCCAAGTTTTGCCAGTGAATTCTATAAAACATTTTTTAAAGATTTATTTACTTGAAAGGCAGAATGACAGAGAGAGAGAGAGAAAGAGAGATCTCCCATCTTCTGGTTCACTCCCCAAGTAGCTGCAATAGTTGGGCTGGGCTAAAACAAAGCCCAGAGCCTAGAACTCCATCCAGGTCTCCCACATGTGTGGCAAAGGCCAAAGTACTTGAGCAATCCTCCTGCTTTCCCAGATGCATTAGAAGCAGAGCAGCCCAACTCAAATTAGCACTCCCACATATGATGCCAACGTCGTAGACAACAGCTTAACCCACTCTGCCACAACACCAACCCCCTACTAAACATCTATGGAAGAAATAATTCAATCCTACAAAAATCTTTCTGAAAATAGAGAAGGGAGCAGTTGCCAACTCATATTTTTAGACTATACTATTGCAATACCATACCAGAAAAACATTACAAGACACAAACCCAATGTCCAATATCCCTCATCAACACAGACACAATAATCTGCTACCTCTGTTATATACAATGATCTGTATAAAAGCATATGATTTTTTTGCCTTGTCTGTGGAATCAAGTACAATATTACTATTCAGAGATGAAGTTTACAGGCACCTTCTCTATATGGACAGTTGGGAATAAATGTCCTAAAACCTACAATGTTATCCAATAAAAAAAAAATCAAAACAATACTTTGGAAAGTCCTTCTTAAACTCCAGCCAAAAAGAAAAAAAAAAAAAAAGTATTAACAACCTATGTTTGGCTGCTGCCACGGCTCACTTGGCTAATGCTCCACCTGAAGTGCCAGCACCTCGGGTTCTAGTCCCAGTTGGGGCACCGGATTCTGTCCTGGTTGCTCCTCTTCCAGTCCAGCTCTCTGCTGTGGCCCGGGAAGGCAGAGGAGGATGGCCCAAGTGTTTGGGTCCTGCACCCACATGGCAGACTGGGAGGAAGTACCAGGCTACTGGCTTTGGATCAGCGCAGCGCGCCAGCCGTGGCAGCCATTTGGGGGGGTGAACCAACGGAAGGAAGACCTTTCTCTCTGTCTCTCTCTGTCTAAACTCTGCCTGTCAAAAAAAAAAAAAAAAAAAAAAAAAAAAAAAAAAAAAAAACTATGTTTAAGTGAAGAAAGCAGATAATAAAACATTTTACTATGGGGCCGGCATTGTGGCATAGCAGGTAAAGCTACTACCAGTGTCAGCATCCCATATGGGCACCAGTTCAAGTCCCGGCTACTCCACTTCTAATCCAGCTCACTGCTAATGTACCTGTGTAAGATGGCCCAACTGCTTGGATCATTGCACCCACATGGGAGACCCAGAAGAATCTCTAGGCTCCTGACTTCAAATGGGCACAGCCCCAGCCATTGCGGCCATTTGCAAAATGAACCAGCGGATGGAAGACCTCTCTCTCTCTCTGCCTCTGCCTCTCTGTAACTGTAACTCTGCCTTTCAAATAAATAAATAAAATATTTTTAAAAAATTGTACTTTACAGGCACTTACAGAAAAATCTCTGAAAGAATAGGCAATAAAACATTAGTAGCATTTATTTAATGGTGAGCTTATGTATATTTCTACTTTTTGCTCATTCTTACTTCCTAAAATTTCTACTAAAATATACATTATTTTCTCTAAATACAAAAAGGGGGTTATATAATCTGAGGCTCCTGATTCACCAGTCTAAAACAAAACATTATCTTTCCAAGTCCAGGTGTTTTAAACAATCCATGCTCCCCAAGCCACTAAAACTCATTCAGAAAATGACATTTGTATAGCACCTAATAATAGTATGCTTGTGAGGCTAGTGGAAACCAGAGGCAACGAGTTAGGGCTCAGGATGTCAAAGTAACTGTCCTGATACTAGAAGGCTGACAGGATCTCAGCATACGTATAGTAGACACACATCTGCTTACAAAATAGCAAACTCCAAACTCAGGGGCCAGCATCCTGAAGCAGCAGGTTAAGCCACTGCCTGAGGCACCAGCATCCCATGTGAGTTCTGGTCGAGTCTGGCTACTCTGCTTGGAATCCAGCTCCCTGCTAGCACATCTGAGAAAACAGTGTGAGATGGCCCAAGTGCTTGGGCTCCTACCACCCCCTTAGGAGACCCAGATGGAGTTCTGGGCTCCTGGCTTCAGCCTGGCCCATCCCAGCCCTGGCGTTGCAACCAACTGGGAAATAAAGCAGTCAACAGAAGATCTCTGTCTCTCCCTCTCTCTCTGCAGTTCTGCCTTTCAAATAAATAAATAAATCTTTTAAAGTAACAAACTCTCGTTTATGGTATCTCAAAAATTAGAAACATGAGAAAAAATTCTTAACTAACATAGAACAGCTCTAAAAACAGTTTTGTTCCATGTGCTTTTTCTTTAGATGACTATTTAAGACAGAAAGAGAAAACTGAATTACTATATATGGCCTGGCAAACAGAGCTAAAACAAGTTGCAATCTACATTTAAAACATTCGCAAATGGTATATCTTTTACAAAACAATAATTGGAAAATATCAAAGTGGAGCCAAGTATCTCCTATTTCAGTTTGCAGACTCTGCAATATGTAGTTTCAAAAATGCATTAAAAACAATCTGGCTCCTTTTTTCCAGGCACACACATGAAATATCATTTGGCATATGGGAGTTATTCCCATAAAGATGAGCCAGATAATAAGCAAACGATCATTACCTCACATTATATGAAATGGAAAGGAGCCATTAATGCCGCATTAAGGTCATAAATTCACACATTCAGAAGCCAAAAAAATAAAACAGTACTTCTCAGAGCACTATCTCATCCATGCTGCCACATTAACTGCACACACTAAAAACTCCTAACAAATATTAAATCTGTGTAAAATACGGAAGGGTTAAGCTTCCCATTTTCATGTCAGCTTGTAGCTTCCTCAGTGTATTTATTGGCCAAAAGAAGGCATCTAATACCAAGGTCGACTGAGACCCTGCACGCCAGTCACGCCAACACTCTCAGCAAGTTCCCATGCGGCTCAGACTCGCCAGGTCTTCACCCAACAGAAGGGCCACACTGGGAAAAAGGCAACTGAACACCCCAAAACCATTCTTCGGGGACAAGTCTGGTCTACTCTAGTAAGCACCGGCGAGGAAAAGAAAGAAGGGTAAATTCCGAAGATACTAGGGCCCAAAATACTTAACTACTATCCCTCCTTTTTTTATTCTCAAAAAGCTACCACCTGTACAGAGCTTCTTCTTTACCCTCACTGTTCTATTCACGGTATATATACATACCTGTGTACATTAGGAATAAAATCCATGAATATGATCATTATTTATAAATGGATATCAGTAAATTAATAGGAATAGTATAAATAATACAAAGGTACCTCAAAAAATTCTTGGGAAATGAAATTAAAAGCTAAGTCCAGGGAGGGCATTTAGCCTAGCAATTAAGACACCTACCTCTTATATCAGAGTACATGCGTTCAATACCCAGGTCCAGCTCATTAACTCCAGCTTTCTGCTAATGCAGACCTGAGAGGCAGCAGGTGATGGCTCAAGTAATTGGGTCCCTGCCACTCACATGGGAGACATGGATTGAGTTGCTGGCTGCCAGTTCTAGCCTGGCCCAGCTTCTCCCATTGTGATTTGCCCAGGTTACACATCTAACAGCCAGTGAAGCTAGATATGAAGGATAACCTGACAGTATTCTCTTCTTAAAATGATCACTTTGGGCAAGGAGTATAAAGCATGGATTGGTAAAGGGCCTACAGAAGAAAACTGCAGTGGCAGACTGTTGCAAAACACCAAGTAAAAGGAGTGAAAGGCCTGCACACATTAGGGGTGTGATGGCTGCAGTGCAGAATGGGTTGAAACAGGCTCCCAGACTTGTGAAAAGTGGATCTTCTCTGTTACGGCACTCAGTACGATTAAAATGAATTATTTGACAGCCGGCGCCGCGGCTCAATAGGTTAAT
Organism: Oryctolagus cuniculus; assembly: GCF_964237555.1. Classification (NCBI taxonomy): domain Eukaryota; kingdom Metazoa; phylum Chordata; class Mammalia; order Lagomorpha; family Leporidae; genus Oryctolagus; species Oryctolagus cuniculus. The sequence continues at coordinate 187,137,843 of NC_091433.1, read as the reverse complement.
CCTCCACCTTGCGGCGCCAGCACACCGGGTTCTAGTCCCGGTCGGGGCGCCGGATTCTGTCCTGGTTGCCCCTCTTCCAGGCCAGCTCTCTGCTGTGGCCCGGGAGTGCAGTGGAGGATGGCCCAAGTGCTTGGGCCCTGCACCCCATGGGAGACCAGGAGAAGCACCTGGCTCCTGGCTTCAGATCAGCAGTGCGCCAGCCACAGCGCGGCGGCCATTGGAGGGTGAACCAATGTCAAAGAAAGACCCTTCTCTCTGTCTCTCTCTCTCACTATCCACTCTGCCTGTGTAAAAAAAAAAAGAATTATTTGTTCTCTCTCTCTTCCCTGAAAGAATTTAAACTCTTAAAGCTAGGGAACTTGTATCTATGTTCCCTGTTAGATAAAAGGCACCTAGGACAATGTTTTGTGCACAGTGACTACTTAACAAATACTTGTCAAAGAAAGGAAAAAACAAAATTTCTAGATTTCTGCCTTGAGTAACCTCCAGAAATGTCACCACTGACCATCCAGTAAATATGGCAGAAGGAACAGATGATAAAGAGGTAAGTTCATACAAATATGTAGGAAGTTTTACATATGCTACTGAGTTACAATATACACTATGTGTGAAATAACTCAATAAGAACTCTATTACTACCTTATCCACTCATACATGTGAAACTGCCTATAAAAATGATTGATATTCTAAGATAATCAATATCACCATTCATATGTTTATATGAATTCATATCATATAACATATAAACATTCATATCACCCAAGAAATGTTTAGGGGCCACCACTGTGGTATAAGGGTAAAGCTGTCACCTGAAGTGTCAAAATCCCATATGGGCACTGGTTCAAGTCCTGGCTGCTCCACTTCCAATCCAGCTCCCTACTAATGCACCTGGGAAAGTAGTGGAAGATGGCCCTAAGTGCTTGGGCCCCTGAACCCACATGGGAGACCCAGAAGAAGCTCCTGTTTCCTGGCTTAAGAATGGCCCAGCTCCAGCCATTTCAGGAGTGGAGCAGAGAACGAAACACCTATCTCTCCCTCTCTATCTCTCTGTAATTCTACCTTTCAAGTAAAATAAAGAAACCAAGAAAAGCAAGCAAGCAAGAAAGAAAGAAGAAAACACAAGGTAAGAAAAGAAAGAAGAAAAAAGAAACATAGGTAATATATGTATTCATTCACCTAGCATCGCCCTCTTAATTATTCTCCTCCTGTAAAGCCCGAACTACTTTGTCAACACTGCTCCTATAGATTGAAAAACTCTTTCTGTCTCCTCCTAACTTGCACTCATTCTCAAGTTTGCTTCCCAAAATCAGTTTTTCTCATCTCACATTCCTGCTTTAAAACTTCCAGTGTGCCCTTCACTGTATTTGGCAAAATTGATAATCATATATAAACATATTGCCCATGCCTTTTTGTTCAAAATCATACCCCAATCACCCAGAAAAACACTTCATATGCACAAACTGTACACAGTAAATTTCTGTGGAATATATCAAAGAATGATCAAGTCCCAGGTTTTTTACTAATCTGTATCTGACCAATTTTTTTAATTAGATCAATGTACTTCACTGAGAAGTTTTAGGGTTGGGCGGAGAAACTTGAACCTGCACTGGGACTGACTGAAATCCAACGTTTTCAGCCGGGACCTTTCTACCGTCGCAGTTCCCGAAAGCTGACCAATTCTTGACTAAATATATTTCTCTCAACACTGAACCCAAAACTAGCTAAGACTTTAAAAAAATAAAAAAAATTATTTATTTATTTGAAAGGCAGAGTTACAGAGAGTCAGAGGCAGAAAGAGAGAACCCATTCTTCCAGGTCTCCTACAGAGGTGCAGGGACCCAAGGACTTGGGCCATCTTCGACTGCTTTCCCAGACCGTAGCAGAGAGCTGTATCAGCAGTGGAAGAGCCAGGACTCGAACCAGCACCCAAATGGGATGCCAGCGCTACAGGCGGCGGCTTCACACACTATGCCACAGCGCCGGGCCCAAGGTTTAGACTTTTTTAAAACACAGTTCCAATGTCAGATCTCTCCAAAACAAACCTCTTAAAATATTTATAGCAGTAAGAAAAATCAGTGACAAATTTTTACAATTATTTTAATAAACTTATTATAATCCTTGTTAATAAACATTTTCATTAATATCTAACTTTTCAAAACACTATATACTATTGCAGATTTGAAATTTTCAGTTTTTAAATATTTTGGAAACTCTTACCTTGACATTTCCCAATAACAGATGTAAAATCATCTTTTGCAGACCTGCAAAATTATGACAATAGTTTGGTCATAATAATGCTATTGTAGAATTATAAAACATCAGATACTATGGAATATACAACTTCTACGTACAGAGATTGTTTTATACTTTAAATAAGACCCTTTCATTAGAGACATTTTCTACAACCATATTATATCAGTAACAGAGTTACATCAAAAAGACAGTATAAATTTATTTTTTATACTGTTTTATTCTTTATTTACTTATGTGACAGGCAGAGAGAGAGAGAGAAAAGGAAAGAGAAAGAGAACTTCCACCTGCTGATTTCACTCCCCAAAAGGCCACAACAGCTAGAGCTGGGCCTGGCCTAAGTCAAGAGCCAGGAATTTCATCCTGGTCTCCTACATGGGTGGCAGGGGCCCAACTACTCAGACCATCACCTGCTGCCTCCCCAAGCACATTAGCAGCAAGTTGATCTGAAGCAGAGCAGCAGGTACAAGATGTCACAAGCATCAACTTAACTTCTGCATCCCAAAATCCACTCTTCTGTAAGATCTTTTAATACATGTCTGGCCTCCACCTCAAAAGGCTCTGACTCAGTACATCTGGGACTGAGCCCAAGCAAAAATCCTTTAAAGCTCCACAGGTTGTTCCTACTTAAGAATTATTGGTGGCCCGCGGCGCCATGGCTCACTAGGCTAATCCTCCGCCTTGCGGCGCCGGCACACCAGGTTCTAGTCCCTGGCGGGGCGCCGGATTCTGTCCCGGTTGCCCCTCTTCCAGGCCAGCTCTCTGCTGTGGCCAGGGAGTGCAGTGGAGGATGGCCCAAGTGCTTGGGCCCTGCACCCCATGGGAGACCAGGAGAAGCACCTGGCTCCTGCCATCGGATCAGCGCAGTGCGCCAGCCGCAGCACACTGGCTGCGGCAGCCATTGAATGGTGAACCAACGGCAAAGGAAGACTTTTCTCTCTGTCTCTCTCACTGTCCACTCTGCCTGTCAAAAAAAAAAAAAAAAAAAAAAAAAATTTAAAAAAAAAAAAAAAAAGAATTATTGGTGAGGCCAGCATGGTGGCAGTGAGGGTTACATTGCCACCTGTGACACAAGCATCCCACACGAGTACCAGTTCATGTCCCAGTTGCTCCATTTCTGATCCATCTCCCTGTCAATATACCTGGGAAGACAGCAGAAGATGCCCCAAGTGCTTGGGCCCCTGCAACCCATGTGAGAAACTCAGATGGAGTCCTGGGCTCCTGGCTTTGGCCTGGCCCAACCCTGGCCATTGCAGCCATGTAGGGAGTGAACCAGAGGACAGTTTCTCTTTTTCTCTCTCTCCTTCTCTTTCTATTTCTCTCAATGTAACTTTGCCTTTCAAAAAAATATAACATCTCTTAACAAAAAAGAAAGAAAGAAAAACGTGGGGCCAGCACTGTGGCATAGCGGGTAAAGCCAATGCCTTGCAGTGCTGGCATCCGATATGGGCACCGGTTTGAGTCCCAGCCGCTCCACTTCTGATCCAGCTCTCTGCTGTGGCCTGGGAAAGCAGTGGAGGATGGCCCAAGTCCTTGGGCCCTGCACCCACGTGGGAGACCTGAAAGGAGTTCCTGGCTCGCTCGCTCGTTCGCTCTCTCTCTCTCTCTCTTTGCTTCTGCCTCTGTAACTCTGCCTTTCAAATAAATAAATAAATCTTTTTTAAAAAAAAGGTAGTCCTTAGCATACAGCATGGTGCAAAGATTTACAATTTAGGGAGAAAAAGTCTTATTTCAATCAGTCAAATAGCTTTAATTAGTCACCCTATTTTTATTAGTGACTGATGTAAAATCTGTAATCTTGAAATAATCATAGATACCAACATAGCCTAATTATTATGAAATATGCTTAAAAGTCAAAATCAGTAAACCTATTAGAAATAATGAAATAACAATTATCCAAAAATATAATGTCTATAGTATTTTCCTAGCAATTCTACTTCCATAGTTATCCCTGGGAAATAATTACATATATAGACAGACATCTACAACCAGCTTATGTATGACAAAGGAGCTAAAACCAATCCCTGGAGCAAGGACAATCTCTTCTACAAAGGATTCTCGGAAAATTGACAAATGGGATTATATCAAGCGGAGAAGATTCTGTACTGCAAAAGAAACATTCAGCAAAGTGAAGAGGCAACAAAAAGAATGGAACAAAATACTTGCAAAAATATTTGCAAACTATACAACTGAAAAAGGATTAATTTCCAGAATCTATAAAGAGCTCACGAGACTCTCTCTCTTCCTCTCCTTCTCTCTCTGTGTTAACTCTGACTTTCAAATAAATAAATAAATCTTTAAAAAAAAATAAGTGGAGCAGCCAAGACTCGAACTGACACTCATATGAGATGCCAGCACTGCAGATGGTGGCTTTACCCTTTATACCACAGCACCGGCCCCTCATTTTGTTTTTTTTCAAATTCACTTTCTATTTATAACTGACTCCTAATATCCAAAAATGATCTAAGCTACTACAATTATCTTTCATATTCTAATCCAATGAACAAATATACATTGAAAACGTATCAGCTGCCTACTACCATCACTACTGGGGTCAAACCTGTGCTGTTTATGCTCTTGATTGTGTTACAAGACAAACATGGAATGGAGAAAACAAATGGTAGGGATAATCACTAAAATGGTAGGGATAATCACTAAAAGGTAGGGATAATCACTATTCACAGACTTTACCTTTCTGAATCCCATGCCCTGTTTCTCTTTTAACAACTCCACAGGCTTGCTGGAAGATACGCCCTTTTGGGTTACTGTAAAGTTAATGTATCTATACAAGTACATTCAGCAGAAGGAAAGGAGTGCCAACTCCGAGCCATGCAGTGGGCCCTGTCCTGTAATGCCCAGTGCCCTCCCTGCATCTGTCTCCCCTATTCCACTTGCAGATGCCCCACTTATTCATCAAACACAAACCACCAATTCCTATTATGTTCAAAGAAATATATTATGCTTGGGAAAAGGACAGTCCCTGACTCCAAGGAACACACAATATAACTGCAGCTACTGAATCCAGACCCCATGCATACTAAGTTCTTGAGGAATGGCACATTCTAGAGTTGCGCAAGGCAGTGGCCCTAAACAGAATGGGGGAAACACCTAGGAATAGGTGGCTTAGCACAACATGATGCCAGGTTAACACAGCATGAACACCAATGCTGGAAGAGCATATTTCAAATCCCTGCACAATGGGGCCAGTGCTGTGGCGCAGTGGGTTAAAGCTCTGGCCTGAAGCGCAGGCATCCCATATGGGAGCTGGTTCTAGTCCCACCTGCTCCTCTTCTGATCCAGCTCTCTGCTATGGCCTGGGAAAGCAGTAGAAGATGTGCCCCTGCACCAACGTGGGAGACCCGGAAGCAGCTCTTGGCTCCTAGCTCCTAGCTTCGGATCAGCATAGCTCCAGCTCTTGCAGCCACCTGGGGAGTGAACCAGCGGATGGAAGACCTCTCTCTCTCTCTCTCTCTCTCTCTCTCTCTGATTCTCCTCTCTGTATAACTCTGACTTTCAAGTAAATAAATCAAATCTTAAAAAAAGGAAAAAGACACTTGATCTTAGCCAAAAGGCCGAGAAGCAAACTGTTGAAATCTTTACTTAATATATACTAAAGTGATCTTCTGTACATAGAGAATTGAAAATGAATCTTGATGTAAATGGAAGGGGAGAGGGGGTTGGAGAGGGGAGGGTTGCGAGTGGGAGGGAAGTTATGGGGGGTGGGAGGGAGCCATTGTAATCCATAAGCTGTACTTTGGAAATTTATATTTATTAAATAAAAGTTAAAAAAAAAAAAACAAAGGGCCCTGCCTTTTAAGGCCAAGTCAAATTATATAATTTAGCTTTGAAAGGCAGTCATCATTGCCCATCAGTTTTACCCTGATGGCTTTAAGGGGGTTTAGAAAGCTTCCTCATTTGAAGCTAGATGGGGGCAAACCTTGTGACAACTCCTCAAAAAGTTGAGAAGTCCAGTTGTGGGTGAATAGATGGGAAAAAGAAAGAACATCACAAACAGAAAGCTATAACCATTATGAAACCCAGGGACTGGTCATCAGCACCATTTCTAGTCAAGAATGATGAAGCAGCAGAAAAACCTTTTGGCAGGTATCGAGGTAACCTGACACTTCTGCCTCTTCGCTTATTTTCTGAGAAGCAAGAGTTAGGCCTTGCCTGCAAAAAGCACTGACTCTCAATTTTAAAGCTGCCACCAGTCTACTGTTGTTGCAAACTTCATAAGGAGTTACTCATTTTTGAGTTAGTCACTGTTACTGGTATTTCTTTCACAACTGATGTATCATTTTAAAATAAAAGACCTGGAAAACCCAGCTCAGAAAAATCTTTGGATGTGTTTGTAATACCACTGAATGGCTCAAGAAAACAAGTAATATCCCTCTTCTCAGGTAACAGGTAACATCCTGCCCAGCCATATTCAACTCCCAGCTTTGTCCTGTTGGAACAAAGCTGGAACAAAGCTGTCCCTGCTCTTTTCTATACCCTCTTGAGGTCCGTTTAGCTCACTTGGCAGCAACCAGTAAAATGCAAATGGCTTCCAGAGTTCTGGAAGACAGACCTCATGAACTAAAGGAGACAGGAGAGTGATCAGAAACACAAAAAAGAGCATGCCCCTCTGACAAAGCAGCCTTCATTCTTTAACTCGCAAATATGAGTGTCTGACACATTAAGTTACTTAGTAAAAAAAAAAAAAAAAAAAAAAAAAAACCTCTTTTAAATATACTCATCATGTCTCAGGTGATTGCTGATGTCATAAATAAGAGTGCAAGCCCGGCGCCGCGGCTCACTAGGCTAATCCTCCACCTTGTGGCGCCGGCACACCGGGTTCTAGTCCCGGTCAGGGAGCCGGATTCTGTCCCGGTTGCCCCTCTTCCAGGCCAGCTCTCTGCTGTGGCCAGAGAGTGCAGTGGAGGATGGCCCAAGTACTTGGGCCCTGCACCCCATGAGAGACCAGGATAAGTACCTGGCTCCTGCCATCGGATCAGTGCAGCGCGCCGGCCACGGCACACCGGCCGCGGCGGCCATTGGAGGGCGAACCAACGGCAAAGGAAGACCTTTCTCTCTGTCTCTCTCTCTCACTGTCCACTCTGCCTGTCAAAAAAATAAAAAAAATTTTAAAAATAAAAAAAATTAATAAAAAAAATTAATAAAAAAAATAAAAGTGCCAATTGTTAATCAACAACGGGAGTCACTGGGTACATGATCCCCACGTAGGATCTCTGTCCTTAATGTGTTTTACTATGAAACTTAAAAATAACACTACTAGTCGAACAATACCCTATACCTTGTACGGTTGTGTGAGTGCAGCCTGTTGAAATCCTTGCTTAGTATACACTAAGTTGATCTTCAGTATATAAAGGTAATTGAAAATGAAACTCGATGAAGGGCAGGATAGGAGAGGGAGTGGGAGAGGGGAGGGCCACGGGAGGGAGTGAGGTTTGGGGGGTGGGAGAAGCCACAGCAATATACAAGTTGCACTTTGTAAATTCACATTTATTCAATAAAAAAAAATAACTATATAACAAACAAAAAAAAAGAAAAAAAAACTTAATACTTTACCCTTTTAGTATTTTTTATGTTCTACTTAAAACTATTGGTTGAACTCTGTAATTAATACACAATTACTCTTAGGTGGTTAATTAATGCTATAACTAGTACTCAAATAGTATTTTACACTTTGTGTTTCTGTGTGGGTGTAAACTGTGGAAATCTTTACTTAATATATGCTAAATTGATCTTCTGTATATAAAGATAATTGAAAATGAATCTTGATGTGAATGGAAGGGGAGAGGGAGTGGGAGATGGGAGGGTTGTGGGTGGGAGGGAAGTTATGGGGGGGGGAAGCTATTGTAATCCATAAGCTGTACTTTGGAAATGTATGTTCATTAAATAAAATAAAATAAAATATTAAAAATATATATATATATATACTCATCATAAAAACATAAAAATCTTCATTTCCCAGGTGAGCAACTGGCTAAGAGCTAAAAACACCACTTGTGAAGCACACATCCCATATCAAAGTGTCTAAAGTCAAGTCCCAACTCTACTCCCAGTCTCAGCTTCTGGCTAACGCACACCCTGGGAGGCAGCAAGTGACTGGCTCTTCCAGCCGTGCACTGCCCATGTGCAAGTATTGGGTTCCTGCTCCCAGCTTTGACCTCTACAAGGGCCAGTGCAGGCATTTGAGGAATACACCATCAGATGGGAGTTTTCCTTGTCTCTGTCTCTCTCCTTCCCTCTCTCTCTCTCTCTCTCTGTGTGTGTGTGTGTGTGTTTGTGTGTGTGAGAGAAAATGAAAGAATAAATTTTTAAAAACATTTTAGTTTCCATTTGTCAAGTAAAAATTTTTCTCAAAGGAAATCTTAAATATGCATAATAATAATTACCTGATCTCCACACACTGGTCTTGAACAGCGGCCAAAAGCTTTCCATTGCTTTCATGGGAGAAAGAGAAAAGATTCTACATGAGTATCTGAAGCAGTCTTCTACACAGAAGCATTTGAACAAGTTAGAATCAGTTTTGAATTTTGACAGGCTTTTATTATTCATCTAGTGGCCTTATAGTTAGTTGACTATAAAGTACAAAAATATACAAAATGATTCAGTACACCTTGATTTAACATGTTTAAACAATACTAATCATACATGACACAGAGAATTTTTATACAATAAAAATCAAAACTGAAAGATCCAAAAATTAATATTCATAATGAAATTTAAAAGGTAATCCATATAGGAAGACATTACATGAATTTTATATCCTTACCTTGCAAGTACTAAATGCCAGTTTATCTGTTTATTAATCAAGCGAACCAGTCCATCAGGGAGCAAGAAAGGTGCAGGGCTGAAAACACAATACATGAGCTCGCTTAAAATCTAACCATGAAAACCACGATAAGTCAGCAAATATTACAAGTAGCACATATATTTACAGGGAGATGGGATTTTTTTTCTCATTAGAATATAAAATTTGAACAAAAATAAAAAAAAACAATAAATGCTAGCCAGCATGTGAGGAAAAGGTACCCTAATACACTACTGGTGGGATGTAAGCTAGTACAATCATTATGGAAGACAGTATAGAGATTCCTCAGAAATCTGAAAAAAGATCAACCATATAATCCAGCCATCCCGCTACTGGGAATTTACCCAAATGAAATGAAATCACCATTTTAAAGAGTTATCTGTACCCCCATGTTTATTACGGCTCAATTCAAAATAGCTAAGATGGAATCAACCCAGATGTCCATCAACTGACGACTGGATAAAGAAAATGTGGTATCTATCCACTATAGAATACTACTCAGCAGTAAAAAGAAAAAAAAGATTGGATTCTGTCTTTTGCAAACAAAATAGATGCAACTGGAAATCATTATGCTTAGTCAAATAAGGCAATCCCAAAAAGACAAATATCATGTTTTCCCTGGTTTGTGGTAACTAATACACAGTTTACAAAAAAAAGCAGTATGTATGTGAGTAAAAATGACATTTTGAGATCTGACTATTGTTTACAGCCCTTGTCTATACTCCTGAGGAACAGTGGTTTTTCTACTTACTGTTTGTTCAATTATTTACTTAGTAGAAAGTTAAGCTTGTGGTTATAAAATAAACTGAAACTATGTAATAATAAAAATTTTTTAAAAATAAAAAAGGAAAGAGAAGAGAGAGGATGGGTAGGAGGAAGGAAAGGGTGGGAAGTATCCCTCCTAAATCTGTGTAAATGAAATACATGAAACTTGTTCATCTTATATAGTTAAAAAAAAAACTAAATAAAAATAAAAGTAAATTTTAAAAAGAATATAAAATTTCAGTGTTAGTGAACCCCAAACCAAAACTTACTAATTTGGTATCTGAAATTTAATCGTATACATTTCCCTATTTCCAGAAAACACGATGCTGTGTTTAGTCATATCCTTTCGAGGGAAGCGATATGCAGGGTGCCAATAACAAGGCAGAGTAAATGCACAACAGTCTTCCTGTTAGGACCACCTAGAAATTCTGGTTCAGTCACAACAAAGACAAATTCTAGTATGCAGCTGAAATCAGAACACCCAAAGAGGAATTTCCAAGAACTAGAAATGAAGTTAATTGCTGGCCCTGTGGCCTAGCAAGCTAAGCATCCACCTGTGGCACCAGCATCCCATGTGGGTTCTGGTTGAGGCCCTGCTGCTCTGCTTTTGATCCAGATCCCTGCTGATGGCCTGGAAAAGCAGTGGAGGATGGCTCCTGCACTTCATCCCCTGCCCCCGCGTGGGAGACACGGAAGAAGCTCCTGGCTCCTGGCTTTGGATCAGCCCAGCTCCAGCCATTGCGGGAGTGAACCAGCAGATGGAGACCGACCTCTCTGTCTCTCCCCCTCTGTCTGTGACTCTGTCTCTCAAGTAAATAAATAAATCTTTAAAAAAAAAAAAAAAAAAGAAAAATGAAATGAAGTTAATTGACAGAATTTAGCACAGTAGAGAATCAAGAACCCAAAACAGAACTTAATACACAGGATCCGAAACGAGTCATTGGGCCACATGGCCACACAAGCCAAACAACTGCACCACTGGTGAACAGAGAATTAGAAACTTCTCACTGTGGGCCTAGGGAGGCTTTAAGGACTTTCACATCCTTGCCTAAGAACTCTGGTCTGTGGGGAGGGAAAAGAAATCTCCTATGAAAATTAAGAACACAGCAACTGAACAATGACTGACCAGAAGAGTTGAAGATATGCAAGCCACAGATCCATTATGTGGGCATCAAGATACGGCTGAGAATACTCATCAGATGAAACAGAAGTCATCATTAAATATTAACAATAATGACAAATAGAATAAAAGTTACAGAGTCTACTGAGATATCTTTTCAGTTATGCCAAAATGTTTGAAATGTCTATTTTACAAACTTTGTTCACTTCAATGTCACTGTATATATCATGATCTGGGATTCAATAGTGAAAACTGAAACCATAAGTAGGGTAAATCTTTTTGTTATTTTTGTAATCAATTCATTCTTAAATTGTTTAATTATAAATGTTTACAGTATACAATGTGATAATCTGACACATGTATAAAATCTAATTAGTATTCCCCTCTCCTTAAATATTTTATCATTTTTGTTATGAATAATACTATGTATATTTGATGTTTATGCTGTTTCTCTGACAAACTGAACACTCACCTGTACCAGATGTATTGGCGTAAAAACAACAAATGATCTGTAATAAAAACAGCACAAACATAAATCACTTTGTCTTTAAAATCATTTTCAAATTAGATCCATAGACAAGGAATCTAAAATATACCACAGACCAATTCATTACAATAAAAAACAACAGAGGTCGGCGCTATGGCATAGCAGGTAAAAGCCGCCGCCTGAAATGCCAGCATCCACATGGGCCCCAGTTTTAGTCCCAGCTGCTCCACTTCTAACCCAGCTCTCGGCTATGGCCTGGGAAAGCAGTGGAAGATGGCCCAGGTCCTTGGGATCCTGAACCTGCATGGGAGACCCAGAAAAAGCTCCCAGCTCCTGGCTTCGGATCAGCCCACCTCCAACCATTGTGGTCATTTGAGGAGTGAACCAGCAGATGGAAGACCTTTCTCTCTCTCTCTCTCTGTGTCTCTGCCTGTCTGTAACTCTGCTTTTCAATAAATAAATAAATGTTTAAAAAAAAAAAAGGAAAAACACACTTTAAAATGAGATAATAAATATAATCTAAGATAAACTATAATTTTCAAAGTCAAACATTTGTCTATATTATATTCCAAACTTGTGTGTCACTCCAAACTTTGAAGTATTTCCTAACCAAAAAAGTAAAAGTGGCTTGAGAATTAAATTAAAAGTTAAATTTCATCTAGGAAATTTTAATGAAACCATGGACGACAAATGACAGTAATCACCCTTTAAAGCCTTTGCATAAAAATCAAAACAAAATGTCTAACTTCCTATTAAAATTTAATTCTTTACATTATTCTATGGATTTACTTCAAAAAGTTTATGGAAATAAAAGATAATGCAAGGTATAATAATGTGTCATAGCGGGTAAAGCTGCCACCTAGGATGCCAGCATCCATGTGGGCACCAGTTCATGTCCTAGCTGCTCCACTTCCTACCTAGCTCCCTGCTAATGGTCTGGGAAAAGCAGCGGAAGATGGCCTAAGTACGTGGGTACCTGCTACCCACGTCGAAGACCTCGAAGAAGCTCCTGGCTCCTGGCTTTTCGGTCAGCTGGGAAGTGATCCAGCAGATGGAAGATCGCTCTCTGTGTGTCTTTCCTTTTCTGTTAACTCTTTCAAATAAATAACTCTTTTACAATAAAGGAAAAAAACAATGCAGATTTTCCATGAACTTTTAAAAGTTTAAAATGTATAAAAGTACTTCACAAAGTTCATTGAAAAACAGAATTAAAAGATGTTTATTTTGGCACAAAAAGCTTTTGAAACCCACTCAATATTTTCATAACACATGTGAACTTTAAAGATCCTTCATATTCATGGAATTTGAAATTTCTTACACCAAAATACCTTTAATTTCATTTTTCACAAACCTTTTTGTACTCTTATATATGTATATATGTACCTGTGTTAGATGTATATTAATGGAAAAAATTCTGAATAATAATAGATTATCTCTGGGTGGTAAAATGAGGAAAAACTCATTTATTTTAATTTGTGATTTATATTAGCTTTTCATTACTACTGTGAAATATCTGAGGCAACCAACTTTATAAGGTAAAAGGGCTTCTTTAGCGCAGAGTTTTGGAGGTTCAAGTTCAAGACCAGGCAGCCCCATCAGTTTCACTTCTGATGAGGGCAGCAGTGGTCAGTGCAGAGCTCAGGCACAGGAAGATCACACGCTGAGCCAGGAAGCAGAGAGAGGCGCCCCCTACCTCAGGCTTTTAGAACAACCCTCTCAGGAGTTACTTTCCAGGGCACAACCCCAGGGTGACCTAAGGACCTCCCACTAGGCCCACCTCCTAAACACCACAACTGGATTAAGTTCCTACCCTCTCAGTACCATTTGTTTATGACTTTCATGTCTAAATACCTGCATGAATCCATGGGGAAAATCATACTCAAACTGTAATATGTTGAACTATTATAGTCTAAATTTTCTACAGTGAATTTTTATTGCTTGTGTGCATTTTCTAAATTTTTGAAATCTCAAGGCATTTGTGGTAATGAAAATTGAATATTCTAGTGCTTTCTATATGATAAAATAAAATTATAATTAATCTCAAAGTATACAATTCTTTTGAAATTAAATCTTTGTAAGGAGCTTAAATTACTGGTATAGAAAGAATGAACTCTGGAACCAGAAAAACACAAATTCCAAATGAATATCTTTGGGCAAGCTTCCTCTTCTAAAACATAAAGCAGCAGCAAGAAATACCTTGCTGGTCTGGTAAAATTAACATTCTGTTAAATTTTGTTAAAATTAAGAGAGTAAAGCACTCATAGCACCAAGTGCCTAATCCTGTCTCAGACTCTCATTAGGTCAAATGTAAAGTCTGTCAGGAATTAATGTCCCAGTTAATCAAATTTGCAATTTTAATACTTATGACCAGATACATCTGGAATATCACATAAACTACTTAACATAACCTCTCACTGTCTTTTCACTCGACACCCACAGACTCTGTGAGACTCCGTGTACTTGATCTTCCTCATCCCCTTGGAATCACATCCATACCAGCTACATCCACTCAAGTTCAGCTGTAAGCTGCATTCAAATCCTGTGTGTGTGAATATGCATATACTTAAAAACATGCCTATGTGTGCATACATACATATAAACACACACAAAAATCAACTCAGCATGTCTGCTACTTACTTTCATCAGGCTCCACATCAGAAATCTAAAAAGTACATTCTATATCCCTGAAACTTTACAAAATGGCACAGTTACAGATAAAATGGAGGAAAAAATTAGTAACAACATAATTACATATAGGAAGATAAAAATGAGCTGTATTTACCTCTAATTGCTTTTGTGATGAAAAACGATGCACCATGATTTCGGTTGCCTCTAGGCTACAAGTTAAACAGACAAAAACAAAACTTTAACATTTGAGAATTTTTTAGTAAATGTTCTTATACAACATGCAAACTTATACTTCTTTACCAACACTCAGAGTACTATGTACAAAGTCCAAGTATGCATATTTAACAACTGCTAACAGATTAAAACAAAAAAGTACAACAGGGCCTGGGGCATGGGGAATAAACATTGAACATGGTACAGTTACAAGCAACTTCAGGGTGAACCTTACAGGAGAGGGCAAAGACTGAGGCTGGAAACTGTTTCCAAATCAGTTCACCAAACACAGAGACGTCAAGCACACAAAGACAATTATGGTGGCCAGCTCAGCAGTCTATTCAAGCAGGCTGTCATATATCCATGGAGACAAAGACACACACTAACAAAACACACACTCAAGCTACATTAAGTAATTGTTAGATTAAATAATCCCATCCCATAAGTAAAGGCAGAACACTCACTCTGTGTAGGTTAAACAACACTATGACTACACGTGAGTAGGAGGCACCAAAGTTCTGTCAAGAAAAGCATAATGAGGGCACAGCAGGTTAAGCCACCTCTTGCAGTGTGGGCATCCTAGATCCAAGCACAGATTCAGGTCCCAGAAGCTCAGCTCCGGATCTAACTCCCTGCTGGTGAGCCTGAGAGGCAGCAGATGATGGCCCAAGTACAGATAAGATACTGTAGACCACAGAAAAGTTATTTCACTTAACAAACTTTACTGGATCATCCAATTCACAAATTGGTCCTGGGGAAGCCTATAAGGTGAACCAGACGCAATGGAGCTGCCCTCAAAGAGCTTACAGTGAACAGCTGAAAACAGAACGTAGAAATCAACAGACCAACAACAAAACGCTGCTATCAGCTTCAATGTTTCAGTATAAGTGGGCATATTCCTTTAAAATCAATTTATAATGTCAGGCATTCTGAAACGTCATGGCAAATAACCAGCGAGTGACAGGGGGAGCAAAACTCCTTATGGGACAGAGAGCAGTAGCAACAGCTTCCTAGCTGCCTAACTTGCTAAATATTCACATTACTTAAGACAAACAACAACAAAGAAGCGAATCTGTGCATGCCTATAAAATACTAGCACATTAGTCAAGACGAGCAGGAGCTGCGGAGGGAAGGAGCTGAAAGAGGAAGACTACAAACTTCACAGGAAAATGAATGGCGTGCACACTCAGGCAGAGGCGGTGCGGAATTCGCTGGACTCCGTAATGTCCACTAAAGCTCCTCTGGGCTCTTGCTGCTTCCTGAGTCTCAGTGACTGGCACATATAGGGCACTCGATAAATAATTATCTGCTGAACAAACGTGAATCCGCAGATGCCTGAGGGGTTCTACCCGGGAGACAACTGGTACCCCAGGCTCCAGTTCACAAGTCGGATCCCACCTCGGGCCACTTCATCCCCGCGCCATTCCGCTCCTAGCGCAGAGTAATAACCCGGCATTACTCTAGATTACGCGAGAAGTATTTCCTGGACTGTCGCCCCGCTAGCTCCGTGAAGGCCTATCCAGCTCTGGTCCCGGGCATCGAGCGCAGCACCTGGGACTCGGGGACTCGGACGGGGACACACGGACACACACTCTAGCGCAGCACCTGGGACTCGGGGACACACGGACGGGGACACACACTCTAGCGCAGCACCTGGGACTCGGGGACACACACACACACACTCTAGCGCAGCACCTGGGACTCGGGGACACGGACGGGGACACACGGACAGACACACACTCTAGCGCAGTACCTGGGACTCGGGGACACACGGATGGGGACACACACACACACACACACACACACTCTAGCGCAGCACCTGGGACTCGGGGACACACACACACACACACACACTCTAGCGCAGCACCTGGGACTCGGGGACACAAGGACGGGGACACACACACACACTCTAGCGCAGCACCTGGGACTCGGGGACACGGACAGACACACACACACTCTAGCGCAGCACCTGGGACTCGGGGACACACGGACAGACACACAGACACACACACACTCTAGCGCAGCACCTGGGACTCGGGGACACGGACGGGGACACACACACACACACTCTAGCGCAGCACCTGGGACTCGGGGACACGGACAGACACACTCTAGCGCAGCACCTGGGACTCGGGGACACACGGACACACACACACACACTCTAGCGCAGCACCTGGGACTCGGGGACACGGACAGACACACTCTAGCGCAGCACCTGGGACTCGGGGACACACGGACACACACACACACACTCTAGCGCAGCACCTGGGACTCGGGGACACACACACACACACTCTAGCGCAGCACCTGGGACTCGGGGACACACACACACACTCTAGCGCAGCACCTGGGACTCGGGGACACGGACAGGGACACACAGACACACACACACTCTAGCGCAGCACCTGGGACTCGGGGACACACGGACACACACACACACACTCTAGCGCAGCACCTGGGACTCGGGGACACGGACAGACACACTCTAGGGCAGCACCTGGGACTCGGGGACACACGGACACACACACACACACTCTAGCGCAGCACCTGGGACTCGGGGACACACGGACACACACACACACACTCTAGCGCAGCACCTGGGACTCGGGGACACGGACAGACACACTCTAGCGCAGCACCTGGGACTCGGGGACACACGGACACACACACACACACTCTAGCGCAGCACCTGGGACTCGGGGACACACACACACACACTCTAGCGCAGCACCTGGGACTCGGGGACACACACACACACTCTAGCGCAGCACCTGGGACTCGGGGACACGGACAGGGACACACAGACACACACACACTCTAGCGCAGCACCTGGGACTCAGGGACACGGACAGACACACACTCTAGCGCAGCACCTGGGACTCGGGGACACACGGACAGACACACACACTCTAGGGCAGCACCTGGGACTCGGGGACACACGGACAGACACACACACACTCTAGCGCAGCACCTGGGACTCGGGGACACGGACGGGGACACACACACACACTCTAGCGCAGCACCTGGGACTCGGGGACACACGGACACACACTCTAGCGCAGCACCTGGGACTCGGGGACACGGACGGGGACACACGGACAGACACACACTCTAGCGCAGCACCTGGGACTCGGGGACACGGACGGGGACACACACACACAGACACACACACACTCTAGCGCAGCACCTGGGACTCGGGGACACGGACACACACACGGACAGACACACACACACTCTAGCGCAGCACCTGGGACTCGGGGACACACGGACAGACACACAGACACACACACACTCTAGCGCAGCACCTGGGACTCGGGGACACGGACACACACACGGACAGACACACACACACTCTAGCGCAGCACCTGGGACTCGGGGACACACGGACAGACACACAGACACACACACACTCTAGCGCAGCACCTGGGACTCGGGGACACACGGACGGGGACACACACACTCTAGCGCAGCACCTGGGACTCGGGGACACACGGACAGACACACACTCTAGCGCAGCACCTGGGACTCGGGGACACGGACGGGGACACACGGACAGACACACACACACACACACACACTCTCTCAAACGCTCCGCGGCTCAGCCTAGCAAGGGGCACAGCGTCAGAGCCCGCGGCCCGCGGCAGCCGCAGTTCGCTTCACTGTCGGGTCCTGGAAATTCTTCCACCACAGACGAGGGGCCGGCCCTGACCAGCCTCCGCCAGCTCGCGGGAGGAGGCCCTCGCGTCCAGCCCTGCGCCCTCCCCTCCGAACAGCCAGAGTGAAGCTGACAGCCGGAGCGGCAAGACGCCAGCCGCCGAGCGCGGGGTCGCCCGGAGGGGCCCGGGAGGTTCTCAGGCCCGCCAACTCTTCACGGACGGCCCAGACCCCCGCGAGCCAAGGGGCCGTTGCCAGGGAGACCGCACAAGCCGCCAGCCCTGCGCCCCCGCCCACCCGGCTCCATTCCGCTACGTGGCTGCTGCTACGCGTCTCAGCCGGCGAAGTGCCCGCGCCAAGCTGGCTGCAGCCGCAGAAGGGCCTGGCTCACCTGGACTTCTGTCTCCGGTGGCCATTCGGTGTTGACCAGCAAATCGTACAGAATCGTCTCCTCCTCGCCCTCTGCCGAGCCTGAACTCAGAGCCCCCGCGGACTCGGAGGCCGCCATGTTCGCCCGGCGCTGAGCAGGGGCGGGAGAGGTGCTACGGCGTCCCGCAAGGGACGAACTTCCGCGGCCGCGGCCAGCTCTGATTGGCGGATGGAGTGGCGTGAACTGGCCGAGGGAAGGGAAGTGTTGATTTCACCCTCTTACAAAGAAGGCGTTCAGTGGGTGCTGGTCTGGGCTATGACTTGGGTCCTGGCCCCTGTACACTCCTTGTTAATTAAACTTCGTTGGGATGAGCCAATTCACCGAACTTCTCTTATCTAGTCAACTACAAAGCAAAAATCGTACAATCACCTCCCTCACTGAGATGCTGATGTTCATGGCATTTAAAGAGTTTAAACGAGCTCCTTTTTTTTTTTAAGATTTATTTACTAGAAAGGCGGAATTGCAGAGAGCGACATGGAGGCACACAGAGAGAGATCTTCCATCTGTTGGTTTAGTGCACCCAAGATGGGGACCGGGCGGGGGGGGGGGGGGGAGCGAGCCAGAAACTCCATCAGGATCCCCCAACTGGGCGCAGGGGCCCAAGCGTTTGTGCCATCTTCCCTGCTCGCCCAGGCTCACTAGCAGGGAGCTGGATGGGAAGTGGAGCAGCAGCAATCAAAACCAGCGCCAACATGGGTTGCCAGGTGTTGTAGGTGACTGCTTAATCTACAGGCGCAGCCCTGGCCCCCACACAATGACTCTTTAAACACCAGAAAAAGCCATCCAACAAAAGATCGAGGCAATGAAAGTTATCACAGTGGGGATGCCATGCGAGCTTGGAAAAGGCATGAGGCCAAGGGGTCTGCAAGGGCTTTCTGGAGTGGGTGGGGCTTGTCCTGAGTCTTTAACAATAAGTAGACTTTGATTCCAGTGGGAAGGTTTGGGAAGAGCATTTCCTACTGGAGGAAATGAGGTGAGCAAAGACAGGCAAAGCTGAGAGCAGGCGGGCCTTATGAAACCTAAGTGGAGAAGGCGGTAGGGGACAATGAAGTTGAACTAGTAGGTTTAGGGCCAACCTGAAGGCATGGTAAGCATCATTTGTCCATTCATTCATTCAAGCCCTCTGTACTTGAATGTGTTTTCGGAAAGCCCTGTACTATAGGCAGAGCCTATTGTAACCTGGATGAATGCAGTGTGCAAAGCATTAGCACTGTCTCACATTCAAAAGAAGCACACATTCCCAAGATCCCTTGAGAGAAGCAGATTGTATAACATCCATCAAGATGCATTAGGCAGTGATGAAATTAAAATCAACAGCCCAGAGAAGCCTCTAATGGGGCCCTTTTCTCTCAAAGCTAAATGACCTTGAAGCCCTACAACATCTGCCTGCTTGCCCTCTGCCTTCAGCCACAGTGACCTTGCACATCCAAATTGGGACCCTACCAGGCTGTTTCTTCCACTTGAAGGCTTTCTACCTGAGATTTGTGTGCCTCTCCCTCATCTCCTTCAAGTGTCTGTTCAAATAATCACCTTCACTCTGAAGTCCACCTTGACTGCTTATTGTTAATCTTGCAACCATCTTCCCCAACTCCAGGTCTCAAGTTCTTCCAGCTCCTCCCCCTTACCCGCTCCATTCATTTCCTGTTAACGTTTGTTATCATTTAAAATGCTATGTAGGGCAGGCAGTGTAGCACAACCTGCTAAGCCTCCCCCAGTTTGCAATGCCCCCAACTCACACAGCAATGCTAATTTGAGTCCCGGCTACTCTGCTTCCCTTGAAGATTTCCTGCTAATGCACCTAGCGGACAGCAGATGATGGCTCATGTGTTTGGGCCCCTGCCACGCATATGGGAGGCCTGAATTGAGTTCCTGACTCTGGGATATTTGGGAGTAAACCAGAATGGGGAGGTTAGTATCTCAAAAATCAAAATAAATCAATAAAAAAGTTTTGGAGCTAGCACTGTGGCATAGTAGGTTAAGCCTCTGCCCATGGTGCCTGCATGCCATGTGGGTGACAGTTACTCTACTTCCAATCCAGCTCCCTGCTAATAGCCTAGGAAAGCAGTGGAAGATGGCCCAAGTACTTGGGCTCCTGCACCTGCGTGGGAGACCCAGAAGAAGCTTCTGGCTCCTGGCTTTGAACAGGCCCAGCTCCAGCCATTGTAGGCATCTGGGGCTTGAACCAGCAGATGGAAGACCTCTCTCTCTGTCTCTGCCTCTCTATAACTCTGCCTTTCAAATAAAATAAATAAATCTTCCCCAAAAAAATCTGTAAGAGTTCAAGGAGGAGGAAGGATGTGATATAATCAAAGACAGAAGGTGGAAAGAGTGTATATGTCATGAAAAATAGTGAGTGTCAGACACTGGAGTTAGAAAGGAAAGGCAGAGGAAAGACTGAAGTTCAACTGAGTCAAAGTAACAGGACGACACAAGTGGGTGCCTGAAGCCTAATTGTTAATAGGTCTTATTTACAGTGAGTATAGAAGTGTGGTTAATTGTTCGACCTGAAACACTTTTGAAAAGGAAAAGGGATGAGTTTCATGTCCTGTGGTGATGAGCACACTAATCTTAACCAGCAAGTGTGGTTGATTTAATGAAGAGATCCTGGGCAGTCAAGGAGAGCAAGACTCTTCACATCATTTGACTTCATGCTTGTAGAGACAGCTCTCATTCTTGTCTGTCCAAGTGTTTTGTCTCCTCCGGAGACTGTTCCAACTTCTCTCCCTTGTCCAGAGATCTGTAACTCTACAGGGCCCTGTCGCTCCCCGTCTTCGTGGAGGAACGACACAGGACCCTGCGCTGTTCTTTCGTCTGCTCGGCCCTCCCCGGATTTGCTGCTGGTTCTTCCCGGGTTGGCTGCTGTCCCTTCCACCTCCGTGGAAGGGCGGTTCCCCCTGCCACATTCCCCACTTCCGCGGGGGAGCGGCACTCTGCCGGCCGGCTCTCTCGGGGGCTGCACAGGTGTTCCCCTTAGATGTTCCTGGTGCATGCCGTCTCTCTCCTCCTTTATAGTCCTCTTCCACCAATCCCAACTCTGCTACCCACACGCCGAGTACGCTGCTCTCCTCCAATCAGGAGCAGGTCCCACAGTTTATTGGTTGAACTGGAAGCAGCTGTGTAGAAGCTGTTTCCCTTCTCAGCGCCATATTGTGGGAAAGCAGATGCATAGAATAAGTCTTAATTCCAGTAACTTAGTCTAGTCCGAGTTGCTCCCAGTTGCTCCCCACAGATTCCCCCTTTCTTTTTATTTTTTGGCGTTGATACGCGCCTGTCTTCGGTGTCCTGCGGCACACACTCTGCTCTACTTGCTAGAGTTGCCCACAGGTGCTTACAAGTCCTATCAATCAGGCAAACCGAATCCGGGTCCTCTCTTCGCCATGTTGTGAGGAGGTTTTTAGGCGCTGATGCGTGCCTGTGTTCGGTGCCCTGCAGCGCATGCTCTGTTCTGCTAGAACTGCCTGCAGGTGCTTACAAAACCTAGCAATCAGGCAAACCGAATCCAAGCCTTCTCATTGCCATATTGTGGGGAGACTTATCGATGTTAATTCGTGCCTGTCTTCGGTGACCTGCGGCGCATAAGCTGCTAGCCGCCCGCAGGTGCTCATCGCCTCACTAATCAGGCAGACCGAATCCAAGCTTTCTCATTGCCATGTTGTGGGGAGGCCTTTCTATTTCTCTATTTCTCTATCTCCGGGCATTCCTATTTCTCCCATTTTACTTCTGTCTGCCAACATTCCTATTTCTCTCATTTTACTTCTAAACTTCTGTTTCTCTTATCCTTGCGGCTTCCCGGCGCCCGCCCCGAGGCTGCTTCTCAGCACCTCGCCCCGCGGCTTCCCGGCGCCTCGCCCCGCCGGCAGGTTCCCGGCTCTGCGCGCATGCTCCGCGGTCTCCACGCACTTGCCCAGCATTCCCTATCTACTTGTGCCCCGCACGCTCTCTCTGCGCGCGGCAGCCTCCACGAGTCACACAGCGTAGCTTACGTCTCCGCCACTAGCATTCAATCCAAGTTCCCCGGACTAACCTGGCGAATTCCAACCTGGCGGCCCACGTCTCTGTGTCTGGTTCCAGATCTTCGCCTCTTGCTCCCCGGGGTGACTTGAAGAATTCCAAGGTGGCTTACGTCTCCGCCTCGGCCTGCACTCGTGGCTTCATCCTCCCTAACATTTTTCTCTACCCGGTATGTTTCCCTAAGTTTTCTTCCAACAATATTCCTCCCTCATTTCTCCTGGCCTCTCCCCACAGTCCGTATCCAAGTCTAATAGGTTTCACTTTCACTTTCAACCTGCAGTCCGTATCTGAGTCTAAGTTTCTTATTGCTTTCACTTTAAATCCTAACTTCTTTCCCACAGTCCGTATCCGAGTCCATGCCTAGGCTTTCGATAGCTTCTTCCGGCACCTTTTCTGTCCGGCTTTTCCCTAGGCTCTTCGCTAGTCTCTCTCTCCGGCATTTTCCCATTTCTTCCCTCCTAAGTTTCCTTATCCGAGTCACGGCACCATTATGTCGCTCCCCGTCTTCGTGGAGGAACGACACAGGACCCTGCGCTGTTCTTTCGTCTGCTCGGCCCTCCCCGGGTTTGCTGCTGGTTCTTCCCGGGTTGGCTGCTGTCCCTTCCACCTCCGTGGAAGGGTGGTTCCCCCTGCCACATTCCCCACTTCCGCGGGGGAGTGGCACTCCGCCGGCCGGCTCTCTCGGGGGCTGCACAGGTGTTCCCCTTAGATGTTCCCCTTAGATGTTCCTGGTGCATGCCGTCTCTCTCCTCCTTTATAGTCCTCCTCCGCCAATCCCAACTCTGCTACCCACACGCCAAGTACGCTGCTCTCCTCCAATCAGGAGCAGGTCCCACAGTTTATTGGTTGAACTGGAGGCAGCTGTGTAGAAGCTGTTTCCCTTCTCAGCGCCATATTGTGGGAAAGCAGATGCATAGAATAAGTCTTAATTCCAGTAACTTAGTCTAGTCCAAGTTGCTCCCAGTTGCTCCCCACAGGGCCCCAATCCTGTTACTCCAGCCATTGCATTGAAAGTGCTTCCCCAGGTTATTGTTTGCCCAAGGTGAAAGCAGAGGAAAAGGTTTCTTGCCTTTTGGGATCACAGGATTTTTAGAATACAAACTGGGAATTGTCCACAGTTAAGTTGTTCACTACACAGGGGAGCCCGTCCACGCAGTGAGTGAAACCAATATGTTGATGTTTCTGGTGGATTTTTCAGATTTATCTGATTTAGAATCTGCATGTGGTGCATGGATCCCTGCAAGTTTGCTTCCAAGTTGATGCACTGGTGTTATTAGTTAGCAATACATTGATTGTGCTCATGGTTTACAGAGTTCCTTCACCCTCTCAGCCTCTGCTGTGGACAGACAGAAACTTGAGAGGGCTTTAGATCTCCATTCACAGACAAGCAAAATTGAAGGTTAGAGGACTCTAAGATCACAACAGAGCCAAAGTCACAATGTAATTCTTCAGCCTTTGATCCTGTGCTCTGTGCTTTACACAATTTGTTATCAAGGATACCTTGATACCTTGGGGCATTCCCCAAGCACAGAGAACTGCACAGTAAAGGATTATTACACACTCTAGATGAAGCCCTTCAACTGTTGAAATAATGAGCATTTATGTGTGAACAGGAGAACATGCAGCCTTGGGGCAGCATCGACCTGTTTTGTAGGGGAAAATTGAATATGAGACTTTGGTTGCCATGAACTATCAGGGTCATCTGATCAATTTATTAATTTAGCTGAAAGCCTGGCTGATTTGGTCAGATTGTTCCCCCCCGCAAAAAAAAAAAATCATCCAGTGAAATATAACGTGCAATGTGGTGATACTGAAAAGTGGGGCTTGTGATGGCCGGCGCCACAGCTCACTAGACTAATCCTCCACCTAGTGGCGCCGGCACACCGGGTTCTAGTCCCGGTCGGGGCGCCACATTCTGTCCCGGTTGCCCCTCTTCCAGGCCAGCTCTCTGCTGTGGCCAGGGAGTGCAGTGGAGGATGGCCCAAGTGCTTGGGCCCTGCACCCGCATGGGAGACCAGGAGAAGCACCTGGCTCCTGGCTTCAGATCAGCGCAGTGCACCGGCCGCAGCGTGCCAGCCGCAGCGCGCTGGCCGTAGCGGCCATTGGAGGGTGAACCAACGGCAAAAGGAAGACCTTTCTCTCTCTCTCTCTCTCTTTCTCTCTCAGTCCACTCTGTCTAAAAAAAAAAAAAAAAAAAAGTGGGGCTTGTGGAACATGTTTAGCTCCATGAGGACTGAGGACTGACTGTGCCCTCAAGAACAGGATTAGTGCTCTTATAAAAGAAACCTAAGGGAGTATGCTCAATCTTTTTACCATGTGTGGATGCACCAAGCAGGTGCCATCTTTAAAGAACAGGGCCCTCACCAGACACCAGAGACATTAGTGCCTTAATCTTGGACTTTCCAGCCTCAAGAACTTTGAGCAAGACATTTCTGTTGTTCATAATTTACGCAGTCAAAACTATTTTGTTATAAGCAGCCCAAATGGAGTAAGACACATTCTCTGGTTGGAGATATTTTAAGATCTGGGTCAGTTAATTAAAAAAAGTTATGTTTTCCAAGTAGTCAACATGGATGATGACTCTGTAAAGTACTTAAAAAATAAGGGTAAAGTAAAAATCAAGACAATTGTAAAATAGAAACCATCATCATCTTGAATAGCCATCCTGCTCTAAGCATCATTACAGGTACCTCATTATACCTCTTCTTTGTTTCTCTCTATAATGCTGCAAGGGTATATCTATATATCTATATCTTTATCTATATCTATACACCTCTATCTTTCATTCTTTCAATGATTAGATATTAGGAAACTGAGGTTCTAAGTCATTGTGAGTGAACCGAGATTACATGTTACTAATGACAAAGACACAATGACACATTTTTTCTTTAATGTTCAAATTATTATTAGAGAGAAGGTACTATCCAAAGTATTGGGGGATATTATTGACCTGTTTTTCATGGGAAAATTGAGTATGCGATATCTAATGTCTTTAGAAGATTTTGAGTAGGAGAAAGAAAAATACAGAAAATTTTTCCCATTTCTTCCTATCCTCACAGCATATCAAATACTTCTCAACTGAACTAAACTACATTCCTAATTCACTTTGCTGAGGGCCATAAAAATTTCTACCTTAGAATCAGACAAAAATTGCTCAATACCTCACATAAAGGAATCACTTTTATCCTGTTAATTCTTCGATGTTGAGCTAACATTAACTAATAGATTCACTTTGTAGGAGCTCAGCCTTTTAGCTCCTATCAGCTAAAAAGCCCATTAAGCTAAAAGCCATTAATGATTCAGCATTTAACCCTTTTATATTTCTGCATATTAGGAGCCAAAGAGATTAGTTTATCTTATGAAGTTGTTCTCTTTGAATTTTGAAATTGCATAATAAAACTGAGTTGGTGCACTTAAATGTTTCCTATTATAGGTGTCATACATTTGTATTTGGTTGGATGGTACAATAGCTCTTCACGAATTTTTCATCATAACAAAATCATATTGAGATAAATGCCAAAAATTCTGTTCCTTCCAGAAATCTGGAAAACTTCCATAAATAGTCTAAGATTCCCATAATATATTTTAGAAGTCAAATTAGATCTCATAAAGTTCATGCCTAATTTTAGCCAAGCAGAGATCTTCAGAACATTTCTTGAAGCTCATTTATTCCAAGTTGTTAAACAGTCCAAGCAGCCCTTTTCCCCCATTTTCCTCACTCACAAATTATATGGAACAGCAAAACAGGGACTAGCCCTCCCAAAGGAACATGAAGTGGCAAGTGCAAAAATCAGCAGCAAATGCAAGAAGGAAACAAATAAATTGGTAATAATATATTGGCGACCTAACCAATAATTGACTTATATGTGAGAATAACTCTTTTGCTTTATTTCTTAAGAAATTTTTTAAATAATAATTTAAAATAATTATTTCAATAATATAGTTTGAAGTGCAAAAATGTGCTGAGGGTGCATGAAAAAAGTAAGAATAGCAGAACATTAATAATAGAAATTCGGAAGAAGGGGCAGGAGTGTTTACGATAAAATTCAACCTTGCTGTCTGTGAACACTTTCATGAAAAAATATGGGGGAAAAGATAAGCTTACAATTATAGACAGCACAAAGTATATAGTCCAATGAGCAATGTAATAAAGGCCTTTTTGATTTGGGAGAAGTATTGAGATACTGAATAGGGGCCAGCGCTCTGGCGCAGCGGGTTAACGTCCTGGCCTGAAGTGCTGGCATCCCATATGGGCGCTGGTTCTAGTCCCAGCTGCTCCTCTTCTAATCCAGCTCTCTGCTATGGCCTGGGAAAGCAGTGGAAGATGGCCCAAGTCCTTGGGCCCCTGCACCCACTTGGGAGACCTGGAAGAAGCTTCTGGCTCCTGGCTTCGGATTGTCCCAGCTCCAGCAGTTGCAGCCAACTGGGGAATGAACCAACGGATGGAAGACCTCTCTTTCTCTTTCTCTCTCTGCCTCTCCTCTCTCTATGTAACTCTGACTTTCAAATAAATAAATAAATCTTTTTCAAAAAAAAAACTATCAGTTTTGGGCCGGCGCCGTGGCTCACTAGGCTAATCCTCCACCTTGCGGCGCTGGCACACCGGGTTCTAGTCCCGGTCGGGGCGCCGGATTCTGTCCCGGTTGCCCCTCTTCCAGGCCAGCTCTCTGCTATGGCCAGGGAGTGCAGTGGAGGATGGCCCAGGTGCTTGGGCCCTGCACCCCATGGGAGACCAGGAAAAAGCACCTGGCTCCTGGCTCCTGCCATCGGATCAGCGCGGTGCGCCGGCTGCAGCGGCGGCCATTGGAGGGTGAACCAACGGCAAAAGGAAGACCTTTCTCTCTCTGTCTCTCTCTCACTGTCCACTCTGCCTGTCAAAACATAAAAAAAAAAAAACAAAAAACTATCAGTTTTAAAAAAAGAAATACTGAACAACTTTATATTTTGTTAGAAAAAGACACCGTTAATTATATTTTAAAATACAACATATATATATGTTTTATATATATATATAAACATAAAACAGGGGCCAGTGCTGCGGCTCACTAGGCTAATCCTCTGCCTGCGGCACCAGCACCCCAGGTTCTAGTCCTGGTTGGAGCGCCGGGTTCTGTCCCGGTTGCTCCTCTTCCAGTCTAGCTCTCTGTTGTGGCCTGGGAAGGCAGTGGAGGATGGCCCAAGTGCTTGGGCCCTGCACTCGCATGGTAGACCAGGAGGAAGCACCTGGCTCCTGGCTTCAGATCGGCGCAGCACGCTGGCCGTAGCAGCCATCTGGGGGGTGAACCAACGGAAGGAAGACCTTTCTCTCTGTCTCTCTCTCTCACTGTCTAACTCTGCTTGTCAAAAAAAAAAAAAAAAATAGAATGGGATAAAGGAAATTAAGAACTCTGTAGATTTAATGGGTGACAGAAGAATAAGCAATTATAAACCAGAATAAAGAGAGTTTTCTCCTACTGGAATAAGATGGCTCGATAATCACTAAGCTAACACAACACTCCTCTATACATCCAGAGTACATCATCCCCTCTCACACACTTCTGTTTCCCAGCCTCACCTTGGCTTTACAAAGAGTAACTTCAGAAGTTTGGAACATAATTTCCTCCCTCCTCTGTGGGGAGCAATCCGGACTAGACTAAGTTACTCGAATTAAGACTTATTCTATGCATCTGCTCTCCCACAATATGGCGCTGGGAGAGAAGTAAACAGCTTCCGCACAGCTGCCTCCAGTTCAACCAATTAACTGTAGGACTTGCTCCTGATTGGAGAGCAGCGTACTTGGCGTGTGGGCAGCCGAGTTAGGATTGGCAGAGGAGGACTATAAAGGAGGAGAGAGACGGCATGCACCAGGAACATCTATGGGGAACATCTAAGGGAACCCGTGCAGCCCCCGAGAGAACCGGCCGGCAGTGTGCCGCTCCCCTGCGGAAGTGGGGAATGCGGCCAGGGGGAACTGCCCTTCCACGGAGGTGGAAGGGATAGTAGCCAACCCGGGAAGAACCAGCAGCAAACCCGGGGAGGGCCGAGCAGACGAAAGAACAGCGCAGGGTCCTGTGTTGCTCCTCCACGAAGAGGGGGAGCGACACTCCTCCATTTGTTTTGATCACTTACAGGAATTCTCAGGCTGCAGACACTGCCTGCACACCACTCTGTTGACACACGTGATAGGCTACTGAATCCTATGTGTGTCACAACCTTTTCTCACTTTTTAGATGTTTTGTCTGCAGAGTAATTTCTTCCAGTTAGCTAATTTACTTTTTAGCTTTGTTTATGTTTCATCTTTACAAGTTTTTAATATTGATTATTGTATATTTTTATTTCTAGACATTCTTTATGAAAAATCAGGTGCACTAACCATTTTATTACTTTATTTCTTGTTTCAACTCCTACTTTTAGAAGCACACCCAATGTAAGCTATATTCTCGTCCTGGTATTTCTAACACCTGAGGTTTTTGAGGATGTATCTTTTTTTTCTACTGACTCTTGCTCACGATGGCTTTTTTCTTAACATAGTCAGTGGTGTGTGGGATGGTATTGTGTAGTGGCAGTTGAGTATGTGTATATAGCATGATGTAGGGGGTTATGGTGTGTGCACTGTATGTGGTGTATGTGTATATTAGTTATTGTTTGCTTATGTGATTTGGAACTGGATCTGTCAGGATTCTTTGAGGCCTGGTTGGAGGGTGTCTTCCACCTAGGAAAACTGCTTATTTCTGGAAGGCACCTATGATATTTGGGTCCACTTAAATTAAGGGCCTTAGTCATTTTAAATGATACACATAGTATAAACTCAGGCCCCAAACTTACACGATGTTCAGGCTGTTGCCACAAATGAACAAAGGAGATTTATTCCAGGCTGAACAGATAGATTTGCTCTCTGCCTCTTTTTTTATGGGGTTATGCAATAAAATCTGCACAGGTCCTTCATTTATGGTAATCAACGATCCAAGTACCATCGCTAGACACACCCAAGCCTTTGTCCCTCACCTCCCCAATCCTATTTTTTTTTTTTTTTGACAGGCAGAGTGGACAGTGAGAGAGAGAGACAGAGAGAAAGGCCTTCCTTTGCCGTTGGTTCACCCTCCAATGGCCGCCGCAGCCGGAGCGCTGTGGCCGGCGCACCGCGCTGATCCGATGGCAGGAGCCAGGTGCTTCTCCTGGTCTCCCATGGGGTGCAGGACCCAAGGACTTGGGCCATGCTCCACTGCACTCCCTGGCCACAGCAGAGAGCTGGCCTGGAAGAGGGGCAACCGGGACAGAATCCGGCGCCCCGACCGGGACTAGAACCCGGTGTGCCGGCACCACAAGGCGGAGAACCCAATCCTATCTTACTTCTGCTTTCAAAGCTCTACAAAGCTGGATCCAGAGACCTCCCAAACACTGGAGACTTCAGAGCTTGCTGTCCCATGATTGTCTGCCTGTTGCCAGGACCGGGGATTTCTTTAACTTACTTACAAATTTATCCATTCTTTAAAAAAAATAACTATCAGGTGTGCAGTCCGTGCTGGAGCATGCACAACCTCCAGGCCATGTTCTCCTGGTCAGGCTCCTCGTGAAGCACCATTTCCCCAAGAGCCATCAGCATCGCTCACCGAGGCTGATGACTGCTCTCAATGGCGGGCACAGGAGAGCAAGCAACATGCATGCCCGCCAGCCGTCAGCACCCACCTATAAATCGTGTCCTTGCCTGGCTTGCTTATAATGAGAGCGACAGTTAGTGAGATCTCTTTTTCTGTTTTACAGTCCCTCTGAAACTCATCCAGGTTGCCCCTTGTCTCTCCCTGCCCATATATCTGGAGGGAAGGACTTTATGGTCACTTCTTCAGGGGATACAGAGTTATAGAGCTCTGGATTTATGCCCGTTTGCTGGGCCCCCTCTGGTCCCTGCGCCATAAGGTGAATGCAGGTGCAGTGAGAGTGATGTTGCATTCTGATGGCTCCAGACCAGTTCCTGACAGCTTGTTTTGACAAAAGCATGAAATTCGATGATTGTTGCTCAGCTCAGAAGCTGCAGGAAAAGCAGTAGGGAAAAGGAGGTTTAAACGTGAGCTCCCTGCTCCAAGCTTCTGTCTAATTAAGATAAATTGTGAAAAACAGGAAAAAATCTAAGTCCACAAATTTAATTACAACAATGGCCGGTCTAAAAGCCACACAATTTATTCCAGAGGATGCTGTGTGAACGTGTGTTTTCCTGAGACTGAGGGGTCATCACCTGCTCCATGAACAGGAGTCTAAAAGAAAAGTGGGATGTGTGGCATCAGCCTCTAAAATGCTCCCCAGGCAGTCCCTGTCTACTGGTTTCCACCCTTGTGTGTATAGTGCCCTTCCACACTGGCTAGCCGTGTGTCACCAGCAAGATTCTGCAGAAGTGAGTGTGTGACTTTGATGGCTGTGCCATAAAAGGTATCACTGAGTCACTCGCTTTGTGAGGCAGGGTGCGTGGGGTGCCAGCAGCCACATTATGCAAACACTGAAGGTGGCCAGGAGAGCTGCAGGTGGAGAAGAGCGAGGCCTCGTGCTGACTGCAAGCACAGCCACATGAATGACCCATCCTGTAAGGCTGATCCTGCAGCCCTAGCCAAGCCTTCCGAGGGTCGTAACCCCTGCCAGCAACTGACTAGCACCGCACCAGGAACTCTGGGTACCACTGCCCAGTCAAGCTGCTCCTGAGTCCCTGTCCCACACAAGCTGTGGTAATCAATGTTTATTGTTCTAATTCATTAAATTTGGGGACAACTTGTTTTGTAGCAGTAGATAAGCTAAGCGGGCTATACAAATTAGTTAGTTTTGACTATGTGAGACAGAAAATCCCAAACAAAAGAAAACAGATGTTTCCTTCTCTTTCTTATAAGAAACCTAGAGTCATAATTTTAAGCTAGTATGGATCTCCAAAGTGTCATGGATTCAGGTTACTTCTCTTTTATTGTTCTACCATCCTCAGTGTAAGTCTCTCCTCTCATGACCCATTATGGCTACTCAAACCCCAGCCATGACATCCCGCCCCCATTTTGCCCCATTTGGCAAAAGTGGCATCATCCTACTCTCAGGGCTGGCTAAGAGACATGCAAGCTCTTGTAATTTTTGGAACACATCCTGTGGAACCCAGATACCAGGTAGGAAGTCTGTCTTCCCTGGTAGTAATCCAAGCTGGCCACCTTGTATGGGAACGCTAGGATGTCACCTGCAGGAGTGAAGTGTTCTCAGACCTCCTAGCCCAGCCAAGACGCCAGCTCAGTGCAGCTGAGTGAATGACCCTAGGGGATGCCACCTGAAGCAGAAGAACCAGCCACCTAATCCCTGTCCAAATTCCTGTAGAATAAAAGGCAAATACCTTGGCTGTTGTATTAAGTCACTAAGTGGCTGGAGGTGACTGTTAATACAGCAATAGATAACAAAAATAAAAACTGAAAAGGGGAAGCTGTTCTAGGGAGAGGAAACAGCACGAGACAAGACACAGTAGTGAGAAGCAATCTGGCGTACGCAAGGAGCTCTCCATGGTTTGATGTCCTGGAAAGTGAAAATGGTGGACAAGTGTAGCTGCTAAGAAGGCTGAAAGTCAGCAGGAGGCCAGACCCTCTCCACCAGCAGGTGGCGTGTGCCGTCCCAGGAAGAGTGGGTTTAGGAGCCTCACCAACCTAGAGGCAAAGCAATGTGGAGAGGGTTTAATGCTGGAAGGGTTGATCACAGTAGGACTCAAGATGCAGAGCAAGGACTCCAGAGTCCCTTTTCCTCCTAACACATAGATCTGGGTAAACCTCAGGAGCAGCATTTAAGAAGGGAGAAGACTGCTGTGACTTGTGAATGATGGATGGGTTTGTAGCACACCTTGTGGGGAAGCACTCTGGGAGGGAGGCATGTAATAATAAATGGAGAAACAAAGGCATAGCCTCAGCCACTCTCACTCATTGCCCAAAAGACAGATAAACATTGCAATGTATTCCTTGCCCTTGAATCTCAATTGGGTCTCACACCCTATTGCCTTCATACCCCACCCCTCAGGGCCACCTGAAAGACCAGTTGCTGGAACACTTGAAAGACCAGTTCCAGGAATCCCCCTTCACCTGCTGCCTCCTGCCCCCACTCCCAGCCCCAGCCCTCCTAAAATATAAAAAGGCCTGCTCCTGGGGTCAGGGCCTTCTACTACATGTTTCATCATGGTCACAACGGCAGCTGATCACCCACCTCTATGAATTTATTTTCTCTGAATAAATGTGGTCTGGCTGTAAATTCATAGACTGCCTCCTCTCTATTCTGTGCCTCTTTTCCTAACATTCATGGTGCCCCGTCTGAGGAGGCACCAATCCGCAACTCTTTTCCTAAAAATAAAGATATTGTATTTTCTACCTAGCTATTTTTAAAGATTAAAACCATTTCTGTCTTTTAATGCATCCTTCTGCTTTGTAGCTAAGTCCTCAGGAACTAGGCAGCCTGTTTTATATGGTACCAAAAGGAGCCAGAATAGAAACAATGGAGGGTATTGGATATCATTGAAAGGACAGAGGAAACTAAACTGACTTCTATTCCTAGGCTGAGTTCAAAGTCACATCCTCCATTGAATATGACACATTTTATCTTCATTTTTGCTTGTAATGAAATGAATATATATTCAAGGATCATTTTTGTTGATGCATTCTCAACCCCAAGCAAAGCACCCCTTCCTCTTGTATCCATAATAGGTTGCATATTGCTCTGTTAGAGATCACTTGAAAAATTTTTCTGAAAGATTCATTACATGACACCCATAATGATGACTTTCCTCTCCTTTCTTTTCTGTGCCTCTTAGGAATGTGCTGGGCTGCAAGCAAAATGAAATGTATCATGGCTTAACTAAGTGAGGCATCCTCTAGACGCAAGAGGTCCAGAGATTGACAGACCTGGGCCGGTAACTGAACCTCATCATCAGGAATCCAATCTCCTATTTTCTGCTTCAGTTGCTTTCGCATGAAGCTGTTATCTTCATGGACCATTGCTGCCTTCCCAGGCATCCTGTCTGTGCTCCAGGAGGAAGAAATGTGCGTGCACTCATATCTTTCCTTTCGGAAGAACTTCTGTTTGGAGGTCTTGACCTGGAACTGTCATTTTTCTCTCCCCAGGCAGAACTGGGTTTCAGGGCTGTGTCCCTCTACAGAGAAGTCTGGAAAAGTGACTTTTTAATTCTTCCCAATCCCTATAATAAAGAAAGGCAAGTGGGCAGGAACTGCTGTAGTTTGAATGTGTCTTCTCCAAAATTCAGGTGTTACCAACGTGGCAGGATTAGGAGGTGAAGTTTTTAAGAAGTGATGAGGCCATCAGGTTTCACAACTCATGAAATCCCAGCCTTTCTAAAAGGGACATCATTCGGCACTTGCTTTCTTGCCCTTCTGCCTTCCATCGCGTGAAGAAACAGAGCCCCTGCCTTCCAGGGGACTCAGCTCTCAAGGCACCATCTTGGAAGCAGAGACAGAACCCTCACAACAGACTTACTGGTGCCTTGATCCTGAATGCCCCAGCCACCAGAACTGTAAGAAATAAACTCCCTTTCTTTACAAACTGCCCGATCTCAGCTGTTCTCTGAGAGCAGCAGAAATAAGAGACACGGACAGTGTCTGGCTTCTGGGCATCCAATTCACAAGTCCTTCACAGGGTCCGTACTTTCTACATGGCCCTGGGTATGAGGAGGGCATTTTTCTCAGGACTATCTTTGCAGTTGCAAAGGCACCTCTTCAACAGCAGGGTATAGTATAGCAGTGTGCAATCTCTGTAGTGCATGGATAATATAGCAAAATTCCATTATAAGTCAATAAGTATTACTGGGTCATAGAGTCCAAAGGACTCAATTACATACAATATGGGTTTTTTGTGGGGTTAAGGAAGTAAATGTTGGGAGCAATTCCAGGTTAGTGCCTTTAAGGCTAGGGCAAGCCTTTCCCTGTGTCAGCTGCAGTTTGGTGCCACCTAGTGGTGGCTGTTCTCCATCTAACCCAATGGAGCTGGGCAGAATTCTAGGTCAGGCAGGGTTCCCAGGAATTTCCCTAGTTAATGGGCTCCTATTGAAGCAGCTTGTTCTGGAGGGGTTGGATACTGGACTGTGCGGGCACCCACTTTCCATCTGTTGGCTTAATGAAGGGGTTTCATGCTGTCTTTATGCCTGGCTTTATCCTACCTGCCAAGGAGAGGAGCCAATTTGTCAATACTGAAGCAATGGGTTAAATGGACTGAAGTTGAGAGGGCACAAATAGAAAATATTATCTGTTATCCATCTGTATCTATGGGTTCTTTCTTTCCCTGACCTAAATGAAGTCTCCAGCATCTCTCAGAGCTTTGCTGGTCACTCTTACATAATGACAGTTTGGTCACTTTTATCACAATCATAACCTCATTTCTGTAATTGAACTATCAAACCTAGTGTAATGATCAAAGGTCACAGCTTTAACTAAAGTCATAGCTTCCTTCTCCCCTCCTGGGTGGCTTTTTGCGAACCAGAAGTCAGCAATGGAGTGAAGGGATATGGTCGGTCTCTTCTATGCTTTCCCCTCTCCCATTAGCTACTGCCTCTGGCCCCTGGAGTGGGACAACGATGAGGCAGTGGGGGGTAGAGGCATACTGTTTCATTTCATCGGTGATGTGGTGACCTGACTCTGGTGTTGACTCAGCCATGCTCAAAGTTTGCTCTTTCTCTTGGGAGCACTTCTTGTGGGTATCTTGGAGACTGTCCTGCTGGTATCCTCCAAGGGCAACGCCCACAAAGCAGGTGATCTCTCTCCTCCAATGGGAACATATGGACACAACAAGGTCCTTCAGGGGTCTGTGTCCGGAATCTTTTAGCATTTCCAGACAGCTTTCATGGACAGAATCCCCTTGAATAGAGCTTCAAGTCCACACTACACAGCCTCACTTATCCCTGGGGTAAGGGGGCAAAAGTCCCATTTTCCCTCCACACTTTGCCTGCTCAATGGCCTTCCCTGTACTCTGTTTTTTCCTGTCCTGCTGCCTCTGGCCTTTCTAGGCACAGCTTCTCAGAGCAGCCGTTGAACTTCCCAAACTCCTGCCATCCAAAATTCTCTGAGCCATCCCCTGAAAGCCTCTTTCTCGGCTGAGAGATGGAAAATGCCATGGTATTTGTGCAACTTGGAAGAGAAAGTATTTCACTTGCATCTTCAATCTTTTCATACGTTTAAGGTGGGTGTTGGCATAAAAATCAGATGATAGATCTCTCTTTAACAAATCTTTTGTGATCTTATACCTCTCTTTGGAGCATGCCAGCACTTGGTATTCATTCGGAATGGCTACACTACATAACTCTCAAGGGTATCATTTATACAAAATATAAGGGGAATATGGGTTAGGCATCCCTATCTATAAATCCAAAATCTGAAATGCTCTCTAATCTAAGCACTGACATAACGCTCAAATAGTTTCAGAGGTTGGGACATTTCCATTTCAGATTAGGGATGCTCAGCGGAAACAGCTTAAGTAAGTATCGCAAACTCAGAAAGACTGAAATCTGAGCCAAGAACTGCTAATGGGAATCCTCAGTGTCTCCTGGGTGTGGAGACCTGTAGAGCTGCAGGTGAATCCTTTCATACATCACATTCACATTACAGATTGTGACCACATGCTGTGCACTGCCGTGGGCGCTTTATATACTTCATTCACTCCTCAAACAACCGTGCGACGACGACGGTGCTCTTGTTCATCCTTGTTTTACAGATGAGGAAACTGAGGCCCATGGGTGTTTCACCACTTATTCCAGACAACACAGCTAGACTGGGAGGAAAAAAGAACTCAACCCCAGCGG
Source organism: Oryctolagus cuniculus (assembly GCF_964237555.1). Lineage (NCBI taxonomy): Eukaryota > Metazoa > Chordata > Mammalia > Lagomorpha > Leporidae > Oryctolagus > Oryctolagus cuniculus. The sequence goes on along the minus strand of NC_091433.1, from coordinate 187,101,691 downwards.
GTACAGCTCCCAGATTGGTACTTCCAAGCCCATCCTACACACCTTGCGTGAGGGTTCTCTTCCCTCCGGGACATTCTGGAGCAGGTTACACGGAGAACAGAACCGGCCCTGCACTCTGGAGTCAGGCCAAGTGGCTCAGAACCCCGGCTGCCATTAGGTAGCTGCCTGGTGTTAGATACGTTATTTAAATTGTGCACCTCTAAGGCGTCTAACACCTGCCTGACAGAGGGACTAGCCAAAAACTGCCTGGAAATCAAACCCGAAACGATGGATGCTACATCAAACATGGGTGAAAGGAGAGAACTAATCACGACTTATTTCGACAAAAACTATTTAACGGATGCTTGGGGTGGGGTGCAGGTTCTGCGGGCAAGACCGTCACGACCATCCCTCCGGGGCCTTTGCACAGCGCTAGGCCCCGCTGGCCGCCGTGAACCCGGGGCCCTGAGGGAGGCAGCGGAGCCGGCAATTTGCTGTCTGGTCAGCCTGGTCCGTTCTAGCATCCCAGACACCCCCGGACGCCTGCCTCCTTCCGTGTGGAAAAGTGATTCCGAAGACACCTAGTGTGCTCCAAATCAACGGCGATTACCAGGGCGTCGAATATTGAGTGGTCCTAGCTGCTTACGTCTGGCTGCACCGGGTCCAGACATTCTGGTCAGCTGACAGGCACACAGGGCGGGGCCAGGCGGGTCTTTTCTTGCCTCGGAACTGTTCTCTCGGGGCTGAGTCCCCGCCCGGAAGCAGAGCGCCGTAGGCCGCGGGCCGGAAGCGCGCGCCGCCGCAGCCGCAGCGTGTCAGTGCCGAGGGAGGGAGGGGGCGAGCGAGCGAGAGCGGCCGCGGACGACGGGGCAAAATGGCGGCCTTCTCCGGTGCGTTTCTGGAAGCCGGGGAGGTGTGGGCGGCTCGCTCTGCTCCGCGGCCCTGGGACAGCTGTTGGGGAGTTCGGGGGATGGGAGCGGCCAGCGGGGGACCTGCTGCGGGAGGCGACGGCCGCCCCGGGGCCGCGGCCGCGCGGCTGGGCTTCGGGGAGGGCGTTTGTCCGGAGGTGCTGGCCGGGCCGGGCCGCCCCTGGCTTTGCTGCCAGGCACCCTCGGGGCGCAGACGGGGCAGCGGCGTTGCCCGCGCCGCTCCTGGCCGCCGGCCTTTCCGACGTGGCAGGGCCACTGACGCACCTTTTCCTGCTCGCGGCTCCGCGGCCGGGCGTGGGGAGGGCTCCTTTGGGAAGATGGCAAAACTGCCTCTCGTGTCGGCTTGCTTCAGGCCGCTCCCCAGCTGCAGTCCAGGCGCGGAGCTGGGTCTTTATCTGTCGTTAAACGCTGCCCTGGCGACGTTAACGTTCCTCGTTGAAGCCCAAGCCGGAGTGGCCATTCCCGTGGGCGCCAGGGAGTTGTGAAAAGCCGTCGCTGTTTGCCTGGGGACGCCCTCCTGGACTCCACGGGATTTGATGTCGTTGTCGAGCCCCGTAGCTGGGGTTTTGCCCTGCCCCGTTCTGCTTGCTTTTCGCACCCGTCATTGTAGAAAGCCAGCAGCCTTCTAGTGTGATGAGTTTAAGTAGCAGTAAAGGTATCCTCACCTCCGGCCCACTCTGTCAATGTTCTTCTCCTGGATTGCATAGTGTTCTCTTTTCTCCAGTGTCAGACTGTTAGGAATTCCACGATGTCTGGTTACGCAAGAGGATTTGGGACTGTTCAACATGCCCTACGAAGAGACAAGGGCAGATCAGAGTGGTTGCTGTTTTACTTTTCCAGCTGAGGTTTGTAGAGTAGTTCCGGGTTGTCGTTTGCAGGGATAGGAAACAGGTTTATTTTTTCGGCCAAGGGCCGTTTGAATATTTACAGCGTCGTTTGGAGGCCACACAAAATTACCGAGTTAAAAATCAGCCTGCTACTGATTTATGGAATTTGAAGGCCCACTAATGGTTGCCTTTGCTGGACTAGACCAAATGGTTTCACCGGCCTTAACTGGTGGCGTGCAGGCAGGATGTGCGCCATCCCCGTTAGGTTCCCATCTGTGGAAGTTGTACATACATTTCAGGAACGTTAACCGATTGGGCAAGAGTCTGTATACAACAAAAATAAAGAGGCAAGTAGAATTAAAGCTGAGTATCCCTGTTTTCCCTTAACTGTTAGAAGTGTTAAGCTTGGGGCTGGCGCCGTGGGGCAGGACGTTAATCCTCCGCGCTGGTATCCCATATGGGTGCCGGTTCAAGTCCCAGCTGCTCCTCTTCCAGTCCAGCTCTCTGCTGTGGCCCAGGAAGGCAGTGGAGGTTGGCCCAAGTGCTTGGGCCCTGCACCCCATGGGAGACCAGGAGGAAGCACCCGGCTCCTGGCGCAGCTCCTGCCTTGCGGCCAATTGGGGAGTGAACCAGCAGAGGGAAGACCCCTCTCTCTGTCTCTCCCTCTCACTGTCTGTAACTCTAGCTCTCAAGTAAAATAAAGAAAATATTTTAAGAAAAAGTGTCAAACTTAAAAGAAAACCTGGTCTCAAAGAACATGCAGAGATCGTGACCAGAGTAGGACAGGAAGATGTCGGATTTGCTGAAAGTACTGTGTGGTTGCTGCTTGTAAGTTTTCAAGAAGCTTCAGCAACACTTAGCCCATCACAGCCGGCGCCGTGGCTCACTAGGCTAATCCTCCACCTGCGGCGCCGGCACACCGGGTTCTAGTCCCGGTTGGGGCACCGGATTCTGTCCCGGTTACCCCTCTTCCAGGCCAGCTCTCTGCTGTGGCCAGGGAGTGCAGTGGAGGATGGCCCAAGTACTTGGGCCCTGCACCCGCATGGGAGACCAGGAGAAGTACCTGGCTCCTGCCTTAGGATCAGTGCGGTGCGGCGGCCATTGGAGGGTGAACCAACGGCAAAGGAAGACCTTTCTCTCTGTCTCTCACTGTCCACTGAGCTTGTCAAAAAAAAAAAAAAAAGCCCATCACTTTGTTTTGCTTTGTTTTGTTTTGTTTTCCAGCCAGTTTATAGTTAGGAAAGAGAATATAGCTAGACCCTAAAGGGAGTAATTCTTAGAAAGATCTGCCTGGATATAGAACTCTAGATCTTCATTAGTTTCTCTGTGTAGATTTTTCTTGGGAAATTTAATTAGGAAACACTTCTTTTTTCAAAATGATGATTCTGCTCAAGTAATGCAAATGAAAATTACTTTCTAAAGAATAGTTTATGGATTTGTTTTGTGTGTTTGCACAATGACAAAGAAAATTTCAAGATTTCTGGGAATATTGGAATACTGCTCATTTTTTATTCCATTGTAAATGTGTATTGGTATATATTTTGATAACAGTAATAAAAGCTGCATTTTATAAGTGCAGACTTAGAGTAAAAATCAATTCTTATCTGGAAGACAAATTTAAGTAAATCCAACTACTACTTGTATGACTACCTTCTGCAGTTCATTTGAGAAGTGATAAAACCCAGTCCATTCATTTGGGGCAGTTCAGAAGTAAGATCATTTAAATATGTGTATGGTTAAGGGTAGAGTGGATCTTCACCTGTGGCTCAAGTTTTCACCCCTTCCTGCTTAAGTTAACCAAAGTATTGATTACAGCTGCCTGTAAAAGTGAGTTTTTTTTTTTTACTTCTCTTCATTTTTCTCAGATGATTTGAGGGTCTACAGTGGCTGTTGAGAGTCAAAGCACATAACTGCCACATTATCTTTAAATGAAACAACCAATATGCTAGTATAGAACCTTGCTTAACTGGTAAATGTTTCACTAACAGTCACAAGAAGTAGACCAATTCTGTGCTATGGTATCGGTGACAACACTGCACCAAATGCATTGCATTATCTCCTGTCTTCCTACATCCCTACAAAGTAGGTAATGTAAGCCTCATTTCAAGTGGAGAAAAGCAGATAATATGACCTTCCCCAAGGTGAGAGCTTGGATTTGAACCCAACTCTGTGTTCAGAACTTACACTCCTGAACAGTACCACACTGAGTAGGTGTGATATGACTGAGCTGTGCTTCAAAGCCTTTCCTCTGTTGAATGAATTTTGAGTGATTTATGGTTTTTAAAATTAATTTTTGTTTTCAGAGATGGGTGTTATGCCTGAGATTGCACAAGCTGTGGAGGAGATGGATTGGCTGTAAGTACATAGAGCAGAAATGCATCTGTGTCAAAGGTGTTTTATAATTTAACAGTTGTTAGTGATTTTATTAAGTGCTTTGGGATAGAAAGAGAAATTCAGCTGATGTTGTGATTCTCTGAATTTTAGAAGGTATCCTTTTTTAACTTTGATATACTTCTAGCTGAAAAAGATTGGTTGTATTTATCAAATAAAATTGCTTTAGGCTTACAGTTCAATATTTCTTAGTTGGCTCTTGTGAGTTGTCTCCCTCTAACTAAAATTCTTCAAATATGATCCTTTTAGCCTCCCAACTGATATCCAGGCTGAATCTATCCCGTTGATCCTAGGAGGAGGTGATGTACTTATGGTATGTTTAAAATTGATAGGCAGCAGGGAGCTGGGGACAGACAATTCTGGGGCTGTCTGTGACTGAATTTAAGAACTCCATAAGCTTAAAAATGGCGCTTTTACCAAAATAATTTTATACACACACATTTATGATATATTTGCTGTTCTCAGGTAAAAAAGATGCAGTGTTTGCCAGTGAAAAGTTTGAACAAAATAGGGCACTGAGACATGCACAGAAATAAATGTCACAGAAGAGAATGTGACAAGTGCATGAAACGCAGAGTACTGCAGGGCTCTAGTGGGAGTCTGGTTACCCTTCTGCTTGAAGAAGCGTAAGGGACTGCTTGGATCAAGTGGATTTTTGACAAGGGAAAATGAGAAAGAAATACTTTCTAGACAGAGTGAGCAGCAACAAAAACAGTGCATTAGGGGACTGTGGGGTATGACCCTGGAGCAGTTCACTTACTTTTATTAGTTTATGTTTGTATTAAAGATGTGTGCCTAGGGAATTTGAGATAAAATGGGAAATACATACTGAGTCAGATTATTTGAGCTCTTTCTCAAGTGTTGTGTTAAACAATTTGGATATCTGTTGGCAGTGGAGTCTCAGAACTTTTCTTAAAAAGATTTGTCTTTATTTTGAAAGAGTTAGAGAAAGGTTTCATCTGTTGCTTTACTGCTCAGGTGGCTGCCACCGCCAGTGCTGGGCCAGGCTGAAGTCGGGAGCTTCATTTGGGTTTCCCACGTGGGTGGCAGTGAACAAACACTGGGGCCATTTTCCCAGGCCTTTGGCAGGGAGCTGGATTGAAAGTGGGACCAGGCCGGCGCTGCGGCTCACTAGGCTAATCCTCTGCCTGCGGCACCAGCACACCGGGTTCTAGTCCTGGTCGGGGCGCCAGATTCTGTCCCGGTTGCCCTCTTCCAGGCCAGCTCTCTGCTGTGGCCAGGGAGTGCAGTGGAGGATGGCCCAAGTACTTGGGCTCTGTACCCCATGGGAGACCAGGATAAGTACCTGGCTCCTGCCATCGGATCAGCGTGGTGCGCCAGCCGCGGCGGCCATTGGAGAGTGAACCAACGGCAAAGGAAGACCTTTCTCTCTGTCTCTCTCTCTCACTGTCCACTCTGCCTGTCAAAAAATTAAAAAAAAAAAAAAAATTAAAAAAAAAAAAAGTGGGACCAGCGCTGTGGCACAACAGGTTAACGCCCCGGCCTGAATTGCTGACATCCCATATGGGCGCCGGTTCTAGTTCCGGCTGCTCCTTTTCTGATCCAGCTCTTTGCTATGGCCTGGGAAAGAGGTAGAAGATGGCCCAATTTCTTGGGCCCCTGCACCCATGTGGGAGACCTGGAGGAGGATCCTGGCTCCTGGTTTCAGATCGGCGCGGCTCTGGCTGTTGCGGCCAATTGAGGAGTGAACCAGCAGATGGAAGACTCTCTGTGTGTAACTCTGACTTTCAAATAAATAAATAAATCTTAAAAAAAAAAAAAAGAAATTGGAGCAGCCAGAACATGAACTGTTGCCCATATTGATGCTGTTCTCGCAGGTGGCAGCTTTACCCACTGTGCTTGCTCTGAGCCTTGCAAGTTATTAAGCAAAAGTGTTACATGATTAGAATTGGTTTTTTATGAAGGCTGTTTTTGAACAGGTTGTAGTGTAGGTCTGTGGGATTATATTACTTTTCAGCTACTTACTTTTTTCTTTATATATATATACACTCTGGTACTCTGATGTCGGATGCAGGTGTCAGTCGGTGGCTTAACCTGCCATACCATGATGTTGGCCCCTGTTAAGCCACTTTTGTGATAATCTGGGTTAAAAGGATGAGGGCTTCATTTTTAACGGTAGTAACGAGAAAGGAAATGGGACAGCAGATTCTTAAGGGGTTGAGGGAACTGACAAGATGAGTGAGTTAACTGAGAAAGTCTGGGCAATCTGGAGGCTATAATAAATGTAATGAGTTAACTGTAAGATTTACATGATATGTTAATTTGATCTTGTTAATTTAAACTGAAATCAACTTTTTCTCTCTTCAGGCTGCAGAAACAGGAAGTGGAAAAACTGGTGTAAGTAGTACATTGAAATTGACTTATTTGTAAGTGTTGAATTTTAAATTAGCTTTGAACATTAACTTTGAAATACTTTGAAATATTTAATAAAACATCTCTAAAGTAAAAGAAATTGACTACTTGCCATTTAGAGTACTATTTTTGTTGTCCGCTAATTGTGAACATCTACAAAAGAGTAAGGCTTTAAGAATATAATTTTAAAGTAGTCTTGGAAGATGAGATACAGTGTCTTTAGTGTTTATATTTACTTTTGAATTTTAATGCAATTATTGTTAAAAATAGATTGCAAGCAGAAGTTAGAGATCTGTTGACCTAGACTCGATTCAGTTTATCAGACTGGATGTTATTTTTCCTCTTCAGGTTCATTTTGCAGGTCCCTATTATTTATTTATTTGTTTGTTTATTTTTAAAGATTTATTTATTTATTTGAAAAGCAGAGTTAGAGCAAGTGAGCAAAATCTTCCATCCACTGGTTCACTCCAAATGGCTACAATGGCCAGAGCTGGGCCGATCTGAAGTCAGAAGCCAGGAGTTTTTCTGGGTCTCCCATGTGTGTGGGGTGGCCCGAGTACTTGGACCATCCTCCACTACTTTCGCAGGCACATTAACCAAGAGCTAGATTGGAACTGGAGCAGCCAGGACTGAAACCTGTGCCCATATGGGATGCTAGCACTGCAGGCTTTACCCACTGTGCCACAGCACTGCCCTCCCCCTTATTTATTGTTATGGGCTGTCAACTGGCTCATTTCCTTTATTCAGTCAATTCTGTTATTTTGGTTTGTGTAAAAGAAATTCGAGAGCATTCTGGAATATGTGTAATGATTTAATGTGCATACATAACTTTTGTCAAATTTATTGATTATTAAACTAGTTAATATCTGGATATGATATAGAGACCTTCTGTTTCTTTGATAGGCTTTCAGTATTCCAGTTATCCAGATAGTTTATGAAACTTTGAAAGACCAGCAGGAAGGCAAAAAAGGAAAAACAACAATCAAAACCGGTGCTTCAGGTAGTTTCTATAATTGATATTGCCTTTTGTATAAATCAGTGAATCTCATCTCTGACATTTGGAAATGTGAGGCTTGAGTATGTACTTTTATTGTCAATATTTAGAGGGTGATATTGAAATTAGGTGCCCAGGAAGCCAGGGATGCTAAGTGTCATTGAATGCCTAAGCAATGCAAAGCTGTCCTTTCCTAAAATAGTAATACAGCTCCCCTTGAGAAAACACTGGCATTTTGGAAATAACAGCTATTTTAGTGTTTTTCTTAACCTTATAAGTTTTTGTATATAGTATTATACAAATTGGTGCAACATTTTGTAAGGTGTTAAGTAAGGACGTTGCACATAATTTATGGAGTAAAAACGCTTGATGGTGGGATGTATTGCTTTATATAGGGAAAGAAGCATTCTTTTTCTTCTGCCATAAGAAAGAAGGACCCCAGGAAGTTCAAATGTAAAATGTGTATTTTAAAGTCAGTTTCTTACTTTTAGTCCTTTTAAAGTAGAGATTGGTCCTGTATTAGAATTTTGGATCCTATTTCTGCCATGAGCAATAATATTAGCTCAGTTTTCTGGTCTTTCAGTCATATTTTCTGAATTCTGTTCTATCTTGATTAACCTATAATTTTGTTATATTTTAACAATTTAAAGTAGCTAGCTTGTTTCATGTTACAAATCAGGACCGCAACAAAATAACAAGCTTAAGTAGAGCATACTTGGCATATCAACATTTTCTGTTCACTTTGAAAATAATGTTACATAATTCAAAGAATTAATTCACTTGTAAATGAATTTTCAGATAGATAATGGTTGTCACTATTTAGACCATTGGCGTATTCTAAATTAGTTTTGGAACTTGTAGCGACTGTGCCATCATTTATGAGAGGAGGTGATAGAAGAGAATGCTTCTGAAGGGAAACCAGAGTGCTAATACATTTGAAAGTCATGTCCTTTTATTGCTGTTTAAAAAGTGGGTATTTAAACATGGAACAGAAGTAACAAAGGAATTGTTAATTCCTTGAAGTGATCTGGAGAAAAAAATAAGTGTTCTAGAGGGCAGGACTGGGACCCATTAGATAAAGATTTCTGTGTAACTTAAAGTCTTTGCTAATAACTAAATTGAACCAATAATGGAAGGGTGAACCTCAAGAAAGTTATTCCTCTATTGTTTAAAGTGTTTAAGAAGATGATAGATATCTTTTAACAAGAAATAATCTAGAGAGGACTCCTACTTTGGGTGGAGAGTTAGACTAGAAAATACGTAGGGTTGTCTTTAGCTATTACAATTCTTTGCTTATCCATAAAGTATTAAAATGCTTCAGAAAAGGAAAATCCCAATTCCATAAAAGTGAGGAAGGAAAAAAATGTGTGACTTTTAAATGTAATACTGAATTGTTTATGAGAAAGGACTTGATTTTTTTTTTTTTGAAGATTTATTTATTTATTTGAAAGGCAGAGTTAGAGAGGCAGAGGAAGAGAGAGAGATACAGAAAAAGGAGGACAGAGAGAGAGCTTCCTTTCTCTAGTTCACTCCCCAAATGGCCACAACAGCCAGAGCTGGGTCAGGCCAAAGCCAGGAGCCAAGATCCTCCTCCGGGTCTCCCATGTGGATGCAGGGGCCCAAGTACTTGGTCTGTCTGCGGCTGCTTTTCCAGGCCATAGCAGGTAGCTAGAGTGTGGGACACGGCTGGCACCCTGTGGGATGTCAGTATCACAGGCAGTGGCTAAACCTGCTACGCCCCAATGCTGACCCTGGTGCTTTTATTTTAAGACTGATAAAAATACAATGAGACTCTGAAATGCTGGTCAGTCATTTCCACCATGACTGGAATCAGCTTGTTTAGTAATTAACTTTTATCAGTGAAGTGGGGTTAGGGCCAAGATCCTGTCATCACACAAATACACAGCAGCAAGTGAGGAGGTAAGTTTTAGTCCCTAGCAGGCCAGTAGTTACTATCTTTGCCATGTTTCAGTTTTACCTGTAAGTAACAGTTTTACTTTACACTCTGAATCAAGGTTGGGGAAAATATTTTGGTCTGGCCCTGCAAGGACAGCCACAGGTGGGACTCAATAGCAGGCTTATTTTTAAGTTGATCATTTGTGTGATCCATGAATTTCATTGTCAATAGCCAAATGATCCTGGGCAGAAGAAGAGTTCCCCACCCCTGTAATCCAAATAATGTGTAAAACCACATTGAATCTAGAGAAATTAAGGTATCATATAAAATACAAATTATAAGCTTTGTGTTTTAGAGACTATTCATGTGTTTGTGGATAACTTTTCTTATTTATTGTTTAGTGCTCAACAAATGGCAAATGAACCCATATGATAGAGGATCTGCTTTTGGTAAGTGCATAGATTTTACCAGCTCTTTTGTAATTCAGAATCTTAAATAATAACACATAAGAACCACAAGGAAAGTACAGTACCCAAAGATTTAATTTACCAGATAGTAAAATATACTCTTTATAATTAAATAGGATAATACTGGCATAGGAATAAATAGTGGAATGTAGTAGAAATAAGTTTCAGAATATATGAGAAGTTAATATACAGGAAAAAATAATGTTTCATGAGGAAAAGGGATTTATTCAACAAGAGATGCTGACATAATCCATTTAGAGCAATATAAAATTGGTTTCTTTTGCATATAAGGATTTGATATAAATTCTGCATATATTTAATGCATATGTTTCATGTAAAACTTAAGTATATAAAACTACATATACAGTTTGGTGGTGGATGAACTTTCCTTACTCAAATAGCAAATTCACAAATTATAAAAGGTTTGTTTTTCAGTCATGGTTTCTGAATCCATGGATGGGGGAACACCCTGGGATAGTTCCAGTTATGTTTTAGAATAATAGTCTCTCTAGCTGTAACTTAAGTAAAAAATGAGGAAACAGATATTGATGAGTTGGTGCTGCTCCTCCTTGTGGGCCAGTTTCTTTAAAGTACCTTACAGAAATGATCATCTTAATGAATTTGTGTTGGCAATGAACTACTGTTAGTGCTATTTGGTTTCAGATTTGTTACTATAAAATGTTGCTGTAATTAACAGGTAGTAGCATAGAAACTAGACCTCAGCATAACCAAGGACATATAGGGGGTGAATTAGGGTAGTTATTCTTAGGGAAAATATTGCTTTCCCCTAGTAATCAACAAATCTGAGTCTTTGGAACATTGCATCAAGTGAAGTAATTATCTTATTAGTGTGACTGAATGATACTTATTTTGGAATACATTATTTATAAAACCTGTACTGATGTTTTCCTGTTTTTTCTCCAGCAATTGGGTCAGATGGTCTTTGCTGTCAAAGCCGAGAAGTAAAGGAATGGCATGGGTGTAGAGCTACTAAAGGATTGATGAAAGGTATTTGAACAGCATTTGTAGTTGTAGAAACTCTTGAGACAATGTATGAACAGATGAATTTCTTTAAATAGTTTTAAATGGCAGATCTGGAAAGATTTCCAGTCGTATGAAAAGACTTTTAATTCTTCATTCGGTACACACATTATAATTCAGTGACAGGCCGGCGCCGCGGCTCACTAGGCTAATCCTCCACCTAGCGGCGCCGGCACACCGGGTTCTAGTCCCGGTTGGGGCGCTGGATTCTGTCCCGGTTGCCCCTCTTCCAGGCCAGCCCTCTGCTGTGGCCAGGGAGTGCAGTGGAGGATGGCCCAGGTGCTTGGGCCCTGCACCCCATGGGAGACCAGGAAAAGCACCTGGCTCCTGGCTCCTGCCATCGGATCAGCGCGGTGTGCCGGCCGCAGCGTGCTGGCTGCGGCGGCCATTGGAGAGTGAACCAACGGCAAAGGAAGACCTTTCTCTCTGTCTCTCTCTCTCACTGTCCACTCTGCCTGTCAAAAAAAAAAAAAAAAAAAAAAAAATTTCAGTGACAGTCGTAAAGTTGCAACTTGGTAAATTAATCGTATGTGTTTGATTTATACAATTCTTCAAAATGTTTTGCTCCTTTAGGGAAACATTACTATGAAGTATCCTGTCATGACCAAGGCTTATGCAGAGTTGGTTGGTCTACCATGCAGGCCTCCTTAGACCTAGGTAAGTGTTTCTAAAATAAATGAATTGACTGATGTTTGTGGGTATTAGCATTGTTATTTTGGGACACAAACAAGTAAACTTAACCTACAAAATTTGATTTTAGAGAAACAGAATAAAATCTCACCCTATTCAAAAAAAATTTTGTATTTACAAGTACATGTGTTATAACAGTATGAAATCAGGGGAACTAAGATCAAAAGTATGAAGAGTCAAATAAAATTATTGTGTATGAATATGTACCACACAGTCCTACATGGTAATCAAAGCAGAGTGATGCGGTGTCATATTTATCTGTAATATTTGATGGTCCCAAAGGTTAAAAACTCTTCAGTTGTTTATGGGATTTTGAAACAGAGGGGATATTTTTTCCATGACTTTTTGAAATGGGGATATTGGTGTGAATAAAATTACTTTTTACTTTGGATTAAAATTTGGCTTTTGAATTCAGATTTACTCTTGACATTTATAAATAAACTACTTGTTAAATCTAGGTACAGACAAATTTGGATTTGGCTTTGGAGGAACAGGAAAGAAATCCCATAATAAACAGTTTGATAATTATGGAGAGGTAAGCTATTATGTTATTGACATGAACATAACAGTAAGTTTCCTTGCATTCTTGATCACGTATGACGTGAATGTGACTATTGAAAAGATTCTCAAAGTCAAGAGGATTGTATATTCTCAGAAAGCTCACATACGGGTTTTAATGAAGAAATAATGCAAAACTAGGTACATATGTAGAAATAACAAATTTTCTTTTATGCCATTTATTAGTCTCTCAAAAATGTGTTACATTGTCTTTTTTTTTTTTTTACCCCATTTTGATTTTGTTCTTGGCTTTAATGCATATGTTATTTCTTATTTTTGATGCAGGTGAATCAAAATATAGTTGTTCTGATGTGCCTAAATATGTTGCTTCCAAAAAACCTGTGAAATGCATCTGCCATTGTATGTTATATGCTTTAGGTGTTTTTAACATCTGCATTAGTGCTTCGAGACATCATTTCAGGGTGCTAACATACTTTTGATGCAGCTATATGTGAACTTTTAGCTTCACTTAAAATTTTGCTTTCTACTAATAGCACTTTACTTTCTGGTTCTCTAGGAGTTCACTATGCATGATACCATTGGATGTTACCTAGATATAGATAAAGGGCATGTCAAGTTCTCCAAAAATGGTAAGCTTTCTGTGGATCTTTGAGGAAGTATGTATTCAAGGGACCACCGTTGTGGCATAATGGGGTAGGTTAGAACCCCGGCATCCCATATGGACGCTGGTTCAAGAATGAATATATTCTGTGTTCATGGTTTTGTTTTTTTTTTTTTTTTTTCCACAGTAGATAGAGACAGAAAGATCTTCCCTCTGCTGGTTCATTTCCCTGGTGCCCACAATGGCCAAGGCTGGGACAGGCCAAAGCTAGGTTTCCTGTGTCAGTGGGAGAGACCCAAGTAGCTATCACTGGCTGCTTCCCAAAGTGCTCATTAGCAGGAGGCTAGAACCAGGACTCCAAACTAGGCATTCCACTGTGAAATGCAAGTGTCCCAAGCCTTGTCTTATTGCTGTAACCGTGTTTTTTGTTTTTTAAATGCCTTTATCCTCTTTTTTTTTTTTTTTTTTTTTTTTTTTTTTGACAGGCAGAGTGGACAGTGAGAGAGAGAGACAGAGAGAAAGGTCTTCCTTTGCCGTTGGTTCACTCTCCAATGGCCGCCGCGGCCAGCACGCTGCGGCCGGCGCACCGCGCTGATCCGATGGCAGGAGCCAGGAGCCAGGTGCTTTTCCTGGTCTCCCATGGGGTGCAGGGCCCAAGCACCTGGGCCATCCTCCACTGCACTCCCTGGCCACAGCAGAGGGCTGGCCTGGAAGAGGGGCAACCGGGACAGAATCCGGCGCCCCAACCGGGACTAGAACCCGGTGTGCTGGCGCCGCTAGGCGGAGGATTAGCCTAGTGAGCCGCGGCGCCAGCCCCTTTATCCTCTTTTAATCTCTGTCCCTCCCTCCCTGCCTTTCAGTTGAGCAAGAAAGTAAAATTTTTTTTAAGATTTATTTACTGAGAGGTAGAGTTACAGAGAGAGAGAGGGAGAGACAGAGAGAGAGATCTTCCATCCATTGGGTCACCCACCAAATGGCTGCAGCAGCTGGAACTGGGCGGATCCAAATCCAGGAACCATTAGCTTCTTCCACGTGGGTGCAGGGACCCAAGCACTTGGGCCATCTTTGCTGGTTTCCCAGGCCATTAGCAGGGAGCTGGATCAGCAGTGGAACAGCCAGGACTTGAACCAGTGCCCATATGGGTTGTGTTAACCTTCTATGCCACAGTGCTGACCCCATTTGAGCAAATATTTATTGCACATTTGTTATATGCCAGGTCCCCTAGTGAGTGTTGGAAAGGAGACACAGCAGAAGATGGAGTAAATAAAGTTTTTACTTATGTGGGGTTGACAGGTTGGTGGGGAGAGGCAGACATAGGGATACCATGTTAGGTGGTACTGAGTCTGTGACAGAGGATATAAAGCACAGAAAGGAGTGGAGAGTGATAGTTGTGGGAGGTGCGGGGTGGATTGCTTTTCTCTACCATGGTCAGAGAAGGCTTTGCTAATGTGCTAGCATTTCAGTAGGAATCAGTTGGGTAGTGGGCTGTGCAGGTATCTGGTAGAGTATTTCCAACAGAGGGAGCAGTAAATGTGAAGGTCCTGAAATAAGGTACTTGAGTAACTGAGGAGGCCTATGTGTCTGGAATGCACTGAGCTTGGAGGTGGGTAATAGAATGTTAGCCCAGTGAGGTACTGAGGCCAGGCCATGTGAGCTAAGAGATAAACTTGGGTTTTTATTTTGAGTAAAATGGAAAACCATTAGGGTTTTGAGCAAAGAAATGACATCATCTGTCTTTAGTTTATTAGTATTGGACACAGACTGGTGGTGGGAGGTTTAGATTGCTTAGGGAGGGAGCATAGAAAAAGAATGGAAGAGGTCTAAGGCCCAGATTCCTGTGATTGAAGAGAATCCAGCAGAGAATAAGGAAACAAGCCAAGAGCAGTAGAATGGAGAGAGCATCTGTTCTAAATTCCAGGTAAAAAAGGTGTTTCAAGGAAAAGAGCAATCAGATTGCATCCATTGCTGCTGATGGGTCTAGTTTAGAGAATGAAGAATGAGAATTAACCACTAAATTTGACTCATGTACATTAATAAGCTTGACAGCTGTTTGGGTAGAACAAGAGGGATGAGGGAAACCTGATTGGGAATCAGTGTAATAGCAAATGGAATGAGAGGAAGTTGACACAGTGAAAATGGAAATCAGGGAGCTTTACTACAAAAGGAAGACAAAAAATGGAAGGCAAATGGAGGGAGAGGTGCACTCAAAAGAGGCAGGCATGCTTGTATTTTACTTTGAGAGTATGTTTGTATTCCTTAGAATTGATTGTGGAGAATAATTAAAAATATAGTTGAGAGGGGACTGGTGCTGTGATGTATCTGCTCCACTTCCAATCCAGCTACCTGCTATGATGGCCTGGGAAAGCAGTAGAAGATAGCACAAGTGCTTGGGCCCCTGCACCCATATGGGAGACCCAGAAAAAGCTTCTGGCTCTTGGCTTCAGATCAGCCCAGCTCTGGCCATTGCGGCCATGTGGGGAGTGAACCAGCAGATAGAAGATTCTCTCTGTCTGTCTCTTTCTCTGCCTCTCTGTAACTCTGCCTTTCAAATAAATAATAAATAAACCTTTAAAAAAAAAAATATATATATATATATATATATATGGTGAGGAGAAGAGACAGGTTCCAAAGTAAAGGGGAAAAGTGAGGAGATTGTCTCAGGCAGAACAGTTCATCCATTACTTCAGAAGGGAAAACCTGAATGTAGGTAGGTTTGTAAATTTGATGGGGTAAGCATGCAGAAGTTCTTTTCTGATTATTTAAATCTCTCTTCTTTAAAGGAAAAGATCTTGGTCTGGCATTTGAAGTACCAGCACATATGAAAAACCAAGCCCTCTTTCCTGCCTGTGTTTTGAAGGTAATTAAGATTGTAGTTAGAAAAATTTTTCTGTGAGTATAAGCTGCTTGATCTTCATTATTTTGTATTGGGATGTTTGCCATTAGGCAAGAATTTTAATTTTCTCATTTATTCAACGCTAGAATGCTGAACTAAAATTTAACTTCGGTGAAGAAGAATTTAAGTTTCCACCAAAAGATGGTTTTGTTGCTCTTTGCAAGGCACCAGATGCTTACACTGTCAAATCACAGCACACAGGTACTGCGCTTGAGAGGGTGGGACTTCTAAAATGGGCGGTAGTGAAAACCCCAGCTGGCACAGCTTCTCATGCGTTCCCTATATTTCCTGTCTTGATTTTGTCACACATGTTTTCTTTAAACCATCAATAAAGTTGAACTTCAATCCTGGTTCATAAATTCTGTTTGGTTTTAGCTTAGGCATTTAAAGCATTCCCAGTCATAATGGTGATGGTGCCTATTACATGGAATATGTGCTTATGAGGGGCCATGGCACTATATTCAGTACTTTAGTGGACTATTTAATCTTCACCACAGTCCTGTTAGGTAGTGCCCTTCCCATTTTACAGGCAAAGAACTGAGGAAATGGGCCTGAATTAACTTGCCTAAGGTCATAGAGCAAGTAAGTAGTAGAACTGAGTTCAAATCCAAGTCTGATGCCAGAGCTTTGTATCTTACCCATTGTGTTGCCTGATGTGTTTGAATTACTTAATGTTTCATAGCTGTTTATCACAAAGCAAGTCACTTTTATGGATGTCCTGTGTATCAATTATAATTATTCCAAGTAGATTTAATTTAAGGAAGTCTGTTCATGTCAGAATTCTTGAAGTTTTGTTTGTGTCCTATACTTGATAATTGTTACTTAGAATTTTGAAAATGGAATATTTGCAACCAGATTTTACCGATAATGGTTTTTTAAGGAGAGATCTGAATGTGTTCTAATCTTTTCCCCAAGGTAATGCACAGGTGGCACAAACAAAGTTTCTCCCCAATGCTCCTAAAGCTCTCATCGTTGAACCCTCTCGGGAGTTAGCTGAACAAACTTTGAATAATGTGAAGCAGTTTAAGAAATATATTGATAATCCTAAATTAAGGTAAATTTTCCTTTTGTGTTCAAATATCTACTGTTTTTAGGTTTGAAGTGCTTTAGAAAAAGGGTAAAGTGGGCTGGCGCCGTGGCTCACTTGGTTAATCCTCTGCCTGTGGCGCTGGTATCCCATGTGGGTACCGAGTTCTAGTCCTGGTTGCTCCTCTTCCAGTCCAGCTCTCTGCTGTGGCCTGGGAGGGCAGTGGAGGGTGGCCCAGGTGCTTGGGCCTCTGCACCCACATGGGAGACCAGGAGGAGGCGCCTGGCTCCTGGCCTCAGATGGGCGCAGAACTGGCCATGGCGGCCATTTTGGGAGTGAACCAACAGAGGGAAGACCTTTCTCTCTGTCTGTCTCACTGTATATAACTCTACCTGTCAAATCAATAAAAAATAAAACCAGTAAGGTAGAAAAAATGAGATAGGAGTTTAGTGTACATACATAATATAGGTTTGAGTGTAAATATACTGACTGATACATAATTACAATTCCTTTATATATAAACTTTCATTTATTTGGTAAATGTTTGATTTTTTTTTTTAAAGAAAATAACAGGCCAATTGATAGTTTTCCTGTTTTTCTTACCCGAAATGTCATGGTTAATCGAACAATGTTGGAGTAAAGGTTCATTTTTTAAAAGGGAGCATTTCATTCAATGTTAGATTCATTCCATTGCTTCATTTGCATAGAAAATATACCACTCTATTTTTGTTTCTAGCATGTTGATAAATTTGATGAGTTTGATTCTAGACTTTCTCAAAGTGATGGCTTTCTTCATTTGGGTCCAGGCAGGTAACTGTTAGTTATAGGACTTGTTTTGCCTTTGCTGGGAGACCACAAATGAAATGATACTATGGAATTTCTAACTTAGCATCAATTTCTTTAATTAATTTACTTTAATCATATAAGTAAAGTGTTTTGTTAATTGATTTGACACTTGATTGTTGTTTTTCTTTTTGATTTTTTTTTCTCAAAACATAACTCATGTGGCCGTAAAACTCACTATTTAATTGTCTAAGATTCTGTGGTTTATAGTATTTTCAACAAAGTTGCACAATTCTCACCACTACCCAATTCCAGAAGGTTTGTCTTTTTAAGTTCTTATTTATTTATTTAAAGGCAGAGAGACAGAAACAAAAGAGAGACATCTTCCATCCACTAATACCCAGAAGAGCTGTAATGGGGTCAGGTTGAAGCCAGGAATCCAAAAGTCAATCTAAGTCTCTGATGTGGGTTATAGCAATCCAAGTACTTGGGCCTTCATTTGCTTCATGACAGGGTGTGCGTTAGAAGGATCCTGGATCAGAAGGAGAGCCAGGACAGGGCTCAAACCCAGGTACACCAGTACAGAATGTGGATATTCCAAGTGGCATCTTTACTACTGAGCATTTAAACCACAGAGCCAAACATCTCCACCCCAGGCCTCCCTTTTTAATATTGATCTCACAAATTGAACATATTTTTTTTTTTTGTAAGATTTATTTATTTGAAAGAGTTACACAGAGGGGAGGGCAGGAGGGAGGGAGGGAGGCAGGGAGAGAGAGTATCTTCCATCTGCTGGTTCACTCACTGCAACAGTCATGGGTGGGCCAGGTCAAAGCCAGGAGCTTCTACCAGGTCTCCCATGGAGGTAGCAGAGGGTAGCATCCTCCGCTGTTTTTCCCAGGCCATTAACAGGGAATTGGATCAGAAGTGGAAGCTGACAGACAAATTCGCGCCTGTGTGTGGTCTGGCATCTCATGCAGCAGCTTTACCCACCATGCCACAAAGCCGGCCCCTGAACAGACTTATTGAAAACTGCTTTGCATGTAAGCATAGATTATGTTCGTGTGTGATTATCTTCTGCTAAATTTATAGTGATAAATATGTCTGATTACAAAAGTGGATAAAAGTAAAGTACAAGTATTGTTGGAGAAAGAATGATGGATTTACTACAGTAATTTCTAAACCTAGCAACTTGGGGACCTTATTTAAAAACACAAATTTATTGTTCTCTCTCCAGGTTATAGTCAGAATTAGAATTCCAGGGAATAGTAATTAAAGCCTTCTGTTTTTTAGAAGAACAAAAACAACTCTCTCAGGCAATTCTTAGGTAGCTAATCTGCTATCTGACATTGCTGGATAAGGAAGCACAGTGCTGTGGGTAGTAATATTAGGGAATGTGCTTAGATATGGTACATTAATAGACTGGCAAGCCTTTTGTTTATTTAGTTTTACTGTTACATAGCGAAGGTGAAGGTAGGAAACCATGAGGATGATTTTTAATGAGTTGTAGAATTGTAGCACAGTATTTTAAGTAACATGTCATCTGTTTTCTTAGTAGCCAGTATTCTACAAAAAAAAGACTAATCAAATAAAATTAATAAAGGAAAAGACTTGGTAGGTACTTCCAATTGAAAGTTACCTTGCTGTCTCAGAAAGGAGTTTTGACTACCATTTATTACAAGGGATCCAGTTTCTGCACATCTTCACTAATACTTTTTACTCTTTTTGAGTGTAGTAGTTGTAAATGGATATGAAGTGATTTCTTACTGTGATTTTGATTTACATTTCACTATTAGCTAATGATGTTGGACTTTTTTTCATGTGTTTGTTAACTATTTGTACATTTTCTTTGGAGAAATGTCCAAATCTTTTGTCTATTTTTCAGTTGGGTTACTGTCTTTTTATTGTTGAGTTTCAATAGTCCTTTATATTTTCTGATACATATTTTGTATATTAGGTATATGATTTGCAAATATTTCCCCCATTCCATGCCTTATCTTTTATGCTATCTTAATAATGGCCTTTGGAGGTTTTTTTTTTTTTTTTTTTTTTTTTTTTTTTTTTTTTGAGGTTTATTTGATTTATTTGAAAGGCAGAGTGACAGAGAGACAAAGAGAAGGAGAAAGATTTTCTACCTGTTGGTTCTCTCCTCAGATGACTGCAATGGTCAGTGCTGGGACAGGTCAAAGCCAGGAGCTTAAGAACTCCATCTGAGTCTTCCATGTATTTGGCAGGATCCCAGACACTCAAACCATCTTTTGCTGCTTTCCCAGGCACATTAGCAGGGAGGTGGATTGGAAGCCGATCAATCAGGACTCAAACCAGCACTGTAATATGGGATGCTGGCATCCCAGGTGGCAGCCTAACACTCTTGGAATTTTTCATTTTGAAGAAGTCAAATTCATTTTTTCTTACTATTTTTGGCATTGTATCCAAGATAGTCATTACTTAATTCAAGGTCATGAAAATTTATTCCTATATTTGATGTGAGTTTTACAGTTTTAGGTCCTGCATTTAAGCCTGTAATCCATTTTCAGTTAATTTGTGAGGAAGGGGTTTCAGTGTTTTGCATGTGCATGTCTGTCTGTCCTAGCACTAGTTGAAATGAGGAAAACTTAAACATTCTGTGAAAAGTAAGTGTTCTTTCATTCTCCCAAGGTTCTAGTTATCCCTTCTGGAGGCAACTTTATAAAAATAGAATTTTAGGTATTTTTTCAGATATATTTTATATACATATAAGTACATTTGTCTGTAAAGATAGTTTAAACCAGATTTTAGAAGACCATTAATTATCCTAATATGGAAGGATGTGTGAATGAGGAATAATTTTTCTGTGTTTGAAGGTTTCACATTCTTGTCAGTTACTTTACCTCATTTTAGGTATATGGCTACTGGGAATGAAATGCTTTTCTTCCAGCTTTCTGCAGACTAACTTTATTGTGGATTCTTTGTCAGTCACATACTCGGCTGTAATTTCCACCTAGAAGGAGCAGATGCAGATCAAACAGTTAAAGCATTATTGTTCTGATACTTATTCCAGGGAACTTCTGATAATTGGAGGTGTTGCAGCACGAGATCAACTCTCCGTTTTGGAAAATGGCGTAAGTTGTACTTTCAGTTTGTACGGGTTGTTGTTTAGCAAAACAGTTCTGCTTCCAAAAGGTAATTGAGGCTAATACTAGTACAAGGCCAAAGGAGGATTCAGTTATGCCTTTGCTTTTCCAGAAATATACAGTGGTAGTCGCTTCCAAACTCCTCAAGCAGAATTGTAGCGTACATGCATGTTTTTGCTGTTTACCCTTTGAGTACATGCTTTCCTGTTACTTTCCATGAATTAAGCATCCTTCTTTAGGGAAATACTTGAAAAAGAATAAACTAGAGTTAAGAATACAGATGCAGATAGATAGGTTGTAGAGAATGACAGAAGTTTTTTCAGTGACCCTAGGAAGGGATAGGGATGAAAATGATGAAACAGGTGGTAGTGATAATAGTGAGGAGAGAAGAGTTTGGGTATGTGTAAGGGGAAGTCTGAAAGACTGCTTAGGCTGCCACTGTGAAGCACAAAGGAGGACCTGTGAGATCTGTATTACTGGGGAAGTTTGGGAAATTCATAACCATGTTCCTCAGTTCTGTGAAGGTGGGACTTCGTAAATATTTTTTATATATATATGTATATATGAAATGACCTTCTTATAAACTTTTATTTACTTTCCTAAATTCTTAATTTAAACCACTTAGTACTGAGTCATTGTTAGCTGTTATTGTCCTGCTTCCAGTTTCACTGGTACCTCTATCAAACTAAATTTTATGCTGAATGGACTTTAGATTTTACCTGTGTGGCCTATTAAGAACAAGAAATCATATTACTGACTTGTTATTACTATTTTAAGATGGGTAATATTACTTTGATAGGTTTTTATTTAGTGTGTTAATATTTTGATTTTAGTGATTATAAGAGTGAATTATTAGATTAATCCCAATCTCGGTTCCTCAAATCCAAAGCCTTTTTTCCCATGAGATACTGTTTTTCAGCTCACATTTTCCAACTGCAGAGCATTAGAACTGTTTTCATGAATCCTGTCTCAAAATTTGATAACTGACTCAGGCCAATGTCAAAGTAAGGGCAGTGTTTCTTAGGTTTTTTGGCAGAATTCAGTTCTATTCTGCGTTTTAAGGAAACTGATACCTTCTTGTTCTGTTCTTGCTTCCATCTTACACTCTCTACTTTGATTATCTTTCACCATCCTCTGATTTAGCCTGTGTTGTCTGATGCTTGGGCAGAACAATAAAAAAGAAAAAAAATTTGTGATTTTACACAACCATCAATACAGAGTAGAAGTTTTGAATTATCTGATTCATTGAATGATTGTTCATAAGATCTTGTTTGTGCTCGTATGCAGATATCTGTATGCACACTTTACACCTCTTTATAAATGTTTTGTAAAAACGGGCAAGGCACTATGTTAAATACATTCTCATAGGTTATAACCCTCTGAGATGGTATTTTTCTCCATTTTACATATTAGGAACAGGGCTTACACTGTTAAGTGACTTACACAAGATGGAACAACACAGGCAAAACTTTACGCTGAAGCTTGTTTTAATCACTTGTGAACTCGACTGTAAGCCCTTGTGGGAGAATGTGAAGTGTTCATTGTACTGGCATGGGGTTCATTATACCATGCTCTTTTGTGTAGGCTTGAACTTTTTTTTATAATGAAAAGGTGAAAAAGCTTCCTCTCATTTGTATTAGACTTTCTCATGTTTGGACTGAGTTGGGTACTCACTAGCTATATAGTCCAAGTGCTGGTGGCTTTAGTTTTGTAAACATCAGCTTCCTTATTTAAAACTAGTAATAATACTAGCATTTACTTTAGTGGTAACGAGAACTTTAAAGCACCTGTCCATTATAAGCACTTAACACATAGTATTTATTACTGTTTTCCTCAACAGTCGGATCACCATTACTATTAATTATAACCAAGTTTATTGAATACATGGCACACTGAGCATCAGTTGCTACATATCTTTTCTTTCAATTATCACAACCATCTTGCAAAACACAAGATATTCCCCTAATTCATAACTAAGAAAATTAATACTAGAAAAGATTAAATAAAAATAACTACAGTGCCGGCGCCGCGGCTCACTAGGCTAATCCTCCGCCTAGCGGCGCCGGCACACCGGGTTCTAGTCCCGGTTGGGGCGCCGGATTCTGTCCCGGTTGCCCCTCTTCCAGGCCAGCCCTCTGCTGTGGCCCAGGAGTGCAGTGGAGGATGGCCCAGGTGCTTGGGCCCTGCACCCCATGGGAGACCAGGAAAAGCACCTGGCTCCTGGCTCCTGCCATCGGATCAGCGCGGTGCGCTGGCCGCAGCGCGCCGGCCGCAGCGGCCATTGGAGGGTGAACCAACGGCAAAGGAAGACCTTTCTCTCTGTCTCTCTCTCTCTCACTGTCCACTCTGCCTGTCAAAAAAAAAAAAAAAAAAAACCTACAGTTTTTACACAGTAGAGTAATGGTAGAATTGGAATTTGAATTCTGTTTTCATTTTAGAATTCCTGTAAATCTGATTTTTGCTTGGAAAATACAAAATTTAAAGACCAAGTTATATATTACAGTTAAGAATATCAAAATCAATTGCTAAAATCATCACATTAATTTTAAACCAAATCCAAGTTTAATGCAGCATTGTATAACTTTTTTATAAATTCAGAGTTGACTGTGACTAATTAAGTATACATGTTTTTCTTACAAGTGGACAGCTATTGGTTGCTATTTTCAGGTAATTACTATAGTTCTTCAGTTTTCATTCATGCTTCTTTTGCTGTTTTTCAGGTAGATATAGTCGTAGGCACTCCAGGAAGACTAGATGATTTGGTGTCAACTGGAAAGCTGAACTTATCTCAAGTTAGATTCCTGGTCCTGGATGAAGCTGTATGTTGAAACCTGGTCATGCTTTTAAACAAGTTTGTTTATATTTTTTGAGATAAAATGTGTAAGCTGAAGAAAAAAAAATACAATTAGTCATAATCACAGTACCTAGACATAATCATAGTTAAGAATTTGGTATGTTTTTATCTATTCCTTGTATTTATTTAAATACTGCTTTATGTACTTTAAATCAAGCTACAAAGAATCTTAAGTGTAACATCATTAAGTATTTCATATTATTTGTAATCAACTTTAAAAACTGATGGTCTGTTATATGGCTACTAACGTAAGTGCTCTTGTCATTTAGATATGTAGTTGGGTGTTTTTTTATTCCAGATAGCTATCTTTGTACATAATTTTTTTACACTATGAATTATTTTTTATGTCACAGTTTCAAAAACGTGGACCATAAATGTGTTTGAGGCTCTTGAAACAAACCTCCAAATCGTTTTCAAGAAGAATTTAACTAGTTTCCCAGCACTGAGGGTTTTTTATTTTTCATGTTAAAATCATAAGCTTAAGGATATGTATTAGACGCTATTAACTCTAGTGTACATCCTGGAATGCATCAGTATGATTTTAGATTGTTTATTATAACTTTATCATATTTTGGTAATTAGGTATTTAAAGAAACTTTTAAGTTATCTTTAAATATCCAATAGAAAATGATAATTTTGAAAATGCAGGAATATGCACATGTAAAAATAGTGTCCTCTTAAATTTCAAATTTGATTTAGAAAAGTTTTGCATACTGATTAAAAACTTGGATTTCTTTGCTTTTCATGCAGGATGGGCTTCTTTCTCAAGGTTATTCTGATTTTATAAATAGGATGCATAGTCAGATTCCTCAGATCACCTCTGATGGAAAAAGACTTCAGGTATAAAATGACTAATGTTCTTAAAATTTTTGTGGACTATTGTTATGTATTAATGTTTATGAACAGGATCCAAGTTTTTTGTTTTAGTGTCTTCTAATTACTGTGTAAAACGTTTTCATTGTTACTGGTCTAAACAGTACTCACAAAGGTAAAGGTCTTAAAACTGCTTTCAGAAACAGAAGGAAATTACTTAGATATTACAATAGATTGTAAAAAATTCTTTGTTTTTTTTCCTACAGAACATTTAGAGTTTATTTTCCAGTTTATTAGTACTGTTTCCTGTTTAAAAGAAAAATAACTTTAGCTATTAAAAAATCATTTACCTCTTTAGTAATTATTAAAATATTGCTCTTATTTTTCTCATTCTTAGGAAGTGTTTGAGAGGGATAAAGTTTAGAAAAAAGAAAATTTCTGATTTCCAAAATCCTTTTTATCTAATTTGGTTTCTGTAGAACCTTCAGGGAGACATGGCATGATTTCTTTATGACAGTGAGGGAACTGAACCTTAGATTAACTTGCCAAAAATTACCTGCTGGTTGTTGCTACATAGAGTCAGGTACTGAGCTTGTCTTTAGATTCCAGGTTAGGAATCTTAGTGCCCCACCTCAGTGTTAGTGTGATATAATAATTATTGTAAAATAAAAGTTGATCTAAATTTGGGTTTTGCTGTTCCAGGTGATCGTTTGCTCTGCTACTTTACATTCTTTTGATGTGAAGAAACTGTCTGAGAAGATAATGCATTTTCCCACATGGGTTGATTTGAAAGGAGAAGACTCTGTTCCAGATACTGTGCACCATGTTGTTGTCCCAGTGAATCCCAAAACTGACAGACTCTGGGAACGGCTTGGCAAAAACCACATTAGAGTGAGTGCTGTATAATGCTAGTGTTTGTGTGGAATAAAGCAACCCAGAAAGTAGCTCAGCCTTGGCTTTTATGGTGTTTAAAAGCAGATGTTGTGCGAAAGGAAAGAGAGGTCTAGTACATTGACAGTGAAAATTTGGCAAGTCCTGCCCGGCTGCTCCATTTCCTTTTTTTTTTTTTAAAGATTAATGTATTTATTTGAAAGTCAGAGTTACACAAAGGAGAGAAAGAGAGGTCCTCCATCCACTGGTTCACTCCCCATTTGACTGCAGCGGCCAGAGCTGTGATGATCCAAAGCCAGGAGCCAGGAGTTTCTTCCAGATCTCTCATGTGTGTGCAGGGGCCCAAGGACTTGGGCCATCCTCTACTGCTTTCCCAGGTCATTGCAGAGACCTGGATTGGAAGTGGAGCAGCCGACTCTCAAACCAGCACCTATATGGGATGCTGGCGCTTCAGTCCAGGGTGTTAACCCACTGTGCCACACCGCCTTCCCAAACAGCTGCTCCATTTCCAATCCAGCTCCCTGCTAATGCATCTGGGAAATAGAAGATGGCCCAAGTCCTTGGGACCCTGCATCCACGTGCGAGACCTTGATATAGCCTCTGGCCATTGCAGCGAATTGGGACGTGAATTAGTGATAAAGATCTCTGTCTCCCTCTCTATAACGCTGCCTTTCAAATAAAAAAAATTAAAAAAAAAAAAAAAAGAGGGTATTGTGTAAGTGATGGACCGCATCTTTTATTTTTCTCTTTGTAAAATTACACTTGTGATCAGCTTTTTAAATATAATTTTTTATAAATATACATAATACATATTTTATATATAATTTCTGATAGTGATCCATTTTTATTAGTATTTTAGTAGGAGCCCTCTGCTGTATCCTGGTTTTTTTTTTTTTTTTTTTTTTTTTTTGACAGGCAGAGTGGACAGTGAGAGAGAGAGACAGATAGAAAGGTCTTCCTTTTGCCATTGGTTCACCCTCCAATGGCCGCCGCAGCCGGTGCACTGCGGCCGGCGCATCGCGCTGATCCAATGGCAGGAGCCAGGTGCTTTTCCTGGTCTCCCATGCGGGTGAAGGGCCCAAGTACTTGGGCCATCCTCCACTGCAATCCCGGGCCATAGCAGAGAGCTGGCCTGGAAGAGGGGCAACCGGGCAGAATCCGATGCCCTGACTGGGACTAGAACCTGGGGTGCCGGCGCCGCAAGGCAGAGGATTAACCTATTGAGCCACGGCACTGGCCTTGTATCCTGTTGATATACCTTATTCTAGCAATCAATTCCTTATGGCCATCTTGTCGTTTTCCCCACCTGTTATTCGATTTACCTTTATACAATGATATAATTGTTATAAATACACAATACTTTGAAAACCACATTTGCATTCTTATGATTACATTTTAAATTGATTGCCTTAGGCCTGCAGTTAATGAGGTTTTTTTTCAATATGCCCATAAACAATAAAGTGTCAGAAATGCAGTCTAAAGACTAAACAACCCTCCCTTTTCTGAATCATTAGTTAACTATTCCTCATCCCTTTTTTGTCCTTTGCTTTTTATAGACTGATGAGGTACATGCAAAAGATAACACAAGACCTGGTGCTAACAGTCCCGGTAAGTTAAAAGAATGAATGTGTTGAAAGATTTTGAAGATGAATTGGTTTGCTTTGTTGAGTGTATGCCCTGTCTATTCTCATGAAGGACATGAGGCTAAATACAAAATTAGAACAGAAAATTTAAAGATAAAACTCACAAAAATAGTAAGAGAAATAGGGAGAAATCTTATTGTCCAACCTAGAGGAATGCTTATTGTTGAGTTTAGATGTGAGTCTCTTATCTAAATTACAACTTAGTGAAAGATGCAAAAATAATCTTGGTTTCTTTTACTGATTTTTTATTGTAAAATATCCATAATATTAAGTATAAATTAGTGTGCAGTTCAGTAGCATCAACTGCATTTACATTGCTGTATATCCATGAGCACCATCCATCTCTGGAACCTCAGTTTTCCAAACTGAAATTCTGTGTCAATTAAATATTTATCAGTTTTTAAAAATCTTGACATTAAATCCTCACTCAATGCAAAGACATCTATTCAAAGCTCATCCGTTTGTTTCAAGCACATAGTATTTTAATACCAGTGAAAATACATCAGGAAACACATGTGGTGCTTAGAGAATCTGGAAGAGTGGATCTTAAGCCCACTAGGCTGCATGTCTGATATCAGGATGTCTGATGTAGATTATAGGCAAGGATCAGATTGTGTTTGCTTCGTGGTTGAATTAAAAGGTTTTTTGACATATATCTAAAAGGTGAATTTTATGAATTCTTTATTAAAGAGTTTCTTCTATGTTAGTTTTATGTGCAACTCCAAATTTACAAGATATGTACTTAGTAATCCATATTGAAGAGGGACAGAGACACTGCTATTTGAAAATAATCTGTCATCCTACTGTTTATGAATGCATTTGTAAAATAAAATTTTTATTACTTCTTACATTTTCCGTGTAAATATTTTGCTTAGTGTATACTAAAATAGAGTTGACCATTGAGACTCATCCACTGGTTCAATCCCCACATGGCCACAGTGGCCAGAGCTGAGCCAATCCAAAGCCAGGAGCCAGGAGCTTCTTTGGGTCTCACACGGGATGCAGAGGCCCAAGGACTTTGGCCATCTTCTATTGCTTTCCCAGGCCACAGCAGAGAGCTGGATCGGAAGTGGAGCAGCCAGGACTTGAACCGGCGCCCATGTGGGATGCCGGCATTGCAGGTCAGGCTTTAACCTGCTGTGCCTCAGTGCTGGCCCCAGAGACCTTAAAAATATATTGGTTGACTGAATTAATTTTAGAGGAAATATTTAAGGAGTAACAACGGTAGCACAGCTTCACACTGAAAAATAAAGTATTTTTGGAGGATAGTGATTAAGAAATTGCTAACTAGGTTTAATGTGGAAAGTTTTTATTCCATAGAGTGAAGAGTGAACTTCCTTGTATTTAGATTGATTTAGAAAGACTGTAATTATTTTTGAGAGGGATTAAAATAATTGAATAAACATTTTGAGCATTTGAGGAAATTAATGCAGGGTAGATTATGATTAGTTCTACAAGAGAGAAAGCAAAGTTTTGATGTCCATGTTTCTCTTAAATTGTGTGTTTGTGTTTCTCTGTTCCCTCATTAGGGTTTGGGTGTGGTCATTTGCATGCCCCATAAAGCAGCATAAAAAATTACAAACAAAATTAAATGAACAAATAGATTAACTTGCTGTTTTCCCCTGTCTTATTACTTCTTCTCCTTCTCTATTATACTTGTATTAAAGCAGAATTTTTTTAGGAGAGTTAAGCAGTAACTCTAACTGTAATTTGTGAGTGTTCGTGACAACTTCAGATTGAAATTCTGTTAATTTTTTATTGTGGTGGTGTTCAAGAGATGTGGTCTGAAGCTATTAAAATCCTGAAAGGGGAATATGCTGTCCGAGCAATCAAGGAGCACAAGATGGATCAAGCAATTATCTTCTGTAGAACCAAAATTGACTGTGACAACTTGGAGCAGTATTTTATGCAGCAAGGAGGAGGTAATTTTTCCTTACTTGTAATAAATTGTGTTTATGTCCTTACTTAATAGATTATCAGTCTTATGAAGATGCTCTCTAGAATGCATGCACAGAATTTAAAGCAGTGATGGTGCATTGTAAGTATTTGCCTATCCAGTACTCTTCCATGTGATAAGCTCTAGCAAAAGCAGAATTTTTCACATAGTCCATTTTCATTATAGTGAACATGAATCAGCATTCTGTGACCCTTAACATCATTTGGGAGGAGTAATTGAATAACTTTAATGTTATAAGTTAAAATAATTATTCTAAAATAATAGAAATATATTTTCTAAGCCAATAAATGGGAGAAAAAGGAATGAGTGAAAAAAAAAACACCTCAATCTTTACAAAAGAAGAGGGAAAAATACGCAAAAAAAAAAGGATAGTTAGAAATTACAGAATAAGATCAATGATGGAAATACATAAATATATAAACTGTAAATATCAGTGGACTGAAGTGAAGGCACAGATTGTTAGACTGGAAGAAATCCAGGTATATACTACTTACAAAGAATGAATCTAAGATGATGATACATAAAGACTGAAAAAAAAGAGAATGAAAAAAAACTTATCTGTATATCAGCCATAATACTGACCAAAACAAAGCTGGTCTAGCTATATATATTTGTTTACTTGAAAGACAGAGTTACAGAGAGAGGGAGAGATCTTCCATCCACTGGTTCACTCCTCAAATGGCTGCAACAGCCAGTGCTGGGTCAGGCCGGAGCCAGGAGCCAGGAGCCAGGAGCTTCATCCAGGTCTCTCACATGAGTGTAGGAACCCAAGGATTTAGGCCACCTTCTGCTTTCCCAGGTGCATTAATGGGGAGCGCCCATATGGGATGCCTGTGTCATAGGCAGCAACTTAACCCCTTACATCACAACACCAGTCCCAGTCTAGCTATATTAATAAGAGATGCAATAGAGTTTAACACTAAAAATATTAATAGAAATGGAGTCACTGTAATAAAATATTCAACCTACCATGGAAATATAATGATTCTTATTTTATGCTGCTTACAGTAGAACATCAAATGTGTAAATCAATATGAAAAATGCCCAACAATCAGTTATTATAGAAATGCAAAATAAAATCCCAATATGTTACCACTATACATGCTGAACCAAAAACATACCAGGATATGGAGCAACTGAAGTATCTTTACATTGGTGATGTGGTGAGAATATAAATGATATAAGCATTTCATGAAATGATGTTGCAATCTGTACAAATTATGCATTGCTAGTTTATGGCTCAGAATTTCAACTCCTAAGTATTACCCAAATTAAGTTAAATGAAACAGATGGACAAAACATGTGTGCAAAATGGTCTTAGCACTTTTATTTATAATAGCCTAAAACTAAAATATACTCAGAGCTCATTAGTAGAATTATGAAGCAAAATGTGAAATACTTATACATTGGAATACTACTCAACAGTGAAAAGGAAGTGGACTGCTGATAAACATAAGCATGATTGAATCTCGGAAATATGCTGAAGGAAAGAATTCTTACATAAAGAATATGTTGGAGTCTGATTTTAAGAAATTCTGGAAGAGTCTGAAATTTCTGATGAAACAAAAGTCAGACTAGTGGTTTTCCCAGGAGTTTGGGAATAGTGGCTGACTGGAAAAGGCACAAGGACACTTCTTGGGGTGATGCTGAAGTAGAATGTCTTGATGGGACTTTGTCAAAGCTCAGCAGTGTATGTTGTACACTTCCGTGTGTGCAACTTTGTCTCAAGAAGAACACTAAGTATCCTGAACTCTAGTTGATGATACTCATACTGAACTATGTTGATGTCCACAATTTACCCCAAAATGTATCAAAAATATAAAGATGAATTGATGGAAGGATGGAGGGATGGACAGACATATGATAAAGCAAGTACAGTAAAATGTCAGTGGTAGAATCTTGGGGTGAGTATATAGCTATTCACTGTTCGTGTTCTTTCCATTTTGCTTTATGTTTGCAAATATATCAGGAAAATTATAAAACTTGTTAGATGTACCAGGTAACAGAGAAATCCCTCTATACTAGTGGGCAAAGACTTGAACATATCTCCTATTTGCTCTGCATCAAGGAGATATAGGATATAGAAAATTTGAACAACAATTTAAAAGTTTAAGAATTGTCATATAGAGAAAAATTACCCTGTTCATTACAATGAACATTTCAGTAACACCTTTTTACTCAAATCCTGGTAAACAGACTGATTTGGTTGTTTTTAGTAACTGTTTTATAGTATTTTCTTCCTGTCCATGTTCTGAACAGAGGGAGTTAATTGTGTAGTTAGGATTACGATTGTTCAAACATTAATACATCCCAGTTCTTACTGTCCTCCTTCCCTAAATATTCTAGTTGCCAATGCCTAGAAATGAAGTATAACAGTTTATTTTATTTTATTTTATTTTAAGATTTATTTATTTATTTGAAAGAGTTACAGCGAGAGAGAGGAGAGATCTTCCCTCCGCTGGTTCACTCCCCAATTGGGTGCAATGGGCAGGGCTGAGCCAGGCTAAAGCCAGGAGCCAGGAGCTTTTTCCGGGTCTCCCACCAGAGTGCCAGGGCCCAAGTACTGGGCCATTTCTGCTGCTTTTCCTAGGCCCATTAGCCAGGAGCTGAATTGGAAGTAGAGCAGCCAGGACTCAAACTGGTGCCCATATGGGATGCTGGCACTGCAGATGGCAGCTTAACCTGCTGTGCCATAGTGCCAGCCCCAAGTATACGTTTTTAAAGCCAAAACAATATATACTATATCTCTTGTGTTTAAAAGAGAGGAATACAAAATCCTTCTTACTGACTCTGACCTCTCACCTCAACCAGAGAACAGGGATGTGAATGATGCTAAACCACTTGAGTTCAGAATGCAGTAAAACCCCAGCTGCATGACTCTGAAAGTGTTGGTTAGTTATTAATTCACCTCTATAATTAGTTTTTGTTAGTCACTCTGAATGAATGTCTGTTAAAATGTATTATTTCCTTGAATTCTCAAGAATACTTTATTGAACCCAGTTTATATTAGAGAGTAGTGAAGTGGCATAATTATTACTCTGGGCTATCTCACAGTAGTGCCTATAGATTCTTTTGGTTCCAGAAGGCTCTTTGCCCTTAACTGTGGTTAGAACTGGACTGTTACTACTTGGAGTTTACGTTTTAGAGTTGGCTACCCCCATACCTGCCTCTACAGTAGCAACTCTGCAACCTTCCGATTTCCTGCTTTTCATCTGCTA
Source organism: Oryctolagus cuniculus (assembly GCF_964237555.1). NCBI lineage: Eukaryota > Metazoa > Chordata > Mammalia > Lagomorpha > Leporidae > Oryctolagus > Oryctolagus cuniculus. Next base: position 187,069,791 of record NC_091433.1, on the reverse strand, counting down.
TGGCCAGATACGGAGTTACTTAGAATACCTTGAGGGAGCAGGTTTTTGGTGTAGTAGCTAAGCCACCACTTCAGACACCTGCATCCCATATTGAAGTGCCTGGGTTTGAGGCCCATCTTCCCTCTCCATTCCAGCTTCCTGCTAATGTGCACCCTAGGAGGCAGCAGATGATGCTCAAGTAGTTGGGTCCCTGCCAATCGCATGGGAGACTGGATTGAGTTCCTGGGTGCTGGCTTCCACCTGGCCCAGCCATAACTTTTGCAGGTATTTAGGGATTGAACTAGTGGATGGGAAATCTCTCTGCTTTTCAAATAAATAAAATAAAGAAAAATTAAAGAAAAGTACCTTGAGGAGGGCAGGTTTGTGGTCATAACCTTTTAGGGACAGCACAGACTTCATGATGTTTATTTTGATTCTTCCAAGAATGATCTCTTTTGCCTACCTCGTAGTTTTTAACGTTCTTCAGGAGAGTAAGGTTCCTGGTATGCACATGTGTATTTTAGTTGGCATTATTGCTTTATCTATTCCTCCTGCAGATGGGGAGGAGTAAGTGAAAATGCCCTTAAAAGCAGATCATCAGTGCTCCATGATGTTCTTTTTAATGTGACAGAAATTGTGTCAACCATTTATGGCATGTTGGGGTATAGATTTTTGTGGGACTATATGGTACTATTATTATAGTATGAATTTTATTGACTTTTTGAACATATTCTGAAGCAAACAATTTCCAGGGTTAATTGTTCAATACATTTTCACTAGGACCTGATAAAAAAGGGCACCAATTCTCCTGTGTGTGTCTTCACGGTGACAGAAAGCCTCATGAGAGAAAACAAAACTTGGAGAGATTTAAGGTACTGATTTGGCCACGTCTCCTTAATGCTTAAGATGGAAGTTATATATAGTTAGTATTATTAAAGCAATTCTTGTCCTAGAAATTCTAACATATTTCCATCCTAACTGATACATCTTTACCATGACAGGGATTGGTTGTCTTTGACCATCAAGTAGTAAATTATACGTTGTCTATCAGCACAATACTACTTTAATAAGCATTTTTAGTCTAAGAAAGTTAAATTCTTTTAGGTAGATTTTTAGGAGAAGTTAACATCGAGTAGTGAAGCCTTGTCTGTGAGCCTTCTGAAGAAATAGTCTATAGTAATAGAGAACTTAATTTGTTGATTAAGACACATATCAAAATACTGTTTTGCAGAATTAATATGTGTGGGTTTTTTTTTTTTTTTTTTTGACAGGCAGAGTTAGTGAGAGAGAGAGACAGAGAGAAAGGTCTTCCTTTTTTTCCATTGGTTCACCCCCTAAATGGCCGCTACAGCCGACGCACTGCAGCCGGCGTGCCACACCGATCCAAAGCCAGGAGCCAGGTGCTTCCTCCTGGTCTCCCATGCGGGTGCCGGGCCCAAGCACCTGGGCCATCCTCCACTGCCCTCCGGGGCCACAGCAGAGAGCTGGCCTGGAAGAGGAGCAACCGGGACAGAATCCGGCGCCCCAACCGGGACTAGAACTTAGGGTGCCGGCGCCGCAGGCGGAGGATTAGCCTAGTGAGCCGCAGTGTCGGCCCAGAATTAATATGTTTTGATATTGACTGGGGCAGACCTTCCCAGTGATGAGCTTATAGCACATTAATGGGTTACAATTCTTGGTGTAGGAGGGTGGAACTTGCACCATTTAGAACTGAATGTCAATAACCTCCACTGGCAAGCATCCTCATCCATTTACCACAATGTGTTCATCCCACCTTTTAGCATAAATACCATTTTCTCTGAAATGCATGGTATGAAAAAGATTGGGAAGTGCTGGGCTTAGGAGCTTTGGACTGTGTTTACATGCTGTGCATGGCTGCTGTGAATGTTAAAGCATCACCTGGCCCCTTGGGCATGTGTGTCACTTTCTCATCTGCAATTATACTAGATGGAAAGTCAGCATGCCCTTCCTTCCTTCCTCCAAATCTCTAATTTTGTTGTGTCTTAGGACACAAATGATATCCAGAAGCTAATTTGTATTTCCGTGCTGAGCTCCAGGGCCCACTCCCTGTTCACTCTGTATGATTTTGTCTGTTGTCACAAAAAGCCTCAAGGTGAAACATTCAGTATTCTGGACTTATTTTAATGCAAGAGTAAAGATAATGCTTACACTTGTGCATTTTATTCTCTTTCGAATTTCTGAATATGTTTCTAAAGATTAAGGAGTTTTAAAAAGGAAGCTAAATTTTAACAGTGGTTTAATATCTTTGATTTAGGAAAAAGAAAAGCAAGATGAATCAAATCATTGCTTTATATACCTTAAATGTCATTTTATTTTTTTTAGAAAGCTTTTATTTGATAAATATAAATTTCATAGGTACAACTTTTGGAATATAGCAGTTTTTCCCCCATACCTATCCTCCTGCCCCCAAATCAGTTGTCCCACCTCCTGCTCCCTCTCCCATCCCATTCTTCATTAAGATTCATTTTTAATTATCTTTATATATAGATGATCAACTCTGTACTAAGTAAAGATTTCAACAGTTTGCACCCACACAGACACACAAACTATAAAGTACTGTTAGAAGACAAGTTTTACCGTTAATTCTCATAGTACATCTCATTAAGGACAGAAGTCCTACATGAGGAGTAAGTACACTGTGACTCCTGTTGTTGATTTACCAATTAACACTCTTATTTATGACGTCAGTGATCACCCAAGGCTCTTGTCATGCGCTGCCAAGGTTATGGGAAGCCTTTTGAGTCCACAAACTCTGTCACTATTTAGACAGGGCCATAAGCAAAGTGGAAGTTCTCTTCTCCCTTCAGAGAGAAGTAATCCTTCTTTGATGGCCCCTTCTTTCCACAGGGGTCTCACTCACAGAAATTCTTTATGTAGATCATTTTTTGCCACATGTCTTGGCTTTCCATGCCTGAAATGCTCTCATGGGCTTTTCAGCCAGATCTGAATGCCTTAAGGGCTGATTTTCCTTTAATGTCTTATTCAAGCAGATCCTAGTATAAAACTTTTAACTCATGATCCAGTAAATTACAAGCATCTGGACCTCAAATCTGATGCTAACATTTTGTATTAGAGGTCTTAGTGGAAACATAGGATGTGTTTTTATTTTGTAATATACATACTAACAAATTCCTTTTCTCTTCTCTTTAGAAGGGGGATGTAAGATTTTTAATTTGCACAGATGTAGCTGCTAGAGGAATTGATATCCACGGTGTACCTTATGGTAAAAAGAAACTTTTTATGCCTATATTTGAATTTTCTATACAGTAAAGCCATCTAATATGTCTGAAAAATTTAGAAGCTAATAGCAATTGGTAATAATTATTTTTATTTACAGTTATAAATGTCACCCTGCCCGATGAAAAGCAGAACTATGTTCACAGAATTGGCAGAGTAGGAAGAGCTGAAAGGTATAGCTGTAATTTGTTTTTCCCCCTTTTAAGAAGCTTCTTGCCTCAGGAATAAAGTTGAATAAAAACTTTTAAAATCTTTCAGGATGGGGCTGGCCATTTCCCTGGTGGCAACAGAAAAAGAAAAGGTAATCTTTTCAGTGTTCTGTTAACATTCATTGTATGTGTTGTGATTTTTAGATGTTGGAAATTAAAGCAGCTCAATTTTCCATTTAAATTGGATTAATTTGTATATGGAATATAACTGAACTTTTTATGCCATGTTTTTCTGTTTATTGAATGGACATAATAAGATGAAATTCAGAAAGCAAGAAATCATTTCCCTAATAATCTTAATGTGATCATTTTCACCAAAAATACTTAAGCACTCTCTGTCATGGTGTCATAGAAGGAGGGGTTGGGTCAAATGTCCATCAGCTGAAGACTGGATAAAGAAATTATGGGATATATACACTGTTGAGTACCACACAGCAGTAAAGAAAAAAAAATGAAATCCTGTCATTCGCTACAAAATGGATGCTTTTGGAAAGCCTCACACTTAGTGAAATAAGCCCTTCCCAAAAGGACAGATACGTTCTCCTTGATCTGTGATAACTAATAGAGCACCTAAAAGGTAACTATAGAAGTGACAGTTTGATATGTGATGACTTTGAGCAGCCCTTGTCTTCACTGTTGAGGAACATTTTTCTTTTATACTATTTGTTGAACTTTTTGCTTAGTATAGGGTTAATCTTAAGTGTATAAAGTTAATTGAAAATAGATCTTAGTAAAAAAAAAAAAGATTTGGAATAGGAGAGGGTGGAGGATAGAAGGGTGGGAGGGTGGGCAGGATAGGAAGAATAACTTTCTAAATTGTACTTATGAAATGCATGAAGTTTGTATCCATAAATAAAAGTTTGCTGGGTAAAAAATTAAAAAAAATTTTATAAAGATACACAGTGTGAAAAAAAGGAGGGTTTTGGGGAAGTGGCATTTAACTAACTTATTTTGTATTTATATAAAGATAACAGATTTCATTTATTTCATAGATGGAATTCTAAGTAGATAACCATAGTTGCCTCCCTTTCTCCTTCCCTCAAACTACCCTCCTTTCCTTTCTTTTTTTCTTCAACTTTTAGAAAAACATGATTTTTTTCATTTCATATATACAGTTTTGACAGTATAATGATACTTTACACCATATCCTCTTTCACTGCCACCCTCCTTCTTCCTCCTATTATTTTTCTTTTAATTTTTAGTTACATACTTTAAATTTTCTTTATAATCACAAGCTTTAACTTATTTACTATAGTTATAGATTTATAGAAAAATTGGGATTATAAGGAACTCCCTATATACCACTTGCCCAAATTCACTATCATGCATTTTGTCTGTTTGCTTTATTATTCTCCATAGAAAAGATTTCAACTTAATTTTTGATATTAGTCTTTATGTAGCATTCTTTAGCAATTACTTGTTGATCTGAGAATTACTTATTTTATCTGAGAATTCATTTCTATAGCTGACATCCATTTTAGGAAAACTTTTAACTTATTTTCAAAAAACTCTCTCAGAAGACCTATTTAATGAGGTACTGCAGAGTGTTAGTAATTGGATGACATACCAACATTCTCTTCCAGTGCCTTGAGGATGGATGATACTAAAAAATAAATTTAGAATAAGATATTTAGTGTATTTCTGTCTCTTTACATGTTCACATTTTTTCCATCTCTAATTTAGGTTTGGTACCATGTGTGTAGCAGCCGTGGAAAAGGGTGTTACAACACAAGGCTCAAGGAAGATGGTGGCTGCACCATATGGTACAATGAGATGCAGGTAAGACTCACAAGGCTGATTGTATAGAAAGCAGCAATGGCCTGAGCTGGGCTGCTGTCACGCATGGGGCAGACCTGCACTGAGTTCCTCACTTCTGCCTTTGAGCTGGCCCAGCCCTGGCTGTTGCACACATTTGGGGAATGAACCAGCAGATAGGAGCTTAGTCTTTCTCTTTGGTTCTGTACCTCTCAAATAAATAATCTTTTTTTTTATATAAAGATAAAAGAGTTTTATAAAGATGGAAGAGTTACACAGAGAGAGGAGAGGCAGAGAGAGAGAGAGGTCTTCTATATGTTGGTTCACTCTTCAATTGGCCACAATGCCTGGAGCTGTGATGATCCGAAGCCAGGAGCCAGGAGCTTCCTCCAGGTCTCCCATGTGGGTGCAGGGGCCCAAGAAAATGGGCCATCTTCCACTGCTTTCCCAGGCCATAGCAGAGAGCTGGATCGGAAGTGGAGCAGCCAGGATTCGAACCAGTGCCCATATGGGATGCCGGTATTTCAGGCCAGGGCACTAACCTGCTGTGCCACAGCGCCAGCCCCTCAAATAAATAATTTCTAAAATATTGGGAAAATAGACTGCATCTCTCTAGAAGCATTGTATCTCAGCTCTTATGTATTTGCCAATTATGAAGAAAAGTATCTGGTTATAACATCAACTGTGATTTGTAAATCTTAAGTCCTAACTTGTGAGTTTGTCTCTTCAGAAATGTAATTTTCATTCATGCTAAGCATTCTAGTTTTCCTGGTTTTATTTAATGCTGTTGAAATGCAAATTTCTCAAAGTCAAATTTTAACTTGGAATTATTTTACTTTCCTTTCCCTTTCTTAGTTGCTGTCAGAGATAGAAGAACACCTGAACTGTACCATTTCTCAGGTTGAGCCAGATATAAAAGTACCAGTTGATGAATTTGATGGGAAAGTTACCTATGGTCAAAAAAGGGCTGCCGGTGGTAAGCTTTGAATCGCTGAAATTCTGTTTTAAATGTGAATCCTCTTTCTGAACTTCAGTTTAAGAAGAGAGTAATTTCGTGCCGTTATGTTAAGAGTATATTATTAGTACATTAATCATTTGCCCCTTAGTCTCCTAGCACTTTGCTTGTACTTGGGTTGTAGCGTTTTCTATTGTGTGATCCGCATGTGAATGAAGGATAGCAGCTTAGCTGTTTTCCTTGAAGTGCTAGTATGATTAGAGTACTAGAGCATTTTATAAAATTACTAGGAAACAAAAGTATAATAGATGATTTTGAACAAGGAATTAGAAGCCTTTGACTTAATTCATGTGATAACCCTGTATAATACTTTTGTCTGGAATGTCTTTCATTAACTAGTTCCTGAAAAATTTTAAGATACAGGCAGAATTAGAGGTTTCAAACCAAGGAATGGGATAGGGACAGCTGTTAGTGAGGCCTGATCTTTTATTTTTATTGAAATAATGAATTTAACATTTTTAAAAATTCAGAGTTCTGGGAATGACTTGCCTGGTAGTACATTTTTATTGCTAGCAGTAGTGTTTAAAGTGATAGAATTGTGCCAAAGTGTTGCTGACAAGTATTTCAAGCATGCCACTTACATTACTTTGTGATTTGTGTGTGTGGTGCAGGTGGGAACTATAAAGGCCATGTGGATGTTCTGGCACCTACCGTTCAAGAATTGGCTGCCCTTGAAAAGGAGGCGCAGACATCTTTCCTGCATCTTGGCTACCTTCCTAACCAGCTGTTCAGAACCTTCTGATTTTCACATATGCTGAATAAGATTTGAGTAATGAAGTCTGTAGTCTTAAACTCTGAAACACTTGTACTGCTTCCAAGCAGCAGTATTTTTAGTAACTTAAGCTGTTAATGCTAACTCTTGCATGTCAAGAAACATTCATCTTAGGAATTCTTCAGAAAATAGCAGCCTAATGAAAATAAATTTGATGACTATATTTTTATGAAGGTTTGTGTCTTATTTTAAAATTACTGATGTATTGTTTTCTTTCTTAAGAACACCATGGACATGTGATGGACAGTTTACGCGTGAATGAATTTGTCCCACCAGTAGCGAATATTCTAAGAGTAGAATTTTTCACAGGAAGTGGGGCCTGTATGGACACAGTCTTCAGACCATAAAGGTTAGAGGAGCATTGTATTATGAAAGAAGATTGGATGATCCCAAGGTAGAAGGTGTGTAAGCCTGGAGTTTTTAGGGAGTTAGAAAAAGGCTTTGTGTCTAGGATTAAAGATTGATGTGATGGTAACAGTAAAGATGTGTCTCGGAAGCATTACCTTCTTCTTGAAAAGCTTTCTGAATGGAGCTTCTCTGTAAAGATTGAACTAATCTGCATCCTGCTCAGTCTTAAAATCAGACTTAAACATGATTCTTTGTGTGTCCCTAACCCTTGACTTTTGCCTAAAATTCTAGAAGGAAAAGGGAAAATTTTAAAACATATAGTTGAACTTTTCTTCTATGTCTTTTGACTCTGAGTTCATAAAACAATTGGGTTTAGGAAAATTATTCTTGCTCTAGAGTTTTCTTAAGAGCATAGGTTATTATAATTCCTTCTATCATGCTTTTAAACCTTTTAGCACTGAAATATTTGCTTCAGTTGAAATCTTGAGTGAAACCCAGTATATAAATAGTTAAAAGCTTTAGTGAGAAAGTGATCACTTAGTATATTGAGTTCAGAGTTTGTGTGAAATGATTGTGAGGATACCAGTTTTCCACTTAGCTGTAGACCACTTTGGAGATGTCTGGCCATTAGCAGGGTTCACATACATAATCATGCTTTAAAATGAATTTTTAATGGACATATTACAGTAAGGAAAAGACTAAGAAGCAATCCATTTAGATATTAGAGCTGGAAGGGATTTCCTAATCTAATTTATTCCTTCATTGTAATGAGGTGCAAAAGCTGAGTTTAGAGCGATATACATTCACATGGCCTGGTTAGTAGCTCTAGAAACTAAACCTGAGTTTCCTACTTCTGGCTCTTACTCTTTGGAGTAGCTAGGGAAGATGATTCTCAGGTCTGTAAAGGGCATGGACGGAGAGGATTGCTGACTAGAACTGAGTGATGGAGTCAGTGCAGTTTTTTCTTTTTCTTTTTAAGATTTAATTTATTTGAAAGGTAGAGTTAACAAAAAGGCAGAGACAGAAAGAGGTCTTCCATCTGCTGGTTCACACCCAAAATGGCTGTAATGGTAGAAGCTGGGCCAATCCAAAGCCAGAAGTCTGAAGCTTCTCTTAGGTCTCCGATACAGGTGCAGGGGCCCAAGCACTTGGGCCATCTTCTACTGCTTTCACAGTCCATAGCAGAGAGCTGGATCAAGCAGAGCAGCCGGGACTCAAACAGGCACCTGTATGGGATGCTGGCAGCACAGGTGGCGGCTTTACCCGCTATGCCACAGCACTGGCCCTATTCTTCTTTAAGAAACTATCTACCTGGAATGACCTAAGAACAGATTTTCAGAGGGGGAAGCCACATACAGCTCCTAGCAGAGGGGGTGCTTTGTGGCCTGACTTGCTTTCTCTCCTCCTGATAGCACCATTGGCCTTTCCCTTTACACTTCACTTCTGTTTCCAGATGCGAGTTCTTCACCTCTGTGTCCATGGAAAGGACGGAAACAGTTGTTCAGAGTCTGGTTAAGATGTGGTCGCCGAGCTAGGAAACGTTGACTCCCTTCTGCCTTTTAGTAATCGAACCTCCTGAGTTTTATTTGGGACTACCTGTCCCCGATTCTGAAGTCAGTGGAGTGTAAGTCACAATGTTGTGTACAACGTCTGGGTCTCATCCTTCTGCTGCCCTTTCCTCTTCCCAAAGTCTGGGATGTGAATATAGTGTCTCAAGCCTCTTACTGCCGTCTGCAGAGTGTAATATGCAGGGAATGGCAGAGCAACAAGATGGAACTGGACTGCATGTTGGAACAACTTGACCTTATCTGAGCTACTGCATGCTTAGATCTCTTTTTTTTTTTTTTTTTTTTCACAGAAACCCCACATCTGCCCAACTAATGAAGTAGTAGAGGTGCTTGAATGTCCAGAAAATGTTCAATATTAACTTTCAAATGATAGTATTTCTGACTGGTAGCTGCAGCTTTCTCTATTCTATACTTCAGGAATTTAGAAGTGTGCTCACCAATCTGGTGTCTAGTTGTCTGGCAGTATTTTTCTCAACAGAAACGTGAAGACTTGCCACAACTTCAACACAAAATAGATAGGGCCCAAGGTTGTGGGATGTTTGGCGTATTCTTATTGCCTGCTTGGTCACTCATTCATTATTGATTCTATTTTATTGAAGGTAGGCTACCTACCTTCAGCCTTCGATTGCTAAAGTTATCAAAAAGATAGTGGCAAATGGGGGCTGGCATTGGAGTACCGGGGATTAAGCTGCCACCTGCAACACCAGCATCCCATATTTGATGATTTTTTTTTTTTTTTAAGATGTATTTATTTGAAAGAGTTACAGAGAGGCAGAAAGAGAGAAAGGTCTGTTCACTGGATCACTCCCCAAATGTCTGCAATGTCCAGAGCTCAGCCATTCTGAAGCCAGGAGCCAGGATCTTCTTCCGTTCTCCCATGCGAAGCATCACATATTTAAGTGCTGTATCAAGTCCCAGCTGCTCCACTTCCAATTCAACTCCCTACTAATGTAATTAGGAAGGTGGTGGAAGACAGCCCAAATGCTTGGGTAAGTGCCACCATGTGGGAGACCAGGATGGAGTTCCTTATTCGTGGCTTCAGCCTGAGCCAGACTTGGCTGTTGTGGCCTTTTAGGGAGTGAACCAGCATATGGAAGATTCTCTTTCTCTGCTTTTCAGTAAATAGATAAATCTTTTTTAAAAAGTTAATGGAAAATGAATTAAAAGATGTTTATTTTAGTGCAAAAATTTTTTGAAATCCATATATATTTCTTGCCTAATCCACATGTTCCATGAACTTTTTGAAGACCCCTTCTATTTTATTTTAATTACTGAACCAGTTTTTGTTATGAGATGGGAGTACTATTTCAAATCTTCATAAACTTCACGTTGCTTATATCTTCATTGTATTACTCATCTAGAAGATACTTTGAGCCCCTTATTAGAACAGATCACTTAAGAGAACATAGGAAACAAATAAAAGAACCAAATGCTTCCATTGCTTAGGGATATTTGCCTTAAGAGAACTGATTATAAAGGATCCTGACCTAGTGGTAAGATTGCCAAAGCCTTATTCATGCCATCTTTAATACATCCTTTTCTGTTGTGAATGTGTGGAAATTTGGGATTAGTGTAATCCCCACCCCTCTATACTTCTTATGTATGACTCACTCCCAGAGAGTCACTGCCAACATTGTGATTCTTTTTTTTTTTTTTGATAAATTTTTGGCATATAGTTTAGATTATACTTTGTAAGTTTGAAACTTCATCAGTTTTCCTGTTATGAATGCTTTAATGGCTACATAATTCATTCAGTGTGCTGTGGTTATTATGTAACCACATAAATGGTATGGACTTCAGAATATTGGACCTGGATTTGAATCCAGATTTAACCCATACTAGCAGTATGGCAGAAGGCAGAGTCTTTGATTTCTTCATGAAAATGACGAAAATACGTTCATTGAGTATGCATTAGGTATTGAGTAAATGTCCTGTACACAACAGGCACTCTAACATATTTAAAAGAATTTACACTGTTAACATACCCCATTACACATACTGCTTTGAACATCTTTGTTCTGTCTCTTGATTTGTTTCCTTACATTAGCTTCCTAGAAATTGGATTGGATGTTGTGAACATCCTTCAGGGTGTCATCCTCAGATTGCTTTCTCAAAGAATTGTGCTGGGTGACATTCACACTAACAACGTAGGAAGAATTCTATACCATTTATTTTACAAGCTGACATGACTTGGGCACTTGAATTTGTTGTCATGTCGTTTCTTCCTAAGGTGTGTGAATCAGCCTGGTGAGTAGAGCTGACCTCACGTCTTATATACAATATCTTGGCGTATGGCTCCTTAACTCTCCATGCCCATGCCTTCCTCTCCTGGCCCCACCACCGTCACATTAGAAGCAAGAACCCAGACTTGTTTGAAATAAAGTTGCAGGGTTCTTCCTTTTTTCATTTCATTTCCATCCCTCCCACCCCCAAACTTTGTTTTAAAGGTAGACATGTGTGGCAGTTACTGAAGGGAAAAAAAAAATTGGTTCCCAGCCAATTCTTAATGAGCAGAACTGTTTAATCACATTCCTCACCTTGTTCTGACTTAAAAAGGAGCTGTGCGCTTTATGACAGTTTGAATTAGATATGTAAAATTTTAAAAATCTGTTGGTAAATATAAAATGAGACCTGGGGTGGTTTCTCTTATAGTAATTTGATCATTTGCCTATCAGTGTTGACTATTTCTAAGTACCACCAGCGATTTTTTTCCAAGTGACCTTATAGGGGGAGGGGGGAAATATTTGTTAGAAGGGAAAAAATGTACTGGAACAGGAAGGAAAGGGAGGGATACTATTTAGCTAGTCCAAAGTAATTGATAGAGGATTGCTTTGAGGGAGGAGAGGAGGGGAATTTTACTGTGTTTCCATTCTACTGCTTTAAATAATTATTTAAAATAATCCAAAACTCTAGTTTTTCTGATAAATCCCACTCTTTCTGGTCAAAAGTATTCAGGAGAATTTGAAAGAACTTAGAAAGACCTGGATTTGATCTCAGAAAGTTACTGACTTCTTGTGACCTAAATCACACACAGAGATTGTTGGGTCTAAGGTGGATTCGAATATCTGTGTTTTAACAAGTTCCTCAGTGATTGTATGCTTACACAGGACCTTGAACCACATTTTGAGAACACTATTACAGAAAATGGCTCTTAGAACTTTTGTTCTCCCTACAGTCTTTTACTCTAAGACCTAGGCAAAGCTATTGAAAAGGACATCACTTGCCTCTTCCTGGACCACAAAGACACCAACCATGTTCAAAGATCTCAACCTTGGTTCTCTTTCCTCAGGTTAGTTTTCCTCAACATTGGCTGCATATTAGGATTATCTAGGGATAATCCAAACTAAGACAACATTATCTGCACTTCCTCTCTAGAAACTGATTTCATTGTTCCGAGTTGGGGCTTGGGTGTCCAGGTGATGCCAGCGAGTTGCCAGGGCTAGCAGCTGCTTGAAGCAGCCTCACTGTTCAGTATTTCTTGGTTCTACTGCAAATCATTATGAGCTCTGTGCAAGCCAAAGCTGTATGTCTTAAGATTCAGTATGCTTTAGGCTCAGGCTGGGGCCTTTGCTGGGATACTCTGCAGTAAAAATTATCACAGAGAAAACCTTGGTAAAATAATGCCACATGTAATATTGAGAAATAATGAGTTAAAAAATAAGGTGTGTAGCCAGGTGAGTTTAATTCCCTTCAAAATATCCACGTTGGGGATTTAGGTAAGTCTTTCAAGGATATTTCAATTTCCAAAGCCCATTTGGCCTTTCTGTTCTAGGCGTCATCACTTTGCTTTTATTTAAAATATTGTCCTTGTGTGAGACAGAGTCGCTGCATAGACTTGTAGAAAAATAAGATTTTTAGCCAGGTGAGTTTAGTTCCCTTCAAAACAGTCACGGGATTTAGTTAAGTCACTAGTTCAACCCAATACTTTAGCTCAAATCTGTTCCCCAACTTGGCAACTTTTCTACTCACTAGAAAAGGCTCTAGTTGGTTGTCAGCTGTGTGCTTCCTAAAACTGAATCCCAGTCTAATGGCTTTTAAGTATTTGCTGTTGCCACAGTGGGACTTTGAAGATACAGCTCCCCCTGCAGGCTGATAGCTCGATGTTAAGGCCTTCCCGGCTTCTCTGGTGGGACAGGTTCTCAGGGAAGAGACAAATGTGGGAGCAATGATGTCTGGTAGTCAAGTTTGGGTTTTCCTTCCCTCAATACCTCCATGCTTGCTACCTAGTGTTCGCAGCCAGGCATGCTGGTGTGACTTGGGGATTATAGGGAGGGCATCATCTGCCCTTACATAAAGTGAAATTGGCAGGTGTGGGGAGTGGTTACGCACTGGCAGGAGGGGACGAGAAAGCTCTCGAACAGGCATCTAAACTGAAGCTGAGAAAGCTGACGATTAGGCTCAGAGGCAGTCAGACTTAGCAAGCACTCCCAAGAATCCTTAGACACGTCTGGGAGAGAGTTGGCCAGCCTACAGTCACACAGGCTGGAAGCTTGCAATATTTTGTTTGGCTCTTAAAAAGCAATTTTGAGATGTTGGATTATCCCCATCTCATTAAATACTTTTAAAATGTTGGTGTTAGTTATATTGCTTATAATAACAAGTTGTATTATATGCTTCCATCCATAAATTGTTCACATTTCCACAGTGACTGGCTCACAAGCCAGCACCAGAATACTACTTTTCCATGGAGAAAACACAAATGCAGTGCTTGAGGATTTGTGGCTATCCTAGTTGAGTGCACCAGGTGGCGCCAGTGTCATACTGTGAATATCCACAAAGACCTAATCACTTGTGCTGGTGTATTTTTACCACTTGGGGTCACTTAAGGATTACTAAACTTCTGTGTCTTTTTTTTTTCCCATCTAAGTAAATCACAGATTCTAAGGAATTACTTCCCATTACATTTGTCAGGCTGTGGTCTTTTTTTTCCTTTGGATCCTGACAGCCAAGAAATGTGCATTAGTATTTTTTCTCATGAGTTGTCCCCACATGGTTTGTGCCCAGCTGATTTCTGCTGTCACAAAGCACTTACATGACCACAGTTCCAGCTTTCTCCTGGGCTCTGCGTCAGGGACATCTCTGTACAAAGAACTTCAACACGTGCCAAAACTGCATGTATACTAATTGCCATTCTCATTAGCATCTCTAGAACTCAGAATGCTTTTTCTCAGCCATTTCCTTTGATTCTGCCCATCTTTGAAAGCCCAGATCTGAATGAAATGAGGAGTATTACGTTAACAAATCACTGATGGCCACTGGCCTTCTTGCCGCTTACACAGCTGATCCTAGGTATGACAGCATCGCCCTTTGAGAGCACACTGGAGACTTGTGGAATGGCCCTTGCTTGACTTTGCTTGCCCGTGGGTGGGGATGATGGCACTGCACTATGTGTGGGCCTAGACAGCCCAAACCTTGAGTCTAATCATTTGAGATAGAGCCCATGGCTACTTATTTGAAAAGACAAAATGATGACTGGACACCATAGGTGAGTTCTCCAGAATCTACCTCCTGGCCAAGTGACTTCTTGGTGTTTCGATCTACTTTGTGTAGATTAAAAGATGCCTGATAGAAAAATGACCTGCCTTGACCTGTCTGTCCTTTGTCTTCTTTTCCCCAAGGGGATAGAAGGAGGAGTCTAGGCCGCTACTCAAAGACAGCCTCTTCTGGCATCACTTAAACCTGTGGCAGTTGCTCACTTGGCTTCCACCATTTTGAATTTGTAATTAATCCAGGACAACCCCATTGAAGAACCTGGGAAGAAAATTCATTGCCTTAATTATGTTCAGGCTTTTGGGCCCTTAGGACTTTCTAAAATTTGGTACCAGCCTTCCTACTTTTAGCTTTCCATTCCTCAATTCATATTGAACCTGCTACTGTTTGTCCACCTTGACTTAATTCTCAGGGCAACATCAGAAGACAGACTCTATTAGTGTTGTCATCTCATAGGTAAGGAAATAAAGTACACTGGTTTAGGTTAGGTCACAGGGCTAGTGAGTAGTAGAGCCAGGATTTGAGTCCGGGCACTTGTCCCCTACTCCCTGCTCATTTTTCTGTTCTGCCTTCTGGAAGAGCTTCCCACCTTTGGGAATCCTGTTGGGATTCCACCCATCCTTAGGGACCTAACTCACTCCTACCTCCTTTGTGTGAGCATGAGAACACCATGCTTTAGAATACCAACCACGAGTCAAGTACTTTATCTCCTGTTGCATGTAAGAACCAATGCTTTTTTGCAGGTAAGGAATCTCAGACCCAGAGAGTTTATGTCCAAGTCCCAGGATTTTGTCCAGGGTTGAGTTTTGGGCCACAGAACCTGTTTTCTTTCTTTTTGCTCTGCTGCTGTCTCCTGTCTCCAGGGAAGCCTTGCAGTGCATTCCTCGTTGTGTCCCCACACTGTGGTGCAGCTCTTCTGATGACCCTTTCCAGGCAGGTCAGATGTTCTCTGGTGAACAGTTCCTGGGCAACACTCTTTTCTCCCTACAGTGTGCACAGTGGGCATACAACACATATTGATTAGCTCATTTTCATACAGTAGAGGAAGTCTATTGAAAATTCCTCTGCGGAGACTGAGACCCAAAAGAAAGACATTAGTGACTTTTAACCCTGAGCAGGAGCCATAATTCCAGTCTCATCTAGGACTCTTAATGGGAAGATAATAGCTTTTACTTCTTTAAGATAACCTTGACCAGCATCTGAGCATGATTTTGAGCATATGGGCCCAAAGCTCCAATTTGCTATGGCTGAGATTTCAGTGTTATGGTGGACCAACACTTGCACAGAAATATGTGAATTCATCATGGTTATTTTTGCAGCATTGGAGTTGGCAAACTTCCAAGTCAAGAACGTTCTGCCTTTGCAGCTCTCGGTTATTTGAGGTGGATGACTCACTTTGTGTAACATCCTCTTGTTTTCCTCCTTTTCCCCCTGGGCCCCCTCCCACCTGAGAGGATTGGCAGGGCCAGGGCGGGTTATGAAACTCAAGCTGCTGTTGATGGCTTCTTTTCAGTTTTGTTGGCATTCCTCTGGGAAGCTGCCTTGACCTCTTCCTCTTCTCTGTCTTCACTGGGCAGCTCGCTCCAAACCTTGGGTTCCTTTTTTTCTTACAACACTTTTCTTCCCGTATTTATTTACCTGCTTATGTGTTGGTCTCTCTGGCCGAGTAGAATGTTAACAGTAGATCTAGATTGAGTATCCTCAGACCTGGGGCAGGTCTGGCCCAGAGAGGGTGGTTGAGTTGAATTTGAAGGACAGATGGATGGATGAATTATCACAAGAAACTTGCATGAAGGAATTCTAGACATCAGCTCACATAAAACTAGGGTAAATTAGGATTTGTTAGCTAATTCTTTTTTATTGTTGGAGGCACAAGTTCTGTGTATCCTGAAAATGGGGCCACAGGAGCTGACAGTCAGCCTCATCTTTCTCTTCAAGAAGGGCTTCTGGTTTTCAAACTGAAGCTATGTTTGTTTAACCTAGAACCGTCTGGTTGCTTTGGGAGGAAATCTTCCCTCCTTGCTCCCTTTTTTCTGCAACAGCAGCAACAGGGGTGGTGTGGCAAGGGTGCCTCAGGGCTCGGCGTTACTCCTCTGCAAGGCGGAGATAATTGTCTTCCTCTGAGGAAGCAGCGGCTCAAAGAGGTGAGGTAGCAGCTCGACAGTACAGCCGGAGACCTCAGTACCCCACTTTCAGTAAGAGCGACTAGATGGAAGATCAGTGAGAAAGCAGAAGACTCGAACTGCACAGTAAAAGGCCTGGACCTCACACATTGTAGACCACCCGACAGCAGCGGGACATACGTCCTCAAGTGCACAGGACAGGACCGACCATTCGCTAAGCCATAAAGCAAACCTCAGTGGCTTGCAAAGGACTGAAATCACACGAAGTATGCTCTCTGACCACAATGGAGTGAAATTAGAAATCAATAATGGAAAGGACTTTGGGCAATCTAAAAATATGTGGAAACTAAGCAGCATACTACTAAACAAGTCATGAGTCAAAGAGGAAACCACAGAAGAAATTAGAAAATACTTTAAAAAATATTTTATTTATTTGAAGGAATCAGAGAGAAGGAGAGACAGAAAAAGAGATTTCCATACACTGGTTCACTCCTCAAATGGCTGCAACAACCAACCAGGGCTGGGCCAAACCAAAGCCAGGGGCCAGGAGCCTCCTCTGGGTCTTCTGTGTGGGTGCGGGGGCCCGAGGACCTGGGCCATCCTCCACTGCTTTCCCAGGCACATCAGCAGGGAGCTGGATCAGAAGTGGAGCCACTGGGACTTGAACTGGCACCTGTATGTGACCTGGCGCTGCAGGCCACAGCCTAACGCGCTACACCATAGTGCTGGCCCTAGAAAATACTTTGAAATAGCTAAAAATTGAATAAAACTTAGGAAATCTTTTAGAGTGTAGGTAAAGCAGTGCTTAGAGGGAAATTTATAGCTGTGAATAACTATGTCAGAAAGAAAGCAAGCTCTCAAATCAATTGCATAAGCTTTCACTTTGAGGCACTGGAGGGAGCAGAGCTGGGGGAAGAACACACTTAGCCCAAAGCAAACGGAAGGAAATCGGATTAGAACAGACATGAATGAAATAGAGAAAACAGAACCAGAGGTTGGTGTTTTGAGATCAACAAAACCAGCAAACAGCTAGAAAGGATAATTTCCCCAAGTTGACCCCAAAAGTAAATGACAGAGCCAAGACTCTGAAGCAGGACTGTGTAATGCCAAAGCTGAGGCTGTGCCTCTGTCCTCTCACCTAGACCGAGGGTCTCAAGGATCTGGAGCTCATTTCATTCATCTGTGCGTCTCTAGTGCTTCGCTCCGCGCCTGGCCCATGCAGGGGTTCAGGGAATGTTTGCTGAACTAAAACAAAAAGTAAACCTCTTCCCCACCCTTAGCAACCATCTGTGTGAGATGATAAATTATGCTTCCAATGCAGATCAAGCTGAATTGCACTATTTCTGATGAGAAAAGCTGAAAACAGCAAACTGCTTGTCCTTAAAAATAAACCCTTCAGCTTCAGAGATTTGGCCTAGAAATGAACCATGTTATAGAGCTCAAGCGCTGAGATTGAGTTTATTGTCCTGGAGCCAGAGGTGATAGAGTTTGTGACGGGAGAGAGAAACTCAATCACCTTGACCTGCCCCTGGGTGCAGAGGATGTGCCCGACTGTCCCTGCCGCAGCCCCCATCCTGGGCCCGGGGCTTGTTGCCATTCACAGGGAGGGCTGGTCACACTTCGTGGGACAGCTGATCCCAGAGAGCTCATGGTGCTGAATCTTGTCCCCACATGGATAGATCAAGAACAAGGGCTCTGCGCTGATTCCCCACCATGCCAGACAGCACCCTGCAGTCTAGCTTTCTGACATGTTCTAAGGGGTGAAGTGTAAAATGTGTTGACTTTAATTACCCCAAGGGCATGTTGATGTGTCCCAAAGGTGGGGAGAAGGTGATCCCAGATAGACTGTAGAGCAGGATGCTGCCCCGTGTGCAGGCTGTGGGGACAGGGCACCTGTCCTGGTGGGGGAGGCAGGGTGGAAGGTGGAAGGCTCTGTGGGGACGGCAGGTGCAGGCCAGCTGTGTGGTTTTCAGAAGAACTAAAGTCCCTAGAAGTAGCTCCTGATTCAGACCAGTAGAGAAACGAATCCAGTTTTAAGCTCTTACGTTTTTTGGGCACACCCCTATCTCTTTGGAGGCTGCTTTTGGGGCTCCGTATTAATGAGTTTCCCATGAAGAATGCACGTGTGGGGCATGGTGGGAGCAGGCATCTCACACATTCGTGTGTGGCTCTCCCTGGCTTCTAGGCAGCACTTCTTTTTTTCTTTTCTTAATTTAAAGGTGACTCTTCTGGAAGCCCCAAATGTGGAATTGACCCTAAGTTGAAAAGAAAATCTTTTTAGGGCAAGAGCTTTGTTGCCATGAATTTTCTGCCTCACCAACCACGGGGAATGTAGCTGGGGGAGAAGTCTGTTAAAGAAGCCGGTCATTCATGCGGGGGTGAAGGAGCAAAGTCTCCCCATGCGCTTGGCCTCTGATCCACTCGGGCTCCAGGCAGGAAGACATGGGGCATCGCTGACCCCTAGAGCCGTCCTACTTGCTGTCGCAGGAGTGCGGCCGGAGCAGCAGAAGGGACCAGAATTAAACAGAAATGGAAGCTTTGGCTCTACTTTAAAAGTAGCAACTTAGAATTTTCATACCATTAAAGGAGTAAAATAATATTTCTTTTGCAGAGAAATTGATGAACCGGTGTTTGTGTTTTGACCAGTTGTAAAGTTTCGCTGTATTCTGTTTCCTGTTTATATGTCCTACTGTGTGCCACGACAATATCTGACACACATGTGTTACTCAAAATGTTGGACATAGTTTTAAAATTTTTCATATTACAGTTACAAGGAAGAACCCTTATCAGTGACTGTTAGGATGAAATTTGGTGATATTACATCAGTAAGGATGAGGTCCTCTTACACACAAAATAATGGTGGCTCAAACCCAAAGGGTTTATTGGTATGTATGTGGAGTCAGGCAGTCCGGAGCTGAAAGGTTGGGCCGCTATCATAGCCAGGTCCCTTATGGCTTTTTGTTGTGTCACACTTAATAGCTCAAGCTCATGGTTTCCATCCTCAAAGCTGCATGATGTCAGCTTGCTGCTGGAGCTCCAGCCATCACATATGTATTAAACACAGAAGAGAGAGTCAAAAGGGCCTCCTTTTAAAGAATCTTCCCAGAAGTCTGATGCAGTAACATTTATTTATCTAATTAGCTAGAACTTGGGGCCACATCTCTGCAAGGGAAGTTAAAATATGTAGTTTAATCTGAAAAATCTGGGAATATTGATGTTCTGAGTCTAAGCCAGAATGGAAAGTTAGACACTGAGGAGGTAACTAGCAGTCCCTACGCAGTCACATTACATGCAGTTGATGGTGGAGTCATGTGACTCTCACGTCACTGCAGGTGCATTTTTCCCACCAACTCTATTCATTTATCAGTCATTTACTCATCAGTCTGCTTGGCTAAGCACTGGGCTGGGGGCCATGTGTACATAAATGAATAATATCTGGTTGTTTTTCTCTTAGTGCTTGGGTGATAGACAAGTAGAGATTGAGTACAAGTGCTGGACAGAGCACAGAGGGCCCAGGTGAGCCCAGTCTGGTGGATTCAGAGAAGGCTTCTTGGTGAACATGACAGCAGCTAGCCTGAAGGATGTGCAGCAGTTAGAATTCTAAGGGAGGAAGACAGATCCCCTCAAGCAGTGTGTGTCAGCTAGTTCCCTATGCCAACGTGCGCCAGGACAAAAAGAAAAAAAAATCCTTGGGAGACCCTCTGAGCAATTCCTGCAGCACTAGATGGTCTGAAATGAGACGCTTAGATATGTGTCCATCAGAGATCTTCAGGTTCCAAACTGGACTGAGAAATGAAGGGGCTGCATCAGCACACATAATGGAGAAACCAGGCTCAGCATGGCCTCAGATGGAGCTTTGTCCAGGGGTGCACACAATGGCAACGGAACTTGGTTTCTCTATATTTCATGATTCTATTGTTCTCTCTGTTGGCTTCATTCTTGGGCTACATATGGTGCCCAAGACAGTCCCATGCTCAGAGCCTCCAAGACCAGCCAAAACAGACCTGCACTTGAGCAATATATGAGATACGTGATGAAAGTGTGAACAGTTTGGATCATATGCCCAATCATGACCCATCACCCTGCCTACGGGGTCTTGTGCATGATTGGCCAGGCAGCCTAGATTGTGTTTCCCCCTTCCTAGGGCTGGGAGCCCTACTGGTAACTGATGGGATGAGGAAGGAAGACAGTTCCCTGAGGGGATTTGGAAGATTGTAGTTAGAAGAAAGTGTGGAGACCGGGAGATCAAACAGATATCCACTACTGGAAGGTCTAGGGTAGGTTTGGAAGGCATTGTTGTGGACATTTGCTGATGGAAGCAATAATGTTCAAGGAGGTCAGATAACAGCCAGCATCCATAGTGGCTGAGTGGCACATTGTGATTTGAGCACTGTTTTTGTTTTGTTTTCTTTTTTTTTTTTTTTTTACTGCAAAGTTTGTGCTCTTTAGCTAGCCACTGCCACCTCCCAGAATCCCAACTTGGAGGCCCATTCAGCTGAGTTCTTCGCTGGGACAGCCATGGTCAGCCAACACCTGACATCAGACAGACACCCAGCACATCGTTTTTGAAAGAATGACTGATGACTCTATCCTCAATCTGTGCTGGAAACTGTAGCGTCATCGGGTGTGGGGCTGAAAATAATGAGTTAGTTGGAATTTCAAAAAGTCACAAGAGACACAGGAAAAGTGAAATTTGTCTGCCTTTTCAAGAACAATGGCAATCACTTGACACTCTTTGAGCTGTCAGCAATGACACCTCATCTCCTTTCTGAAGTTCACTCTGTGCAGCTCAGCAGTGTCATGGTGGGTGCCGATGAGGACTTGTCAGATCAGAAGACTAGCACAGCTGGAAATCCCGTCACATCTTCCCATGTCCTGGGCTTCAGCCTTCGTAGGGTTGTCCCTGGGCTCAGTACAATAGAATGACATAAATGGTGCTCCCTTGCTCACTGCTGCTGAAGTCGCAGCTAAGATGTGGCATCCAAGTCCCTGTGGGATCTGGCTCTGCTCACCTTTCATTTATTCCTTCAGAAAGTTTTTTTTTTTTTTTAATTATGTATTTAGCAATTCCACTTCTGGGTATATAACAAATGAAAGACTCAAAGAGATGTTTGCATCCCATGTTTGTAGCAGCGTTATTGGCCACAGCTGAAAGGTGGAGACACTCCAGATGCCCATCAACAGATGCATGGGTAAACAAAATGTGGCACATGCGTCGAATGTAATATTATTCAGCCATGAAAAGGAATGGAATTCTGACACGTTACAACATGGATCAACCTGGGCACGTTGTGTGACAAGAGATGAGTCAGACACACGAAGATGAACATCGTATGCAGTACCTAGAGGAGTCAGACTCATAGAGATGAAAAGTGGAATCGAGGTTACCAGGGACTGGAGTTGGGGAAGGGTGGAGGTCGTTGCTCAAGGGGAACAGAGTTTCTGTTTAGGAAGATGAAAAAGCTCGGGAGAGGGTATGGTGATGGTTGCACAACATTGCGTGTGTGTATTTAACACCATTGCACTGTACACACACTTATTATTTTTATTTATTTGCAAAGCAGAGGGAAAGAGACACAGACGGACAGAGAGGGATCTTCTATTTACTGATTCACTCCCCAAATGCCCACAACAGCCAGACCTGTGCCAGGCCAAATCCTGGAGGCTGGAACTCCATCTTAATTTCCCACGTGAGTGGCAGGGACCCACGCTCCTCCCAGGGCCCACATTAGCTGGAAACTGAAATTGGAAGTGGAGCTAGGATTTGAACCTGGGCACTTAGGTATGAGATGTAGGTATCCCAAGAGGTACATTAATCACTGCATCAAATGTCCACCCAATTGTATTCTTAAAAATGGCTACAATTAACAAGATATCCTAATGAAATGAAAATTTAAATCAACAAAAATCCAAAAAAGAATCACTGTGATGAAAATGTTCTAAAATTGATGGTAGTAACGGTTACCATTTTAATAAACCCATATATCTGTGGATTTATTAAAAAACATTCAATTGTATCTTTAAAATGAGTAAACTAAATGGTGTATGAATGATAGTGAAATAAAGCTGTAGGCTAGGCAATGTGCCAGGTGATGGCTAGCCAGACCAAAACACACTGGATTCTAGTGGGATTTGGAATTATTTTTGGAGATCAATTAAGAAAGTCCCTGCAACTTGGAAACACTGTAAGTGGCCGAGGAACAGCTGCAGCCTCAGCACGGGGACCCGTCCCAGCCCAGGAACTGGTGGACCTCAGGACAAGCCCTGTGGCTCCCAGGCTTGAGCGGATGGCACTGCAGGGAAGGGCAGCTCCCTGTCTCTGGGGTTGGGACTGGAATGGCTTTGACAGCCCTGAGACCCAATCCTGGGTGGTTCTGCTCACAGAAGCCATGAAAATGACTTTAGAACCTAGAAGAAGAGAAAGCTACTCTGACCAGTGCCTCAGTTTCCCCATTGAACAAAATGATCTGGACATTCCGCCCTATGCACTTGGGCACTTTCGGTCTTTTTTGTTTTATAAAAGATTTCTAATTTAAAAAGCAGATAATCAGAAAGATGGGGGTGCAGGGAGGAAAGAGATCTTCCATCTGCTGATTTACTCTCCAAAGGGCCACAACACCTAGGGCTGGGCCGGGCTGAAGCCAGGAGCCAGGAAATCCATCCTGGACTCCACATAGTGGCAGGGACCCAAGCACCTGGGCCATCTTCCCCTGCTTTCCCAGATGCATTAGCAGGGAGCTGGATGGGAAACAGAGCAGACAAAACTCCAACTGGCACAGGATGCTGACTGGCATTGCAATCAATGGCTTAACCTGCTGTATCCCAGTGATGGCCCCAATTTTTTTTTGCTTTTATGATTTTGGTCAGTTCAAGACCAGTGGCCAATCAAGCCACACCCCATGGACTTATGCCCTAAAGTCCCCGGCCCAGAGCTACAGAGCTAATTCCCCATCAGAAAAGGCTCCACTGCCAACAACTGGGCACAGCGTACTCAGCGGCCTGTTACTGAGGAGCACGGGAATGACAAGAGCAGACGGGCCTCCTCTGGAATCCCACCTGTTCTCTGTGGCCCTAGCCCTACCCCTAACTGAGGTGGGGAGTGTGGGCTACCCCGGGAAGCACTGCACCTCTGGCCGTGCTCCCCACCGGCCTCCCACCTGTTCCCTAGCCCAGGTAAGCCCCGTGCTTCTCTGGTCAGCGCCAGGCTGCACATCAGGCTCCAGTGGCCCCAGGGACCTCCACAGGATGCCCTGGCCGTCTAGAAACAGGATACCCAGCCTGGGACCCCTGAGAGGGGACCAGGGCCAGGAAATGCTTCTTCCTGCTGCAGGGAAGGCTCGGTGACCTGGAAAGGTGTGGGCTGCAACACTCGTGTTTCCACAGTGACATCACCGCTCGTGGGAACTGCAGTCTCAGAAGGGGCTGTGCACCTCGGGCCGTGTGAATGCGTGCACTCTGCCGCATTGCAAAGGACAGTCTGGCCACCGCTGCCGTCCCACAGCCGGGCAGCCGTATCTCACGGTGCAAGCTCTGGATTTCACCATGGGAGCCTTCATGTAACTTTGGAATCTCAAAGATGCAGGAAAGCAAGGGTGTTTAGCGCTCCCAACCCCTCCCTCCCCTTGCAGCACCCTGTCTCCAGCTGTGCCAAGTGCTGCCGCCCCACCACAACCGCAGCCTTGCGCAGTGGGAACTCCGGGGAACGGCTGAGCCAATCCCAGTGCTCTGGTTTCCTGCCCGTTCTCCATGTTGCTACTCCCTGCCCCCATGTCAGTACCCCAGAAGCCTCCAGAAAGTCTCCTCTCCACCAGACCACCTCAGTGCCTTCCACACGACTCCAAGGCCCTCATCCTCCCCATCACTTTGCCCTGCATACGTTCATAACGATGACAGCTGGAAAGCAGGACCAACCCGAGGCTCTCAGTCGGGTCTGGCTCGTGTGAATAAAGCAGGGTCCTTTCCTCCCTGGACCTGGACATTTGACTTCTATTAAGGTAGCCTTGGGTGGCCTTAAGTATTGGCAGCTGTCAAGTGTTAGACTCGGCTGCCTTCCCCCGCCCCCTCCCACCCCAGCTGTTAGGCTGTTCTTGGACAATAACTGGCCTCTTCAGCCCAGCTCTGGGACTCACCCTGCTAGGAAGTCCTGCGCCAGCCAGTCCCAGCGCATCCAGAGCTCGTGGCTCTGCTCCTGTCCTTCTTCCTGACATCTTGTCTTCCAACCTATGAAGCACAGACTGTCCCCCCTGGCTTTTGACTTGATGTTTAGGGTGCCCGCACCTTTCCCAGGAGACGCAGCAGTTTGCAGATTCTGAGCGGTGGGACACACTGTGCTCAGATCTCACCCGGCAGCCTATGGCAGGGATGTAGGCGGTCAGGACTGCCCCAGGCACCCTGTGCCCATGGTCTCCCGCTTCCACTCCCACCCACGCCTCGGAACTTGGGGTCACCTTCTTAGTCCTGCATAAGGTGTGACTTCACGTCTTTCATTTCTCTCTCTCGTGTATCGTAGCTCTCTGCAGCTTAGTTGCATATTCACTGTGTGCCCATCCACCTATCACTCTGCTAGAGCTTGAAGGCAGAGTTGGGTCTTTCTGTCAATCCCAAGCATTTGTCACATGGACAGGATTAGTCAGAGAAACAAGCCACTCGTGGGAGAGGGCAGAACACTGGGACACCACCTGGGTGGGGCGGGGAGGCAAAAGGACTCATTTGACCCTACCCTCTCTGGTCACCAGGGAGCCAAGGTCAACTTGACATGTGCTGTGCCACGAATGTGCGAGCAGGGACTTGGGTTCAGGCCTGACATGCATTCCACTTGCTGATCCTGGGCCTAGCCAAGGAGGTGGCTGGCACGTGGGAGCCATTCTTCGGGCAGCCTGGGTGGCCTTCTAATTTTCACCAAATGGGCTCGAGGGACCCTGTGACCTCGCCCCAATTCTACAGGTGCTGATGTGATCGTTTGAGATGGCTTTGTGGTGCCTGCTTCACCAGTGCCACATGCCTGCGCCGGTTTCCCTTAAAACTTCCCAGGCAGTGTCCCAGCCAGCTCTCCCGCTGTCCCCTGTGAAGCGCCCCGCTCCTGTAAATCACTGACGCAGGCGTTAAATAAATGGTGATGGCAGAGAACTCTCTCCAGATGCAAGAGCCTCTCTCCAGCCCGGGGTCAGAGGAGTTTCATCTCCTTTCTCCCCCACCCCGCCCGGCCCCCATCCCAGCTCAGCAGTGGCCCACGTGGTAGAGTCAAACGGCAGCGGCAAGTCGTGTTGGAACCACAAATCAGTCCTCCTAGCCGGCTACCGTGGGTCTCAGCAGTGGGATGCACAGGTAGTCCCCTGGAGAAAAGCTGCCACCAGCCCCTTTTCATTTTGGCAGTGAAAACACGCAGCGCCAGCTGGTGTTTAGGGACCTGGCTCTTGTGGCAAGGCCAGTTCCTCCAGCGAAAGGATAGTGAGCATCGCAGAGAATTCTACCGAGTGCCTTTCCTACTCCGGGGCTCCACTCACAATCTGTTTTGATTGCCCCCAGATCTCGTCACAGTAGGCTGTCGCTGTTTCAGTCTACAGACAGGGAAGTGGGGGCTGGCTTGGGTCTTGGGTATCCCTGACTCCAGCTCAGGTTCTCTCCACCTTGCTCCCCTGGAAGTGACCCCAGTGCCACCGCAGGCGTCCTTCCTCCTCCTACCTCTGTGCTTCTGCCTGCCCTGCCGGCCGTAAGTCAGACCCGCTGTCCAGCCTTGGCAGGTCGTGCTAGCCCCAGCTGGCAACAGGAGCCCCGTGGGGTGGGGGCGGGATGGGTGCATGGATGCACTCGGCTTTGCCAGAAATCAAACAGGCAGCATGGAGAGACGTAAATCACCCTCAAAGATAAAATTCCAAATGACTGGCGAACTCAGATTCCCACGGGCATCCTACACCACCCTGCATGCCTCCCTGCTGCCCTGTGGGTCCTGAGTCCACGGAGGCCTCACAGAGACCATTGAGGATTGCTCCGGACTCACACACAGTGTGCAACGTGGTACGGAGTTAGCAGATCCCTGCGCTCCAAATGCCCAGCCCTGTGAGGGGAGACAAGTCATTCCACTCCCTAGAAGAACTTTCCCAGGACAATGGAGTGGTGAAAAGTCATGATTGGATTCCAGCTCTCGTCCCCCTTCTGGCTCCCCACAAAATGCTTAGTAACCATTATCACACTTAAACTTTATTTATTTATTATTTTTTTTACAGGCAGAGTGGATAGTGAGAGAGACAGAGAGAAAGGTCTTCCTTTGCCGTTGGTTCACCCTCCAATGGCACTGTGGCCGGCGCACCACGCTGATCCGAAGGCAGGAGCCAGGTGCTTCTCCTGGTCTCCCATGGGGTGCAGGGCCCAAGGACTTGGGCCATCCTCCACTGCACTCCCGGGCCACAGCAGAGAGCTGGCCTGGAAGAGGGGCAACCGGGAAAGAATCCGGCACCCCAGCTGGGACTAGAACCTGGTGTGCCGGCGCCACTAAGTGGAGGATTAGCCTATTGAGCCACGGCGCTGGCCTCACACTTACACTTTATAACCTTTGGCAGGGTAGGTATTCTCTCCGTCCTTGGAGAAAAGAGAGGATCCACGGTGAACCGAGCTCACTTGGCCAGTGCCAGGACTTGACCCGGCTCTGCCTGAATCCCCACTCCCTCTTCCCGCCTCATGGGTTCTTTTGGCTCTAAGAGATTTATGTCTGAAATGACCAGTAAACCTCAGGACCATGTAGCTTCCCTGCATGGACACCAGTGCTGATGCCTCATACTTTGCGTCCCGTGGTTGTTTGAAAGAACGGAGGACCAAATAGCTGTGCACGCACACAGTGCAGAGGTGAAGAGCACCCCGAAAGGGGACAGTGTCCCGGCAGCCGACAGCTGTCCGGGTTCCTGTGAGAATCCAGGGGAGGAGGAGGTACCGGCAGAGCAAACTCTTGGTACAGATCTGCCAGCACAGAATTTCAGTCCTGTCTGGGCTCCCACGTTGAGGCGACTGCACAGTCAGCCCTGGGGCGCCCTGGGCCCACTGTGGATTTCACACCTCTTGTCGCCACCCTTGCAGTTCCAAGCGCCCGAGGTCTGTGGGAACCGGAGCCGTGGGCCCTGCGCAAGGGGAAGCGGGTGTCCCCAGCAGACCCCTCCTCACTCCCGGGCCTGCTTCTCATCTCCCAGCACCACAGGCAGTAACCCTGCGTCCTGTGAAAGCCGAGGAGGCAGGAATGTCACATGAAAGGTGCCTGAGGAGGCCTGGCCAGCGTCAGGCCACCAAATGGCAGGTGCCAGGTGGTTAGCATTACGGACGTGCTGTGGGGTGAGGGGCTTGACTCGGCAGCTCTACGGGAGGGGCAGTGGCTGGCACCGCCTGCCCACGGGGCTGCAGCCACCACAGCAGGCCTGCGGCGCTCTTCTCCTCATAGCTCCTCCGCTGGTGCCCTCTGGCTGGCCCTGGGTCGAGTGCTGGCTTCCGTGACATCGCTTCTCATGCACGCCGTCCCCAAGGTTTCCCAGCTGGCCTCTCTCGACTCTGCCTCCATGCTCTTCCCTAAACACAGGTCTGACCCTGTCACTCACTGCCTGGTGTAAGCCCTGGACTGGTTGCTGGTGGCCTCTCGGACCCTGAGCCAGGTGATGAAGGCTCCAGCTCCTCCCCCTCTCTCCCGCATGGTCCATCTTCCGGCTCCACTGAAAGGCTCGCTATCTGAGCTCTTGGCACACGGTGCTGCTGGCATGTGCATGCTACGTGGTGAGAAGGGAGCAAGGCAGGGGCCTCGAGGGAGACAGTCCCCACCCCAGGCTGAGGCGTGCGGCTCCCCTTTCTCCTTGGTTCCTGAATCAAGCAGAAGCCCCAGAAAGAAAGTACCAGTCAGCAGTGGTTAGGCCGGGAAGGAAAGGGCAGGGTCTGGGTGCTGGCAACGATTGAAATGCGTCAGGCTGAGGCTACCCACTGTCCCCCACTGAGTGAGTAGTCCTCCCCCGACCCCATCCACAGTTTAGCTTTCCATGAGTTCAGTTAGGTGTGGTGAGCTGAAATCAGAAAACACTAAATGGAAAAATTCCAGAAATAAACAATTCATAAGTTTTCAATTGTGTGGCTTTTGGAATAGTTGGATGAAATCTTGTGCCACCCCACTCTGTCCTGCCCAGGCTGTGTATCACCCGGTTGTCAAGCGTATCCACACTGTATGTGCTACCCGCTCCGTAGGCACTAGTAGCTGTGTTGGTTATCTGATGCGCTGTCACGTATTGCAGGGCTTTCATTCAAGCAACCCTCGTTTTACTTAATAATGCCTCCAAGGTATGAGAGCAGTGATGCTGCAACTCCGACATGCCCCAGAGGAGCTTGTAAAGTGCTTCCTTTAAGTGAAAAGGCAAAAGTACAATGAAGTATTTTAAGAGATATGAGACCACATCCACACAATTTTGATTATACTATATTTATTGTTCTGTTTTAATATTAGTTATTATTACTCACTATACCTAATTTACAAAATAAACTTTATCACAGATCTGTAGGTATAGGAAAAAAACCTTGGTATACACAAGTATGGGGTTTGGTACTCAAGCAACCTCTGGGGTCTGGGTCCATACTCTGGAGGGTAAGGGGGACCATCATACGCACTCTCAGAGCCCACCACAGACCTGACATCTGATGGGGTTGGCGAGCACTGCCCATGGTAGGTTTGGGCTGCAAGTTTGTACTGGGTGCTCCGCCTGCTCTCTAAGCTCCTGAGGCCAGCAGTTGCCTCTCCATCTTTGTTTCCCTGAGATCCAGCTCAGGGCCTGCACAGCCCGTGGCTGCTGTTTGTTAAATGAGTGAGCTGATCTCCGAACCATGACTGATGATCTCCTCTTATAAACTGCAGTGAACATCCACTGGGCCGCTGAGAGCTGGGCTGCCTGACCAGCCCTACCGCACCCTTTGTCCAAATTCTACTCAGGCTTTCTCACGGCACCCTAGTCTGCCTGTTAGGCTTGAAGATTTTGGTGCAGTGCGGCTGTCTCGTGAGCTCCACATTTTCAGATGTGAATCACTACAGGCCTCTACCTTTTGGTTTCCAAGTTGAACTAGGTGAAAAATAATTACTTTTTTTTTTTTTTGCTTTAAATAAGAGAGGAAATGTTCCCAATGGCAAGGTCTTCAAAAGGCCACTTCGCAAACTCAGAATTTACTTGAAAGCCCACAGTCTTTTGCTGGAGGCCAGGTTTGGTATGTTTCTGATTACACTGCTGACCCTCACCCTGAAAACTCTTTGTAGATGGGCCTTTATTCTAGACAACCTACTGATGAGCAAATGATCTAACAGATTTCACACCACATAAATTTAAGCCTAATAAATGGCTTTAAATTCAGAGCTCCTAATTCGAGGTCCAGAGAGGTAGTTCCTTCAGCAAAGCAATCATGTAGACAATTAATAAACCCACACACAGCACTGGGAAGCAGTGAAGTCTGCCCCAGTTCTCTGTCCCAAAGCAAGCTCCAACTGTTGCTAGAGTCGGGAGAGGTACATTTACCTTGGGTTTCCTGTTTGGGTTGTAAGATCTACTTGGTCACAAACCCTGCTGCCCTGTTCAATACAGTAGCTACTTGTCACATGTGGCTATTTAAATTCAAATTTATATTAAACTTCTTTTCTGAGCACATTTCAAGTGGTCAACAGCCACATGTGGCTACGTTACTGCACAGGGCAGAACTCTTCTGTCATCACAGAGTTCTGTTGGACAGCATTGATCTGTTGTTCACACAAAACCTGCCAGGGCCCCGACTGCTTCTGTTTTATCTCAATTATCGGTAGCTGTATTTCCCCGGGACTGTTTTAGTACATTCGTCTAGATAAGCAAAACGAAGAAAATATAGATTAAAAAGAAATCCTATTGTCAATGGAAAGAAAGGGAACTTTGTTTTAAATCTGCTGAAGGGCTTGTTTTCTTTCTACTCTTGCTATTTTGGGTGGTGTATTTACAGCTTTGAGGATGAACAATCTCCTTGATTCAGGGCCAGAACATGAGATCTGCTTTCTCATTCCAGTTATACTTCCTCTCTCTGAATTTACCAGGTAATCGCTCTGCAGCCAGGGGCAAGTCCACAGCAGAAGTTTTGGGGACAGTGAGGGCCCTGGACATCACCGTGGGCCATGACCTCCTGAATGGTGGCAGGAAAGAGCAGGTGTGAGAGAACTCAGCCAAGGCCACATGGCTGGCTTGTCGCAGAACAGCTTGTTCTCCTTAGCAAACATCATGCAACCTCTCATTTTGAGCCCTGAGCCTCAGCTAACCAAGGAAGGAGAGACCTGTGCCTACCAGGCACAAGGAGCTCATTCAGTGCCAAGCCAGACCAGATGCCGTGGCAGACAGCCCAAGACCTACAGAGTCATGGGTCATCCCCAGAGGTGGTTCTTTCAGCATCCACAGTGAGAGGTAGGCTTTGCTGCACAAGACAAGGTGTTCTTCAAGCATGAGGAGGGGGTCCAGATTCAGCCCCCCAAAATGACCAATGTGCAGAGATGACACAGACTTAACAAACGATCCCAACTCCAGACCTCTGTGTCTTACTCCCTGGATAGCATTGTGTTTGGAAGTGGACAGGGCGTACCTTAAAGGAATCTCAGACTTACAGTGCTCCAAACTGGAAGCTGATGATCACCACTCTCAAGTCTGACCTCTCTAGTATTGGCCACATCAGTGAATAGCGCAGGCACTGTCAAACTCAGCAGCAGTCCTGGCACCATCCTCTATGCCCGCCTCTCACCACAGCTGCCTTCTCACCCAGCTCTGAGTTTTACCTCCTAATGCTCTCCCGAGTCTGCTCATTTCTCCTCCTATCCATCCGCACCTTGGTCCAAGCTGCTGTCGTCACCCACCTGGGAGGCTGCTCCAGGCCCCCAGTCGTGAGGCAGTGCTCACCTGTGCTCCCAGTTCATCCCAGTGTGTTCTGCTCCTTGAAGCCAGAGTGGTTCCCATATGAAGTCTAACCTTGTTGGTTCTTTGAGGTTCTTTCATGGCTTCCACTGACCTTAGGTGCTAGTTCACTGACTTCAAAGCCTCGTGTGGGCCGCCCCTTCCTGTCTCTGGTCTCCCCTCTCACTCTACCTCCCTTATCCCCACTTCCAGGTGCATCCCTTGGCATCTCTGGTCTCCCACAATTCCATGCTTCCTTCTCTTGTCGAATTTTGCTACTTCCTCTTTCTGGATTGCTCCCCCTCCCGTCCTCTCAGGGCTTGACCCTCAACTGCATTTACTCTTCCACTCTCAGTTTGAGCATGACTTCTTCAAGCGATCTTCTATGACCTCCTTGTCAAGGCCAAATTTCCACTACAGACTCTCAGAGCACCACCATAGCTGCAATATCACATTTATTTGTGCAACAACAGGACCAATGTCTTTCTCCCCAGCTGCATTGTAAGTTTCAGGCTAACAGGGATGGCGTCTTTGGGTTCAACAAAGAACTCTATACCATTAAATCAGTCAACTCTATGCCATTAAATTAGAGAGTGTGGAAAGGCCACACTCTCGAGTAGGTCAGACTTGGGCTTGAAACTTGGATCCTTTACTTCCTTAGTGGTGAGGACTTGTGTAGATAAGTCAGTCCCTCTGAGACCCACTTTCCTGCTGTGCAGGACAACCTACTACCTACTGCCTGGTTAACTTGGGAAGACGGAGGAGCCAGGTGTGATGGAGTGCCTAAAGCAGCCCACTGACACTCAGAAAATGACCTTTGTCATTATTCAGATGTCCCTCCTATTTGGTTATCCTTCCGATGGCAAGACTGGGAATTTAACTCAGGACATTTTAAAATTGCTATTTCAATCTTTGCAAAAAAAAAAAAAATGCTTACAGCGTGTTACCAAATCATCCCTCAATCTCCAACCTACCTAGATCCATATTATGTAAAAGAAAAAAAGTACATCCTATCCCATGCATAGAAGAAAGACATTAAAAGAACATAAGAAACAATGATTATCTCTAAATGAGGGAATTT
Organism: Oryctolagus cuniculus; assembly: GCF_964237555.1. NCBI lineage: Eukaryota > Metazoa > Chordata > Mammalia > Lagomorpha > Leporidae > Oryctolagus > Oryctolagus cuniculus. Next base: position 187,037,293 of record NC_091433.1, on the reverse strand, counting down.
CGGATAAAAATTTTTTTCTTTTCATTTAGTTCCCACATTTTCAACACTATTAAAAATATGTCACTATTATCATCTGAAGAAACATAACTTTTATTTTTCCAAAAAGCAAAGTGACTTTCTTTCTTATTAGTGAAAAAAAAAGAAAGTAAGCAAAAAGAAAAGGACCATTGTAATCAAAACCCAAACAGAGGCAAAAAAGGGAGACCCATCTTCATGGACCTGTGTTTTGGGTCTGGGAGGTGACTGCACTTCTCATTTGTAGGCAGTATTTTCTTTCTTTCTTTCTTTTCAAGATTTATTTAATTTATTTGAAAGACAGAGTTACAGAGAGAGAGGCAGAGACAGAGAGAGAAGTCTTCCATCTGTTGGTTCACTTCCCAGGTGTCTGCAACGGCCGGAGCTACATCAATCTGAAGCCAGGAGCCAGGAGTTTCTTCCAGGTCTCCCACGTGGGTGCAGGGGCCCAAGGAATTGGGCCATCTTCTACTGCTTTCCCAGGACACAGCAGAGAGCTAGATCAGAAATGGAGCAGCTGGGACTAGAACAGCACCCATATGGGATGCTGGCACTTCAGGCCAGGGTTTAACCTACTGCACCACAGCACCAGCCACTGTAGGCAATATTTTCTTGGAATTTTCAGTACTAAGTAACCTTGGGCCACAATTAGCAATGAGAGGTAGCAGTTGAGCACGAATTTGAGTCTTTACTACTTAATAAGGACCCTGGATAGGGCGGAGTTGTCTTGGGCTTTTGGTTAGGTTGGAGAATCTCTACCTTCTCCATCTGCCATAGAGGAGTGGCTGGATCACCTTTTGAAACCTGCATGAGTTGCAAGAAAACCAGAAAGTGGGGCTGGCGCTGTGGTGCAGCAGGTTAAGCTGCAGCCTGCAGTGCCGGCATTGCACGTGGGCACTGATTCAAGTCCCAGCTGTTCCACTTCTGATCCAGTTCCCTGTTAATGCACCTGGAAAAGCAGAGAGGGCCCAAGTCTTTAGGCTCCTGCACCCACGTGAGAGACCAGAAGCAGCTCCTGGCTCCTGGCTTCAGACCTCCCCAGGCCTGACCGTTGCAGCCATTTGAGGAGTGAACCAGTAAATGGACAATCTCTCTCTCTCTCTCTCTCTCTCTCTCTCTCTCTCTCTCTCTCTGTGTCTTCCTCTCTCAAAAACTCTGCCTTTCAAATAAATAAATTTTTAAAAATCACTTATACAGGATATTAAAAAAAAGAAAGCCAGAAAGTGTTGGTTCTGAGCACTTCACATAACTTCATTAATTCAAATTTGAGCCCACTCTGTAAGTTCGATAGTGGTTATGGCCACTGTTTCAAGGGGCATCTCTCAATTTGAATGAAATTAAATACGGAGAAGGGGCCGTGATAATTAGAAACACTAAACAAACGTAGGTTGTTAGCTTGGGGACATTTTAAAGGAAGTGGTTTCTTTGGGCCATGTTTTCCAATGGTTAGACCTAGAGAAGGCTGCCTGTAAAGAAAATATTTCCATCTTTCACTGAAAAAAAAAAAAGTTTCTACCAAGAACATGGGACATTTTCCAAACAGGAAGAGACACTTACTGTATTTTGTAGTGATTTTGTGTTTGTGTGTCCTACTCCAGTAATCTGCCTTTCAGATAGTAGATATCAGGATACTTCAAAAAATTCATAGCAAATGGAATTAAATTTATTTTGGTGCAAAAAATTTGAAGTCCATGCATATAAACGGTCTTCCCAAAGTTTATGAAGAAGCTATGCATAATTTTAAGAGATTTTTTTGTACCAAAATAAAGCTATCCTTTATTTGTTTTTCCATGAGCTTTTTGAAGTGTCCTTGTATACCATGCAGCTAGGATTATGAAAATTGCTTGGACAAAGCAAACTTGAAACTTTCTTCCTCTAGGCACCTATTCATTCAGCCCTGTGTCTGTTGAGCATAAGTTTGGTGCAGGGCCTATGTTTGGCCCGTACCCCAAAGTTGAGTTAATTGCCTTGATGGAATATTATTCCCAAGGCTCCTACGTAGACGAGACCTCAAGAGGTCACTTGGTTCGGCCCATTATCCACTTCCACTTCACCCACCGCCAACAGATGGGCTGTGGCTCTACTGCAAGGACCTCCAAGGATGACGAGTCTCTGGCCTCTCCCTGGGAAGCCCTCATCAGTCCTTAATCAAAATGTTTAGGGCCCGTGGGAGAGCCGAGCAAGGCCCAGCTTATCAAGGTGGGATTTATTTACTTACTGTCCAAATCACTTCACATCAGATTGGCTTGCTGCTCTCTCTGCTCCCCGGCTGGGGAGCGGAGGTGACAGATCACCCCATTGCTTATTTAACCAACCGTAAACAGGACTTGAAAGAAGTGGGCTTGCCGCACGGAGCTCATCTTTGGAGACTCCGACATGGATCAAGTTGACGGCAAACTCCTGTTCATCATCTGCAAACGCTGACTCTACCTTTGCCCCTTTTCTTCCAGCCCAAATGGCTGGGTTGTGAGGGCTTTCATTCCCACCAGTGTGGACGCGGGCACAGGGGGCAGCTTACTGAACACTGTGGTGCTCTCAGCCGTTCTAGGTTGCTAAAAACTTGCTGATTTAATGGCTTTGATGATCTACACTTACACTGCAATAGAATTAAGCTTCGATGCAGTTCGAATACCTCAGGTTTCTGATCCCTATGACTGAGGGAATAGCTCACATTTCATGAATTTCGACTAAAAGCATTTCATTCCTTTTTCATTGCTTCTTCTGTAACACCTTGCTTACCCAACACCACCAAACACCAGAGCAACCTAATGATTACTGACATCAAGCCGCTGTGATGGGTGTTAGGCCTTTAAAAAGTCCAGCACCTGATTAAGTCATAACAAAGCTGGACAGTTTATATCGTCATCGCCAATGAGGAGACGGAAGTCAGGCGGGCTGATGGTGGACACCATCAGTCTCACGCGCTTCTCATGATGCCACGAGGTACCGTGGTTCCTCTGTCTTATCTGCCAGACCGTGGAGCTGAGCAGCCATGGGGACACAAAGCATGCTCACCACCAGCAGAGCATACGGACGTGTGGAAAGTGGGGCGAAGTGGCTGACACACAAGTTACTAAAGGGCTGAATTAAAGGAAAAACAAAAATGAGAGAGAATATGGTGAGAGAGATGACCTGGGCTGTGACAATGAAATCTGGACAGGAAGTAAAACAAATAGCAAGCAGCGAATGAAATTATAACCTAATGCTGTACTTAGGGACATCTCTCATCAGGGATCCTTTTCCTTTTGACAGGATCGAAAGCACAGTCTTATACACACAGCAAGCAGGACTGGGGGGACCACATATGCAGAAGCTACCTTTAAAAAAAATTTTTTTTTGACAGGCAGAGTTAGACAGTGAGAGAGAGAGAGAGAGACAGAGAGAAAGGTCTTCCTTTTGCCGTTGGTTCACCCCCAAGTGGCCGCTATGGCCAGCACACCGCACTGATCTGAAGCCAGGAGCCAGGTGCTTTTCCTGGTCTCCCATGGGGTGCAGGGCCCAAGCACCTGGGCCATCCTCCACTGCACTCCCTGGCCATAGCAGAGAGCTGGCCTGGAAGAGGGGCAACCGGGACAGAATCCGGCGCCCCAACCGGGACTAGAACCCGGTGTGCCGGCGCCGCAAGGTAGAGGATTAGCCTAGTGAGCCGCGGCGCGGGCCATGAAACTACCATTTTCTAGCACCAGCAAACCGAATTTTAACGTTGCCACCTCCCTTTCTGGAGGAAGAGAAGTCTTTTGGCTAAGCTGAAACGAGTGCACATGGTGCCCATGCTTGCACCTGTGCCCACAGACGTGAATTTCCCAGAATGACGGGACCCCAGGGGAGGCTCCCGCCCCTCAACTGATGCAGAAATCCACAAAACCCAGCGTAATCCGTACAGCAGAATATCACAAACCACAATAAAGAGTGAAGTACTGATATGAGCGACAGCTGGGGTAAAGCTGGAAATGACGGCGCTCGGCCGAGGCGGCCTGACTCCATTTCCCTGAAACGCGCGCAATGGTCAGACCCACAGACACCACCAGGCTCGTGGCTGCCGGGGCTGGAGGTGGGGAGAGGCGAGCAGGCAGCGGCCGCTCAACGCGTCCGGAGGTGGTGGGCATGTCCTAGGATGCACAACAGCGGGGGCTGTCCAAGGCTGCCACTCCGTGCTACGCATTGTGCACGCCAAGATGGCGAGCGGGGCGCCCCGCGCCTCTCGCCGCAGCACTGGAGGGGACGCTTTGTCCCGCGCGGTGTCGTGGCGCTGCACGCTGGCCTGAGCCCGAGCCCCCTCCTCCGCTGTGCGCCTCCCAGCTCCTCCCGCACGTGCGGCCCACCCCCGGGCTCCCCACGCTGCTACACAAAGACCCTTTCTTTCTCCACGATCGGGGAGGAACCGAGGGGCACCGCGGACGCATAAACACGGGCAGGAAGGAAGGCCGACTGAAAGCCTCCGAAAGCCCCTTTCTGACAAGTGAAAAATGTTGGTGACTTGAAGTCACAGGGCCAGGCTTTTAACAACCTTCAGCGTATTTATTTAACCCAGTAAATACGTTTATTAGCGAGGCCGCCTCCTTTGTAGCGCAGGTAATGGATTCCCCATATGTTTCTGCTTTGGCGGCCGGGCCGGCGGCTAACACCTAGCTCCCCTCCTGCCTGCCAGGTCAAGACCTCGGTGTGTCGCCACTTCCCCGGCCTGGCCCCGCGTGCGTGCGTGTAATTACACTCGTTCCCAGGGAGGAGGAAATCCCCCGGCTTGGGCCCTAACTAGCCCGGCGTTGCACTTCCAAAGGGCAGCTCTCCCAGGGGGAAGGGAGGGCCAATAAAGCTTTCACGTTATTAACTTTTGCCTTCTGAAAAGCAGCCTGAGAAATGCCATCGCACCACATTAAAGGCCGTGTGTGTGAGCCGCCACCGCCTAATGAGGGGCTCGGACCCTCGGCCACATGCAAGGGCTTTGCGGGCCCCACTTAACGGAACCTTGATGTCGTGCCAGCCCCGGGGGTGCGCACATGAGGCCGGGAGCGGGTTGGGCCCGTCCCTGCCCCCCCCCCCAACTCAGGATGAGGGTTGCACCTGACTCAGGGGACACGGCTCAGACAGGTAGGGAGCCACCCAGCGAGAGCAGAGGCGACACTTCACTGTGTGCACGGGGCTCTGGGACACGGATGCACGAGCGCTGGGCCCCCTCTTCAAGGACCTTAGAGTCCTGTGTGGGAGGTGACACCTAAGCAGGAAGGAGGTGCCCAGGAGCCAGTGCAGGAGCAGGTGTGCCACACACCCAGCTGCTGGCCTGCACGTGTGATGGCCCTCACCTGGGAGCATGTTGGGAGAGCTGGGACCTCCAGGGTGCAAATATGGCTCCTGGGTCTTCCCCGCCAGGTCCCAACCTGCCTACTCTGAAGACCACTGGCTGGATTTCTGACTGTGTCCATGTGCTTTGAGAAAGGGTGCCAACTCTTCCCTGCACTGCAGTCGGGGGGGGGGGTGGCTAGAACAGGTGACATCCAGGTTTTGCACCGAGAGCTGTCTTGCCGGTCTCATGGCCTCACTGGCCCCTCTGCCGGCTTGCTCTCAGGGCCAAGGAGGGGGCCTGGAGCTCCCTACCCCCTGCAGCAGGGCTGTGTGTGTGGAGGGGGGCTTGCAGGAGGGCAGGGGTCAGGAAGCAGAGTGAGGGCCTCTCCTTCCCAGCCTGCCCCCTCCTCTCCCTTCCCTGTCCCTGGCAGACAAGAAGAGCCAGGCCAAGTCCTGAGATTGGAGCAGGCACAGACCTTGTCTAGAGCCTAGAACTTGTCTCCTGGCTGGGCAGGGTGCTCCTGGTCCTCTGGGTAGCCTGGCTTGGGGAGACCTCACGAGCCCCACTCCCTGGAAACCTGTGCCTCCTCTGTGAGAACTGCTGGCAGCAGGGCCAGTGCCTGGGAACGTGTGGTGGTGGTAGGAGGACTCACACTGTGATGCGAACGGGGCTCCCCCACCCGTTGACCAACCAAAATTCCAGCATGGGGAGCCAGTCGGGTCCACCACAGGAGACAGACCCCAGGGAGGATGGATCCACAGGTGTTCAGGTCACCCTCATCATGGATAAGGTTTGCACCTGCCTCGGGGAACGTAGGCTCAGACACTTTATCTCATGTGGCTCTCTTTGTGGGAACAGACAGCTGTTAAAAAATGTGTTACCTACAAGTAAAATGAGACTCATCTGGGGAAGGGATTGGCCCAACAGGACACACGGCCAGGCCAGGCATGGCAGTTGCAGGCCCAGGGCCTGGGTTTCCACATACCGCATCCAGTGTTCTTGCCACAGACGGTGGGCCGCCGGGGGGGTAGTGAGAATACCTGCAGATACTCTCATTCCTGTCCGGTGTGGGTGAAGGGTCTGCAGGCGAGGCTGCATTATCTGCTCCTGAGTGCCCCTGGGAGGCAGCTGCTCTCAACCTCAGCAGGTGGCCCTGGGTTCAAATGCCAGCTCTGCGGAGTGCTGGTCTGTTCACTTGGCAAGTTCCTACTGCATGGCTACGATGAACCCAGCCCTGGGGATTCTGGAGTAAACACGGATGCCCGCAGGTGAGCTCGTGAAAACACTTTGCAAAGAGACCTTCCAGGCTTGCCCTCCCTCTACCCCTCTTCCTGTTGGAGATGCTCCTCAGAGATCAGAGGCAGAGGGCCAGGCCCATGTCTGGACAGCCTTGACCTTGGAGCAGGCAAGGGAGGCCTGGGAAAACCAGCCGCTTGTCCCTGCACTCCCAGTCCTGGGCCAGGGGTGAGTGCGCCTTGTCACTTGAGCTGGTGATAATGAATTCTGCCTAACACCAGTGCTTGTCGCAGTGAGTGCTTTTCCCTGCTGCACCGTGCAGTTCCCATAGCAGGTACTGCACATTATTTATTTATAGGGTCATCCACGGAAGGGAGGTGCGAGTTTCCTCCCATGTGAAATGGGGGTGAAGGCGGCTTAGGAACAGCGCTTGATCCCCAGGGAGACTGTAATCGCCCAACTGAAGGGTTTATGCTTATCACCTGGAACGGGGCTCGGCACCGAGTAGGCAATAAGAAAAAAAAAATGTCACCTACTTTTCTGTTTGCTAGCACTGGGGGCATTGCATTCCAAGCACGGAAGAACGTGTCTTTGCTTGCAAAAGACTCCGATGTCTGCCAGACTCAGCTCTCTCATATTTTCCGGGAGGGACTTCACAGGCAAGACGTGCAGGAGATAAAGGGCTGGGGGTCTGGGTGTGAGTCGTCTTGCTTTGCAAGTACCCACGGCAAAACTCCAGCCTTCAGTATTCCGCAGCGGCTCCTGCCTCCTCCGGGAAGCTTCTCCAACATCGCAGAAAGTAGAATGGGCCGTGGAGGCTTCTGGGCTGGAATTCTCCAGGGCAGCAGCTGGTAGCTTGTTTGCCTATCAAAGGCTGCAAGTTGGAACAGCTGAGGTTTGGGAGATGAAAGGACTTTGGGGGCAGCAGGGAAGAAGAAAACTGCGAAAGCCAAGTGCCAAAGACAGAACAGCTCTCCTTCCCCTCCCCCAGAGCTGCTCCTGCTTAGCCTGGATCGGAATCATTTTAGGAGGAGAAAGTGTTCACTCCTGGAGATGCTACAGTAGGGTCAGGGTCTTGGCTTCCGGCTGTCAAGTGCGCTTGGCGAATGAGCCAGCAGCCCGTGCCCTGTCACCAGGGAGAATCAGACATGGGCACAAGTCACTCCCCATGCTAAGCAGAGGAGCACACACAGGGCTTGGGGGAGCAGCTGGCTCTGCTGGAACGTAAGCGAGTTGCTTTGCAAGCTGATGTGGGTCCTCAAAAAAGTGGGGAGGAACACCACAGGCAGAGAGAACAGCTGGTGCCATTGCAGGGTGTAGGAGGCCTGTAAGGGCTTCCTAGGATTGGGGGAAGGGAAGGAGGGGGTACGGCTGGGGAAGGGGCCACGGAGTGGTCAGCTCCAAGGGGTCACCTGAGAACACTTGGCGCAGCTGTGATAAAGGACCGGTTTCAGAAACAGCCTCAGAGCTTACAGGCTGTGCCCACTGTTCATCTGATTGGTAGGTGGGAAACCTGTGTTGGCCCAGATGGAAATGGGAGTGAGTGACAGGCTGACAAGCTGTTCCCCACACCGTGACAGAAGCCGGTGAGGTGTAAAGGCAGCCGCAGCCCGGCCTGACTGCGCTGTGTGGTGGGAAGCCGGCTTCTCCGCATCTCGGCCTCCCCCTCCTCCTGGGAAGCTGTCTGTCCTCGAGCGAGGCGCAAGCCCAGTATTTTCATGCGGGAAGAGCCTGCTCTGGTCCACCCCAGGCAGCTCCCAGCTTTCAGCAGAGGATTACTTAGAATAACAAGTTAATGACTGTCGCGGATCAGCCTCGGTTTGCTGGGAGAAGCAGGCATGCCCAGAGTTCACTTTGCTGGACTCTGGTGGGGGTGGGTTGAAAAAACACATTGCACATTCCAACCTCGGTGGGGGTGGGGGAGAGAATCTGCGCTCCCTGGAAGCAGCCCCGTCAGAAACAGGAGGTGCTTCGTTAAAAACCTGGAAGCAGCTGTCACCATCCTTGAGAGGCCCTGGGTGCTGGGTGGCAGGCCTGCCTGGGGTTCTGGGAGTGGGCTGATGGGCCTTTCAAGGTGTCCTTCTTGCGGTCAGATGATCTGGGGCCCCCCAGGAAACAGCTGGGAGTCGAAGGGGGAATGTGGAGAGGGGAGAGTGTTGCTGTTTCCTCTCAGTCACCACCCGGACCACCAACAGCCTGGCTGGCTCTCTGCTCCTCGTCCTGGGCCAAATGCATCTCGCTTCCTCCTCTGGGTTTTGAAGGTGTCTAGGCTCACGCATTCACCCCTCAGCGAACATTTGGGGGCCTGAACTCACTAGGTAGAGGCCTGTTGGGAGGATCAAATGCATGGAACCTCTTTGCCAAATGCTAACAGAGAGAGAGAGAGGAAGGGAGGGAGGAAGGAAGAAAGGAGAGGAGCGTGCTGCAGACTTACGGTGTGTTTCTCATAAAATTCCCTGGGGGCAGTGAACTGAGTCCGCTGGTGCCCCAGCAGCTAGGAGCCATGAGATCCGGGTCCCGAAGCATGGCAGGATGTGGAAGGCAGAAGGAGTCCAGGCAGGGCGAGACAGCGCCAAACACAGGTGGCTTTCCATCTTTAACCACTCAGTCCATTCCGGCTCTCATTAGGAGGGGGCTCAAGATAGCAGATCGCTCCTGATTTGTGCCACAGCAATTGCAAATGCCAAGGTTGAGGTACTTCTAAAAGCTCTGTTTCTGTTTTTTAAAGATTTATTTATTTGTTTAAAGGCAGAGTTACAGAAAGAGGCAGAGAGAGAGAGGCCCTTCATCCACTGGTTCACTCTCCAGATGGCTGCAACAGCTGGAGCTGTTCCCATCCGAAGCCAGGAGTCAGGAGCTTCTTCCAGGTCTCCCATGCGGGTGCAGGAGCCCGAGCACTTGGGCCATCCTCCACTGAAAAGTTCCATTTTTAAAAACAGGTTTATTGAGATATAACTGATATTCAAAGAATGCACATATTTGCTGTATGCAATTGAATGAGTCTGGACAGTTCAAACTCATGATCCATCATCACAAGGCAGTAGACATATTTAAAATCTGCCAACGTTTCCTTGTGCCTCTCACCATCTTTTTTTGTGATAAAAACACAACATGAAATCTACACTCTTAATGAATTTAAAAGGGTCCCATACTGTACTGTTCGGTGTAGCGTCCATGTTGTGCAGCGGATCTCTGGAATTACTCATCTAGCATAACTAAAACTCTATGCCCATTAAACAATAGCTTGCTATTTTTCCCAACCCTCAGCTTGGCAACCACGATTGTAGTCTCTCTGCCTCTATGAGTTTGATTATTTTAGATTCCTCATACAAGTGGAATCATGCAGAATTTGTCTTTTTTTTTTAAAGAAAGTTTTTTATTTATTTGAAAGGAAGAGTTAATAGAGAATGTGAAAGAGAGAAAGAGAGCTTCTTCCATCTGCCGATTCACTCCCCAATGGCCTCAATGGCCAGGACTGGGCCAGACTGAAGCCAGTAGCCTGGAACTCCATCTGAGTCTTCCTTGTGAGTACAAGGGCCCAAGCACTGGGGCCTTCTGCTGCTGCCTTCCCAGGCACATTAGCAGGGGCTGGATGAGTGGAGCAGCCAGGACTCAAACTCATGCTCATATGGGATGCCAGCGTCACAGGTAGCAGCTTAACCTGCTGAGCCACGGGGCCAGTCCCCAGGGTGTGACTGGCTTATTTAACCTAGAATAATGTTCTCCAGGTTTGTGCATATTGTTGCATTAGCACAATTCCTTTATGCATTCACCTGTTGATAGACAAAGGTTTTTTCCTCATCTCAGCTATCAAGAATAATTTTGCAATGACATGAGAGTGCATACCTGTCTTTGAATTGTTTTGGATATATACCCAAAGTGGGATTGCCAGGTCATGTGAATTCTATTTTAAAATTTTTGAGGAATATCCCTACAGTTTTCCATAGTTGCTGCGCAAGTTTACATTCTCACCAACCGTGTCTGAGGGTTCTAATTTCTCTCTGGTCTCGCCAACAGTTATCATTTGCTCTTTTGGTGGTAGCCATCTGAACAGGTGTGACGAGCTGTCTCGTGGCTTTGGGTTGCATTTCCTGGGTGACTGGTGACATGAAGCATCTTTTCATGTACCTGTTGGCCGGCTGTGGGTTTTCTCCGGAGAGGCTCAGAGAAGGTAGAAACTAGTCTGAGCTCTGTGGAACCCAGCTCAATGGACTCTTGCCTGTCCTTTTCTTCATGGAAAAGGGGAAGGGTCTTCCAGGCTGAGCCCAGAGGCAAGTGTACAGAGGCAGGGGGCAGTAAGGCCAGGGGCTATCCAGGTGCAGCCAGGAGTCCGGCCTGGAATGCTCTGTAGGGGACTTTGCCAGGGACGCAGTAGGAAGTGGGGATTTCCATGCCCCGCTGGAAAGTCGGATTTTAAATACAGGGTGGGCGGGGCTGCTCCCTGGAGCCCTGTCCTTCCTGCCCGGTCTCGCTGGAGACTCTGGCCCTGACACCGGAAGTTCCTGCAGGATGCAAGGCAGGAATCCTCTGTTGAGAGTTGTGTACAAGCAGTGAAAAACACGGGCGAGCTGGGAATTGTGTAACAGATGACCCCAGCCGTCCCTGCTCTCCGTAGGGCCAGCTTGCCCTGGCTGCCGGGTGGCAGATGTGACCCTTCCAGGGCCTGTGCGCTTTGCTGCTGGTGATCCAGTTCTGAGGCTGGGCGACTGGCAGCAGCCCTTCAGAGAGGACGGTGTTTATTAAGGTAGCTCAGCGGGGCAGCAGGCACTGTGATTTCGAAGCCAGGGCTGCCTGGGCTAGGATCCCAGCTTACTCTCTGGGCTGCGTGACCTTGGACAAACCACTTAACAGTTCTGGGTCTCCGTCCTCTCTGCTGTTACACACAAGTGGGCCTAGAACGTGAGGGATAAGGGTTATAAGAGCTGTATCCCGGGATTGCTTCGTCTCAGCTGGGATGGCTATTTTCACTTGATCTTGCTGTTGTGGAAGATTTTGCACAGTGGAAATGAGGGCTGCAGAGGGCATGCAGGAGCCCCGTGTCGGGGAAGGGCATTTAGTGCCACATGGCGGGAGCTCGGAAGCGCTTCTGTAGGTAGTGGGGACTCACCCAAGGCCTCGGGCCACGGGGAGGTGCGCAGAGAGATCAGTGGGTGAGCCCGTGGCTTATTTCATTAACAATTAGCAGTGCTTGAAACAGGCTGTGAAACACCCCCTCTGAGCGGATTGATGTCAATAAAGCCACCTTGGAGAAGTCCTCTTTGCAGAGGTCAGAGGGAACACTGGGCTGGCCTTCCCCGAGCAGCTGCTCATGAACAAGCGCTCTGAAGACCGCAGCGGAAGTCTGCGGTGTGCTCCATCATGTCCAAGGCATAGCAGGGAGCTGTCAGAAGCACCCCAGGGAGGCCGAGAAAACCAGAGGCAAGGGTTCAGTCCTAACGCTGCGATGTATGCGGAGCGACTGGGGGTCAATGCCAGCATCTCCCTGAGCTGCAGTGTCCTCATTTACAAAATGGAGAGCCCAATCCCGCCACCCCGTGGGGAGTCGATGAGGGCCTGGCTCTACGGCCCTGGGAGTACAGAGGGCGTCTGTAAGTGCTACCTCACATCAATCCTCATACCAAAGTGACAGCTGAAGCAGGGAAAAACCCCATACACACAACATCTAACAGAATTCCTTTAGAAGAAAAAAAGGGAAGAGACAGGAGCATTGGAGAGGAAGAAAGGAATTAGGACTGTCAACAGCAGGTCAGTGTGTCTTAAATCCTTTCAAATGGGACAAAGGACTAAGTAGTGCATTTCCTGGGGCTGGCGGCAGCAGGCTGAAGAGGCTGTGCAGGCAGCTGAAGCAACTGCTCCTGGAGCAGAACGTTCCTAGGCGCGCCTGGTGCCTCCACACAGCCGTGAGCCAGTGGCTGAGAGCAGGCAGGGAGAGGCCCGCAGAGGAGCACAGAGCGAGGCGAGAGACCCAGGCCGCAGTGTGGGGGAACCCTACGCTGGGTGAAGGAAGATGCCCGAGTCCATCAACAGGAAGTGCCCCAGAACAGGCAAGCCCAGAGACATGGAATGTGGGTTGGTACGTGGCTAGCGCGTGGAGGCTTTGGTGAGAACGGGGTGACTCCCCATAGGAACAGGGGTTCTTCTCAGAGGCGATGGAAATGGTCTAAAAGGGATTGCTGCGATGGTTGCACAATTCTGTGAGTATACTAAAACCCACCCAACTGCACACGCTAAGTGGGCGAATTGTACACTATGTGGATCTCAATAAAGCTGTTACAAAAAGACAGAAGACAACAGATTCAAGATCCCAGAGAAAGATGCCTCAGAAATTCTCCAGTGCACCTGCTCAGCATCCCAGAGTGGTGAATGACTCGCTTCCAGTCCCATTGCCACTCGTGGCCAAGGGAAAAGCCATGCCATGTGTAGGTACTTTGTGTACATCACCTGTTACCTAAGAGTTGCCTCCACACCCCTGCCTGGTGTGGAGTTGCTCACTTGTGACATGGCAGTAACGTTTGTGGGGTCATGGGACTGCTAACGAGAGAAATTACTTTCAACCTCCAGTGGGACTCTGTCGCTTTAAATCTCTGAATCTTCTAAAAGTCAGTATTTTTTTTTTTTTAATTTGACAGGTAGAGTTAGAGAGAAAGGTCTTCTTTCCGTTGGTTCACTCCCTAAATGGCTGCTACAGCTGGCACCGATCCAAAGCCAGGAGCCAGGTGCTTCCTCCTGGTCTCCCATGTGGGTGCAGGGCCCAAGCATTTGGGCCATCCTCCACTGCCCTCCCAGGCCACAGCAGAGAGCTGGACTGGAAGAGGAGCAACTGGGACTAGAACCTGGTGCACATATGGGATGCTGGCGCTGCAGGCGGAGGATTAACCAAGTGAGCCACGGCGCCAGCCCCCCCTAAAAGTCAGTATTTTAACTATGCTACACTACAACATCCTAAACCCAGGCCCAGGCTTTTCCCTCCTACACTGGGTGGTGGTGGAGGAGTAGTTAAGATGACAACGACTCTGGCATGGGAGGCCCTGGGCCAGGATGAGGAAGACCGAGCAGGTGGTAGAGAGTGACAGTGACACAGGCCTCTAGAGGTAACTGGGCTGAATGTCTTTTAAATGTTTGTGATGTGTGAGGCCCAGAGAGTTTCTCCCAGGGCCAGCCAGGTAGGCAGCAGTGTGGAGCTGAGACAGGACCAGGTGCTGGGACTTTCTGTCCCGTGTTCCTTCTGCAGCAGCTTTTGCAGGGCCAGGAGCAGGGAGGAAGTCAGGGGCCAGCCAGGTGGGCTGGGAAGGCTGAGGTTCCACCGGAGAGTGGAGAAGCCAGGAGCCCAGGATCGTGGGAAGTGTGGTCTGTGTGTGACCAGACAGAAGCCAGATGGAGGGGAGAAGGGGCCCGCGGTCTCGAATCCAGGATGCCATGGACCCTGGCAGCTCGCAGGTTCCCGAACCACAGCGCCCCCTTGAGGAACAGGGGAGACAGGGTGGTGATAATGAACGGTGCAGCACAGGGCCTTGGGCTGCTCCTGCGGGGCCTGCCAGGGTTTCTGGGTGGTTCTGCTCAGCTTTCCCCGAGCCTCAGGCAAGGGAGGGGAGGTGCTGTCCCTCTTGGCATTCGATTGGCTTTGAGCTGGGCTCTAGACTTAGTTCTGTCTCCAGCTCCTTGGCAAGTCTCAGGCAAACTCACTCTCAGTCTGTCACGGTAAATGGGAGAGACCCACACTCATCTCTCAGGAGCCCAGGTCTGCGAATCTGCACTGTGACTTTGTGACTTGGATTCTGCTGTGTGTGGGCTGCCCCTCAGCCACGGAAACACACTTCCTACCACAGGGGCTTGCCGCCTCGGAGCCCAGGCCCTGTGATTGAAGACCCCCAAAGGGAGGGGCAGCAGCGCCCAGGAGGGAGAGTGGAAGAGTGACCTCCCGGGAGAAGTGCCCAGCTCTGTCTCACCTTCTAGTCTGTCTCTTCCAAGCGTGTGGCCCCATCACACAAGGCGGGCACTGAGAAGGCAACCAGGATCATTATCATCTAGGCCTTATAATGTCCAAAGCTGTGATGATTCCCATTCTATGTAAGTTTTTCCCCAATCAAAATTAATTTCATTAGGTCTGAATTTCCAACATCAGTAAAAATGTTGAATTTTTTTTTTTTAATTACTTATGTATTTGAAAGTCAAAGTTAGAGAGTTAGAGGGCGAGACAGCGAACTTACATCTGCTGGTCCCCCCCCCCCCCCCCCGCCAGATGGCGTAATGGCTGGGGCTGGGTCAGGCCCAAGCCAAGAGCCAGAAGCTTCTTTCAGGTCTCCCCTGTGGGTAGCAGGGCCCTAAGCACTTGAGCCGTCTTCCACTGCTTTCCCAGGCCATTAGCAGGGGGCTGGATTGGAAGTGGAGCAGCCGGGACACGAATAGTGCCCATGTGGGATGCTGGCACTGCAGGTGGAGGGTTTACCTGCTATTCCACAACGCCAGCCCCGTTGAATCATTTTAGTGGTATTTTCAGTGATAGAATCAGCTAGTAACCTTTACCAAACAAGAACTAGAACAAACAAACAAAAATGCAGGATCAGGAGAATAGTTTAAAAACCATAACAGAGGAGAAAAAAAAAAAAGAAATTAAGTATTTATGCAGTCTTGCTTTAAGGGCATATTTTACAAATGTCACTTGGCATAATATGCAATGATAAATAGCAGAAACCCTTGCACAAGCAATATGATGGAGATTGACCTGAAGATATCCTGAGCTATTCCTTTATAAGAAATTTCATGCAAATTATCTTTCCCAGACCTTATTGTAACGTCTGGGAGAAGGAGTTGGAATACAAACCTTAGGCAGAATTTTCATTCTAGGCTGGCTACCCACAACTTTCCAGACTTCAAAGACCAAGGCTGGAACATCTTCATTTATTGTACAGAGATGACATCAGTGCTTTGCCCTCAACCTGTCAAATTTGCAAAATAATTAAATTTGTATCTTTTAGTTCTCATCATCTTCACAGCCAACATCCTTGCCATCCTAAATCTATACAGAGAAAGTAAGAATGCCAAGTCTCAGAGAGTAAGTAGTGTGCCAGGGTCATTCAGCCAGTGGGGGGGGGGGGGGAGAGGGAGAGGGAGGGAGAGAGAGAGAGAGAGGCAGGCCTGTATGGAAAGCAGGTCTGTGCAAGCCCAGATAACATCATCCTCATTCCAAAGCTGCCCAGAGCAGGGGATGCTGCAGGCAATGTTTGCCCAGAGTCTGATTTTGTGCAGCGCTGGCCGTGGGCCAGGCCTCAGAGTTTCCTGAAGTGTTCTGCGAGTTACCGGGGGAGACGGAGCTTTGAACTTGCCTGCTATAACACGGGCTGGTTCCCAGGATCATAAACATGTTTCTGAACCTAATTAAAGAGCCTCGTGAAAAGGGCGCGAGCAGGACTGAGACACGACGGTCGGTGTAAAACCGGCCCGTGGGCCAGAACGGGAGCGCGGCTGTTCCCAGACTCGGGAGGACGGAGAGTTAAGAGCTTTAGCGAGAAGAAAAGGCTCTTTTACAGTCCTGGCTGGGGACCTGGGCTGTACCGGAGAGGGAATGTAGGAGGCATAATTGAGGCTTGTAAAACATTTCCAGACAAAATCGCTTAATGTGTTTTGGAGAGTAAAAAGCAACAGTGCACATAATCCATAAATTTGGGCAGCTTTCTGCAGAGTCAATAGAGCCGGATCCAGGCGATCAGGAGGACGGCCAGACCAGCGCGTGCTGGGCGCGACGGCTGCAGGTGGACTGGGCCCAGCGTGCGAGACCCTGGAGCGGCAGCCGATTGGCTTTGGATTCTTGCTCCGCCCCCTCTCTCAACGGGCGAGCTGGGACAGGTTCTTTAACCTGCTGGAGTTCTGCTAACTCACCTGGAAAGTGAAGGAGAAATAGCACCTACCTTGTAGGTTTCCTGGGAGAGTTAAGTATTCGAACGTCTGAGCCAGTGCTTGGCACATGGGACGGGCTTATACGATGTTTGCTGACTGTAAACTGCTCTCTTGGGACTGGGCTGTAGCTGGGAAGGGCCACGCTGTGTCCCCTGTGTCCAGAGGCCTCCTCACGTCTTGTTCTTCCTCCCATCTTCTCTCCGACTTCCTCTCTGCTTGTTTTGGTTGCTTGCCAACAACCCCTTCACCAATGTATTCTTCCAAACTGTCCCTTTCACCATCAGACAAATCTCTGGTGATGACTCATCCTTCTCAGAACAAAGTTCAAATTTCTGGGCCCTTTGGACCCAGGTTAACTTTCTGGGTCGCGTCCAGCGATGTCCGCTGTGGTAATCGTGTGTCAGGTGCTTCCAGTGTCCCCTTATTCTAGACAAGTGGTAAATACTGCGCTTCCTGGCTTCCTGGTGGCTTCTCTCAGTGGTTGTCCAATGCCCCCCACACAATCTCCACACCATAAATGCAGTAAGGATCGCTTGCAGCTCCTTCAGGACACTTTGCGAGTATAATCTTGTGATGTAAGAATTGCTTTTCTTGTGTTTCTTCCTGGACACGGAGCTTTGAGGAGAGATGTCACTATAACATCTCCAGGGACCTCAGTAGATACTTGTCAGATTGAATTGCAGCTGTTTGGAACCCAGGCTGTATGTCTTCTCCGGATCCTCCTCTGGCCCTGGGTCAACGCTGGGCTACCTTTTCCTTGATTCTCCCAGAACCACTGCTAAACCTCAGTCTCCACTTCAGGCAGTGGTGGGGTGGCAGCCAGCAGAAAGGAAGAAAAGTGACCCCTCTTAGTCTTAACACATGGTGGTATAAGAATGCCGACTTGGTGGTTTTCTAACCATGGACTCTGCCGTGAAGAGCAGTTGTGACTGTAAGTGCAGCGGCAGCCCTGCCCTCGCTTCTGGGGCAGCCCCAAAGCTCTCTGAGTTAGTGAACGCCAAACTGGAACGTGTCTGGGAGACGATGTAGTTCAAGATCATACTCTAACGAGTTTTTCCAGTGGGTATGTCTTGTTAAAAATGGGGCCGAAAGTTGGGTGCAGCGGGTGAAGCTGCCTTTTGCAACATTGATACCCCACATCAGAATTCTGGTTTGAGCCAGTTTGTTTTACTTCCAATCCAGCTTTCTGCTAAGGTACCTGTCAAGGCAGTGGATGATGACCCAAGTGTTTGGGCCTCTGCCTGATAGAGGTGTGAGCAGGGTGAAGCTGCTGGATCCTGGCTTCAGCCTGGCCCAGCTGTGACCATTGCTGCCATTTGGGGACTGAATCAACAGTTGGAAGATTCCCCTCTCTCTCCCCCCTTGTTATTCTGCCTTTAAAACAAACAACAACAACAAAAATCTTTGTAAAAAAAATTACTGTTTTCTTCCCACAGTCATTTTTCGTTCTACCTGACGAAAGATGTTAATACTTCGGCTTTCTGTACGAATCTGGCAGCATCGCCATCAGGGTCCCTGTTAAATGAGCATCTCTTTGTGGTCAGCAAAACACTTTCCGAGTTATGTCACCCTGAGCCCCCCAGTAGCCTGGGAAGGCAGGGCAGCATTTGCGGTCTTTACGGATGCAGACGCTGCAGCCCACAGCAGGGAGGTCATTTCCCGTCACAATCAAGCTGGGGCCCCGTAGTCACTTGATAGCGGACTCTGAGCTCTTAGGCATGTGCTCTTGGCCCCCAGACACATCCTTCTCCAGCTGCCCCTGTCCGTCGGCCAGCCTGCAGCCCCGTGCTGGAAGCTTGAGGCAGACCTCCAGGGTCCTCGTCCAACGCTGCAATCCAAGGACTTCCAAATCCAATTCCCTCTTGGAGACCTTGAGTCGGAGAAGTTTAGGGCAGCTGGGAGTTTTCTGGTTACTTTTTCAAAAACCAGGTTCAGGTTGCTAACAGCCCGGTGCATACAAAGAGTGAATTATTTCAGAAGACTCTGTGACTTTTTGATGGCACAAGCAAGAAAGTAACAGCCTTGAACTTCCTTCAGAACCAGAAAGGACGTGTTTGCAGACGGTCTGCCTGCCGGAGGCTGCCTCACTCTTGTTAACCTTTAGAAGGACGGACAAAGAGGTCGCTGCAGATTCTCTGGGAGCAGGGTGCAGACTCACACGATGGTGATGGGGACTGTCCCCAAGGCTCCCGCCCTTCTCGGCTCACGACTTTCTCCTCTCATTCCTCTCGCCCATGTCTTCCAGGTGCACGGCTCACTCCCCACCAGGAGTCGGAAGATAGCATTAACTGCACCATCCCGAGAAAGCGCTGGGTGTATCTTTCATTCGGACAACTAGAGAACCCAGGCTGGCAGAAGGAGCAAAAATATCGATTTTCCTTCAGCGTTTGTGTGCAGACTATGAAATTCCCTCCTTCACTCGCAGGTAATTGGCCTCCTGAACGTCTGTTGTAACCACATCGTCCAAATGTCTACTATCTGGGGGCAAACCTCTGCTTAAACAATGCATCAGTGGAAAATATTAAGTATGTGTGGAGTGAGGTAAAACATACACGCACATTATAAATCGGTATAATATTAATTGGGGAATAGTGTGATTGTATATGCCTCATATGCTATATAAAGACATATGTTTCAAAAGAAATAAAAAATTATATTCATAAGGATATTTATGGAAGTGTTCCCATAAGAGCAAAAACCTGGGAGTGATTGAAGTGGGTTGTAATAGGCGAACCACTTACTGAGTTACAGTTTTCTCTAGCCATTAAAATAATAATTACAAAGATTATTCAGATCATAATCTTCAGACCAAAAATGTTAATGACAGAGGTCTGTGCAAACAGTAGAATTCCAGTTGGAATACAGGCTGTGATGGGGTTCATGAAAAATGTTTTCTCCATGTGAACCAGGCCCAGAAGTGAAAATATCATGCTCACACGGGGGCAGGAGGGCAAAGCTTACGTATTTTTATGTTCTGATTTCCTGAGATTTCTTGTCAGTGTACCAGACACCAAGAAACCACTTTTGTTGTCTACACTATGATGTTTGAATATAATTTATATTAGATCTCATTCCTAAGGGCTTATTAAAATACATTGTTTTAGAAAAACATTAACAGTGATGACGATTTTTATGAAGATTTTTATGCGTCATGAAAGGAACAGAGTAACTGAGACAGATATTGGTCTATTACCTAACTCTGTAAAATCTGCGTATTTTGTCACACTTGCTTTATGTTTTAAAAACAAGTACAGTGTCATAGGCACCACAGAAGCCCCTTAACACAGTGGATTTTTTATATCTTATTTCTGCTACACCATTTCTGTGTATCACTAATTTTCTTCAAATGGCAGGTTTCTATGTGACTTTCACAATGAGCCTTAATCTACCTGTCCCTGGATTTTCTTAAAGTGAGGGAGGAAGGATTACACACACCTCCCAGGATAAGGACCAAACGAACAGAGTCTTGGAGATTACCAGAACTCCACGGGAGGAGTGGGGGTTGGCCAGGCGAGATGGGGAAATGCCTGCTGTGTCTAAAGAACAAGAGCCCAGAGGCACAGCCTGGAAGAAATGGTGATGGGTCCCTACGACTGTCTCAGCTTGGCTCTAGGGGAGGGAGGAGTTTTCTGCAGGGACGATTCCTGGCTCACCTGGGGGAGCGTCTCGGCCCCACTCGCCTGTGTGTCTCTAGCATCGGCCGCCCTATTCTCATGCCCTCAGGCCTTCCTTGCTCTCTGCTCTGGCTTCTCACAGCCCAGCACAAGCCTCAGTGGACGGCCTAAGGACCTGTGGAGGGCTGGTGTTTGACCTAGTGGTGAAGATTCTGCCTGGGATGCCTGCCTCCCATATCAGAGTCCCTGGGTTCGAGTCCTGGCTCCCCTCTCCAGTCCAGATTCCTGCTGATGCGCACCCTGGAAGGCAGCAGGTGATGGCCCGAGTACCCACGTGGGAGACCCAGACTGAGCTCCTGGCTCCCGACTTCAGCCTGGCCCAGCCCTGGCTGCAGCAGGCATTTGAGGAGTGAACCAGTGGATAGAAGAAGTCTGTGTCTGTCTCTCTCTGCTTTCAAATAAATTAAATAAATAGATAAAATAAATGAAAGGGTCTAGTGTGATTATTTATATCCCTGCCTATTTGACCTACAGACAATTTCACTGTGTTTCTCATAAAGGGAAGCCCTGGAGACAATCCTGACCGTGGCTCTCTGTCCAAAGTCTGTGATCTGGGATTCAGAAGAGCCACAGAATGAGTGAACACTTCCCGTCCCAGATGCCGACCAGACCTTGTCCACTGGGTGAGGCTCTGTGGGCCAGGCCCGGGCTCTGGAGTCTAGGGATCATTGTGTTTGTGGGAACTGGATGGAGAAGGGAAACCCCGTGGGTCTTCTGTGGTCCAGTGATGGGCTGCTGCACAACCAACCATCCCAGATCCAGTGGCTCAAAGGACACAGTCACCACCTCTGCTCACGAATGGATGATCCGGCGGCGCTCGGCGGAGGCAGAGCAGGTCTGTGTCCCAGGGCATCAGCTGGAGCAGCTTAGGATCAGAGGATCGTCATCTGGGAGCTTGTAAGAGGCACCACCTTAGATCTTCTAGTCCTGTCTTGGATTTGTACTTGGCTGGAATGCCTATCAATTAAGGCAACTGCCAGCTCTCTGGGGGAACCTGGAAGTGAAAAGCAGTGTGAGTTTGGAATCTGGTGAGCCCCGGCTTCTTGAGTGCATTTCTCTCCTCCTGCATTTCATCATAGCTGCCAAGGGGGCACGTTCAGACCTAGAAACCTAGAAACCTCCCTATCTGGGTCATCCGGCTCATGAGACCCCGTCCCGTTTTCCGTGTGGCTGCAGACTACAAGGTTGCCAAGCTCCCGTTCACGTAAAGAACATTCCTACGACTTTTCCGTAACTTCCCTGATGCCGTCACCGACAGGTTTCTCAGGATTCCCGACACTCTCTTTGAGGCCTGCTACGTTTTGGATATGGTTTGAGCATCTCCCCCAGGGGTTCAAGTGCTGGAAGTCCGGCCCTCCGTGTGGTGATGTTGCGAGGTGGTGGTACCTGTAAAAGGTGTAGCCTGCTGGGATTTGATTAGGTCACTGGGTCCATGCCCTTGGAAGGGGCTAGAGTAGGTCTCCTGGGACCTGGAGTGAGTTCTTGGGAGAGGAGCTGATGCCTGAATTGCTCTCTGGCTTCCTGTCTCGCCAGGTAATCTCTCCTGGCACGTGCTCTCCTCCAAGCTGTGATGTGGTCAGCGTGACCCTCAGAGGAGCTGGCGCCATGCTGTTTGGAATTTCAGCCCCAAAACCGTGACCTAAATACAACTCTTTACAAAGTACTCAGTCTCAGGTATTTCATTATAGCAATGGCAAAGGTACCAATATGAAGCCCTTTAGGCCGCCTGTCTCCAAGCCAATGTCGTACATTTTAGGATTGTATTAAGCTAGCACCTGACTTCCAGGTACAAAAACCTATTGTGGTTATCTATGGCTGTGTACCAATGCACCCTGAAACTTGGTGGCTTCAAACAATACTTGTTCATGTTACTCCTACATGGGGTGTGAGGTCTCAGCGGGGCTAGTCCATCTCTGTGCCACGTGGCATCAAATGGGGCTGGAGAATCTACCTCGGGTGGCTCCTTCCCATACCACTGATGGTGCTCCCTGGCTACCCAAGCCCCTGCACGGGGCAGATTGGGTCTCCTTGCTGCAAGGAGACTGCACTTCCCGAACAAGCAGCCCAGGAGATCACGGCTGAGAGCGGCCGCTTTCTCCTGGTGAAGTGGTCACGGAGCGAGGCTCCTCTGTTGCAACCCAAGTCCCAAAGCATGTGTGAGGGGCTGTGTGGTTGTGATCAGTTTTGTGAAATACAGTCTGCCACAGGATGCTAACACTTCGAGGGCTGGATTGTTGTTTAAAGCCACTGGGAAGCTGGAGCTATTGTTTCTCAACACAATCATTATGTGCACGATTCCCAAATGTTTTTGTGACTAAGAACCGTAGCTGACTTAATCCAGCTTTGCTTTTGGACACTTCATCTGGCCGCAGAGTTGATTGCCAGTAGTTACAAGAAATTTTTCATTCCAGACAGGCTGAACCAGGTTTCCCCTCTGTCCAAGAGTGTGTTTCGTCACCATCAGGCCTTTCTGCCTATGGGAGGTTGCAGATCTCACCAGGAGTGTTCTCCAGCCCCTACCACCTCCCATCCATCACTTTGTCCTCTACACTCCTCTGCCTGCAAGTTATATGTCAACCCCACACTTCCCGCTTGATTCATAGCTCATTTTCCCCTCTGCAAGAGGCAGGTGCAGCATAGCAATTAAGACGATAGACTCTGGAGTTGCACTGGCGTTAGAAGACCCCTGGCTTATTAGGTGTGTGCTGCTCTGGTTAATTTCCTTCCATTCCTCTCTCTCTCTCTCTCAGTTGTCTTATGTGTACACTGGGGTACACATAGCACTTGCTATGATCTGAACATTTATGTCCCCACAAAACTCATATATGGAAGCTTAATCCCCAAGATGATGCTATTAAGCGGTGGGACTTTTAAGTGGGTGATGAAGTCATGGGGCTGTGCTGTCTTGAATGGGATTAGCACCCTCATAAACGAATCCTGAGGGAGCTTCTGTCTTGAGAGGTGCACAGAAGGCACATCAAGGGGGAAAGGGCCCTCAGCTGGCGCAGGATCTGCAGGGCACCTTGATCCGGGACTTCCCAGCCTCCAGGACGCTGAGTGAAGCTTTTCTGCTGTTGATAACTTACCCAGCCTAAGGTATTTTGCTACAGTGGCCGGCATGGACTAAGGGAGCGCCTAGCAGAGTTGATGTGAAGACTGATAGAGTCGATAGAGTCGATAGAGTCAGACCAGTACCTGGCATGATTTTGGCTATCACTCCAGAGCGCCTTAGTCTCCTCCAGACACTTTCCTTGGCCTTCCTTCCAGTTGTGCTGTCTCTCCCGCTGAATAGAGATCAAGCCCGGACATTTTTCTTTTTTTCTGGTTTAGAGTAAGTGTGGATTTAAAAAAAGGAGTGCCCTTTCACTTTTGCTCAGTGTTATTATGCATAAGACAATTTCACAATTTGACCCTTTTACTTATGGTGTGTTTCTTTTTTTGAAGGGCAGAGAGGTAGAGAGGGGAAGGAGAGGGGGCAGAGAAAGATCTTTCATTTGCTGCTTTGTTCCCCCCAGTGGCTGTAACAGCGATGTCTGGGCCAGGCTGAAGTCAGGAGCCAGGAACTTCATCCTGGTCTCTCACACGGGTGGTAGGGACACAAACACTTGGCCTGTCTTCTGTTGCTTTCCCAGGCATATTAGCAGGAAGCTGGTTTGGAAGCAGAGCAGTGGGGACTTGAACAAGCACTTGGTTATGGGATGGCAGCATCAGAAGCAGCAACTTCACCCTCTCCATCACAATGCTGGCCCCACACTTGACCTTGATACCTTTCTGTAGGCAGACTTCTAAGAGGGCCCCTAAGTCCCTGCCCCTGTTGAGCATGGCCAGCAGGATTCCCAGGGCTGTGAAGGTGATGGATTTTAATCTTATGATGAGGTTTTATTATAAGGCACAGATAACTCTGAACAAGGGAGAGAGAGGATGTGGGTGGGATTGGCCCATGCCATGAGGTCTTTACATTGGGTACAGAGGTCAAAGGCAGGGTATGCGAGAGGCAGCGCGTGTGAGAGAGATTTGATCTCAGGCTGCTTTCTCACTGCTGGCTGTGAAGGTGGAGGGGACAACGTGGCAGGGAATGCACATGGCCTCAAGGAGCTGAGAGCGGCCCCTCCTGACAACCAGCAGGGAATCAGGGACCTCAGCCCCACATCACAAGGAGCTGAATTCTGCTACCGCCACCTGGGTTTGGCCCCAGGCTGCAGATGACGAAGCAGCTGGCCGACTCCTTGATTTCTGCCTCAGGGGAAGCTGGGAAGTCAGTCCAGCTGTGCTGTGTCTGGCTTTCTGAGTTAACAAAACTCGAGGATCCTGAATGGGTAGCATTTTAGATGGGGAAATTTGTGCTGATATGTTCTGTAGCAATAGATAACTGTCTTAGCTTCCTAGGGTGGCCATCCCAAACTACCAAGCAACAGAAATCCATTCTTTTTTTAAATTAAATTATTTATTTGAAAATTAGGGTTATGGGCAGGGGAGGGTGGGTGTGTGTGAGAGAGAGAGAAAGAGAGAGAGAGAGAGAGAGAGAGAGAGAGAGAGATTTTCCATCTGTTGGCTCACTTCTCTGATGGCCACAACAGACAGGGCTGGGCCAGGCCAAAGCCAGGAGCCAGGAACCAGGAGATTCTTCCAGGTCTCCCACATGAGTGCAGAGGCCCAAGCACTGGGGCCATCTTCCACTGCTTTCCCAGGTGCATTAGCAAGGAGCTGGATCAGAAGTGGAGCAGCTGGGACTCGAATCAGCACTGGTATGGGATGACATTGTTGCAGGCTGCAGCTTTACCGGCCACCCCCCAACACCGGCCCCTAGAAGTCTATTCTTCACCATCCTCAAGGCCAAAAGTCTGGAATGAAGGTGGCAGCAGGGTCTGCTGGCCCTGCAGGCTCCAGGGAAGAACCCTGTCTTTTCCAGAGCTGGTGGCGCTGGGTGCGCCTCACCCTCACGCAGCACACCCCCGCTCAAATCTGCGTCCCCTCCTCTCCTGTCTCTCATAAGCAAACTTAGGGTCTACCTGAATAATCCAGGGTGCTGGCTTTGTATTTTTTAAAGATATTTATTTATTTGAGAGCCAGAGCTAAAGAGAGAGAAGGAGATGAAGAGACAGAAAGATCTTCGATCTTCCATCTGCTTGTTCACTCCCTGAGTAGCCTCAACGACCAGAGCTGGGCAGATCCAAAGCCAGGAGCCAGGAGCTTCATCTGGGTCTCCCATGCGGGTACAGGGCCCAAGCACTTGGGCCATCCTCCACTGCTCCCTCAGGCTATCAGCAGAAAGCTGGAC
This sequence comes from Oryctolagus cuniculus, assembly GCF_964237555.1. NCBI lineage: Eukaryota > Metazoa > Chordata > Mammalia > Lagomorpha > Leporidae > Oryctolagus > Oryctolagus cuniculus. The sequence continues at coordinate 187,011,915 of NC_091433.1, read as the reverse complement.
GGGAAGAGGAGCAGCTGGGACACGAACCAGCGCCCATATGGAATGTCAGTGCCACAGGCAGAGGCTTAGCCTACTGTGCCACAGTGGATGGCCTCGTCTTAAGACCCTTAATTTAATTACCTCTGCAAAGACCCTTTTTGCAAATAAGCTTATGTTCATAGGGTCTGGGTGCTAGGGCATGAATATGTCCTTTTGGAGTCACCATTCAACCCACCACAATAACTGGTACACAAGGAGGTCTCCTGATCCGTTTTACAAAGAGGAGGCTGCAGACTGAATAGGCAAGTGTAGATTTTCGCAGCCCAAGTCCGGCAGATCTCCCACCACACCACAGATGTCTGTTTCCTCCACAGCATTTAGCACAATACTGCACAGATGCTCGTGCTGAAAAATGCTTCGGATTCACTGAAATTCCGAATTAGTCATGAGTAGAGTTGTGTTGTGTTTGGAAAAGGACTCAGTATGGAGGGGGAGATGTTCTCCTCCATAAAATCTTTGATTCTGCCTTGAAGAGGTGCATCTATTCTTGATTAAGGTGATTAAGGGTCCTTACGAAATGAGAGGTTTGGATGCTTTCCCGAGATGCCTTCCCCAAAGGGTTAGAGTAACGAATGGAAGGGAAGCCCTCTCTTGCCTAGTGGAGTTCAGACGTCAACTGACTTAGGACTGAATCCAGCTCTGTGATGATTTATTTAAAGCATCAACTTGACTAGATTAAAGAATACCTAGAAACCTGGTGAGGTGTAGTTTTAGGTGTGCCTGCAACGGTGTTCCCAGGAGAGGTGGGCGCATGCGTCTGGGGACTGGGTGGGGAGATTCACCCTCAGCATGGGTGAGCACCACCCAACTGAGGTGCACTCAAGACAAAAGCAGAAAAGGCAGGTGTGTCCATCTGTCCCCAGATCTGGGGTACACGCTGCCTCTCCTGTTCTTGAGCAACAAGACCACAGCTCGCTGGATACCAAGACTTACAGCCCCACCTCCAAGCTCTCAGGCTTCCCAGGGTCTCCTGCCCACTGACAGCCTATTGTGGGACTTGCCAGTCATCATAATCACATGTGGCGATTCCCCTAAAAAGAAAAAGTCTCGGGGCTGGCGCTGTGGTGTAGTGGGTAAAGCCACCGTCTGCAGTGCCGGCATCCCATATAGGCGCTAGTTCAAGTCCCGTCTGCTCCACATCTGATCCAGATCTCTGCTATGGCCTGGGAAAGCAGTAGAAGATGGCCTAGATCCTTGGGCCACTGCAGTCACGTGGTAGACCCAAAAGAAGCTCCTGGGTTCAGATTGGCACAGCTCCAGTCATTGTGGCCATCTGGGGAGTGAACAAGAGGATGGAAGACTTTCTCTCTCTCTCTCTTTCTCTTCTTTTTCTCTAACTCTGCCTTTCAAATAAAATAAATAAATCTTAAAAAAACCCAAAGACTAAGAAAGCTCTTCTCTATCAACATCTACATCCTGGATGCTCTAACACAAGCCCTCTCACTTATCAGCCCTGAGCAAGGCACTTAACCTATGGAAGTCTCCCTCCACTGGTCCATAAACTCAATGACATGGCTATCCCACCATGTTTTTATTTATTTATTTTTTTAAGATTTATTTATTTATTTGAAAGTCAGAGTTACAGAGAGATAGGAGAGGCAAAGAGAGGGAGAGAGAGAGAGAAAGAGGTCTTCCATTCGCTGGTTCACTCTTCCATTGGCTGCAATAGCAGGAGCTACGCCAATCTGAAACCAGGAGCCAGGAGCTGCTTCTGGGTCTTCCATGCAGGTGCAGGGGCCCAAGGACCTGGGCCATCTTACACTGCTTTCCCAGGCCATAGCAGAGACCTGGATTGGAAGTGGAGCAGCCGAGACTCGAACTGGTATCCATATGGGATGCAGGCACTGCAGGTGGAGTGCTATGCCACAGCGCTGGCCTCAGCCACATGGTTTTAAACAAGCTGAGATGTCAGCCTGAAATCAGTAAGCACTATTCCAATTGCCATGAGGTAGATATTATTGTTATTCTCATCTTACAGATGGAAAGCTGACATGGGTAAAACCAAAGGTGGACAGGTACCAAGTGACATAGCATGGTAAGGACTTGAACTCAGGATGTGTGGTTGCAAAAATCACCTTCTTAATAAACTGGTACTAATCATATCAGTGTGGGATTCCTTAAAAATAACAGAAATTCAAGAAGTGAGGCAGAATAAGGATTTTAAACAGTAGGGACTCGTCTTTATGGAACCATGGAAGCTGTACATAGTCTACATGACTTGTGTAAGGTGTTGGGCTTGACCTTGGCAGGGCTAGGAAGGGTAGACAGGAGCAGGGGGAGCAGGTCCAGCTGGAGCCAGCCAGGAGCGCTAGAGGCTGGCCTGTGACCCTCCCACTTCTAGCCTCCAGGGTGCAGGTGAGTGCATGCTGACTTGGTGTCCACACCACATAACTGCGCATGCAGCCAGCCCAGTTTGGGGGGTGGGGGGGCTGAGGGAGGCAGACTTGGGCAGCATGTGAGCTGTTGGTCTGGAAGCTAGGCAGTGAAAAGGTTTCGAAGATCAGGGCAGGGAGAGGCCTTGTGGCACAGAGGGTTAAGCCTCTCTTGGGATACTCCCATCCCATATTGGAGGGTAGGTTTGAATCCTGGCTACTCAACTTCCTATCCATTTTCCTGCTAATTCATCCCTTAGCTTATGTGCTTGGGCCCCTGCCACTCATGTGGGAGACCCAGATGAAGTTTGGGCTCCTGCTTTGCACTGGCCCACCTCTGGCTACTGTTAGCATTTGGGAAATGAACTGATGGATGGAAGATTCTCTCTCTCTCTCTCCTTCCTTCCCTCCCTCCGTCACTCTTTCCCCCTTCCAAGTGGTTGATAATAATTAAATAAACCTTTAGAAAAGCAAACATTAGGACAGGAAGGAGTCAGTGATGGTGGCAAGGATGGAGCTTGGAAGGTCCAGGCCCCTCTTAATCTGTCCAGCTTTCCCTGTGACCACCCTCCACCCCAAATAAGCCTACCATAGAAGTACAGGTAAGAGCTTACAACCAGGCTTTTAGCAGAACCCCCTCCTGCGTCGCAGAAATGCAGTAGACACCCCCTGCTGGGCGAGGGCTCTCGCAGAGCAGTGAGGGTGAACGCTCCAATTCAAGGGTTGGGTTAGGGCAGGGTTCTTTCCTGCCACAGCCAAGGAAGCTGTGAGGGGAATGGCAGGGGGGTGGGCTGGGGATCGTGGGCTTCAAGGTTGGAGTTGAGAGCTCACAGCAGATGGCATGAGTACAGGAACAGTGACGGAGGAAGAGGAAGGGTAAGGACCCAGAACCTGGGCGGACTTGGCAAGAAGCAGGTGTGGTGTGCAGATGAGTTAGGCCGGCACCAGGCCCTGGTTAGGGGAGCGGGTGATGGTACATGTTAACTTGTCCATGCTCTTGGTGAGTAGAAGACGGACCAAACCTGGCATAGACGAGTATTGCTCCTTGACTATTTCACACATCGGTCCCCATGATCAACCCGCGATGCTTCCCTAGAGAAACACCAGGTCTGACGCTTTGCATAAACTGCCTCTGTCTGCCCTTTTGCTAATTGTGCAAGGTAGGAATTGTCAGCAGCGTTTTGCACATGGCTGTCTCCAGAGTTTCAGAGCCGGCCAGTGACTTGCCTGAGGCTGCTCGTCTCGCACTTGGTGAAGCTGGGACTGCAACTGAGGCTGTCAGAATTCAAAGGCCCTGCTCTCCACACTCCAAGGAGGGCTATAGAATGGGCTGGAATTTGGGACTTTGAGGCCGTTAAGACATTTCTGGCTTTGAACGTCTGTGAGATCCTGGGGAATACTCTTATGAGGCCGGCTCTTAAGGAAAAAAAAAAAAATCTGTTTTCAAATGTTCAACTGTGTTTCTTAGGATCTGAAAAAAGAAGCCAGAGTTGTTTCTTTAAAAATGAAACAACCTTTAAAAGCTCTATTCATTATAGTTTTTCCTGGAAGCTTTTCAATCTCAAATTCAAAGCAAAATATTAACAATAAACTGACTTTCTAGAAATCAATTGCAATTGCCTTTCTGTTACTTTAGTTGAACTACTTTGCGATGGCTGAGTCTTTTTTTTTTAACGAGCGTATCTTGCTTCTCTTACATGATAATTCCGATTTTCTTTTGAGATGAAAAACTGATCCTCCACAGGTGCTTTTGGCCGAAATCACTAAAAGCCCGGGAGGCGGCAGGTGAGATGAGTGGAGTTCTCTGCTGCAGATGTGCAGGGGCTCTGCCTTTATGCTGGGACCCAGACACCCAACACCCGGGGAACCCAGTATCATCTGGCTTGGTCTCTTGAACATTTTATTCTCTGTTTCTCATTTCTTGTTCTAGTTTCTGCTTTCAGAAATGAATATGTTAGTCTGTTTTCTGTTTTTGAAAAAAAAAAAAAAAAGCATCTCTTATAACAGAAATCTTTGCCTCTGGGGACCTGGGCAGCCAGCGGGAGGCAGAGGGCGTGGCCCTCTTCTGGGAACTGGGCGGGGTTCATTCATCCCACAGGCGCTTATTTGATGTCACGTAGCCGCAGCGCCTCTCCTGGGGCTCGGGATGCAGCCGTGAAGAACTCTCCCTCCCCACTTCTGCCCTCTCTGAACACAGAGTCCAGAGGAACTGAGAAAGCCTGACTCCAGCTCTGTGTCCCCGCGTTCCCTGCACGAGGATTCGCACAGTCTACAGCCCAGCTGACCCAGAGTATAGAGGTCACAGAGGGAAGGTGGAAGCCTCGGGTCCCCTCTGGGCTGGACTTCGCGTAGTCCGCACAGCACTACAGGCAGGAACTGCCAGCACAGGTTTGAAGACGAGCCCGCGGAGGCCCAGGGCAGTGAAAGCACTGTGAGAGCCAGCTCAGGGGCGGTGAGTCCTCCCTGGGCCAGCCTCCCTCAGCCCTTCCTGCCTCTCTGTTGAATCCACTTCCAGCCTGGGTGGAGGAAGCACAGGTGGGCACATTCACATTTCCCAGCCTCTGTCCTCTGCTCCAAGCCATCCATGGCTGTTAAGTACATACTTCATTCTTTGAAAAAAAATTTATTTATTTATTTGAAAGGCAGAGTTATAGAGAGGCAGAGGCAGAGTAAGAGAGAGAGAGAGAAGTCTTCCACCTGCTGGTTTATTCCCCAAATGGCTGCAATGACCAGAGCTGGACTGATCTAAAGCCAGGAGTCTGGAGCTTCTTCCAGGTCTCCCATGCAGGTACAGGGACCCAAGGACTAGGGCCATCTTCTACTGCTTTATCATGCCATTAACAGAGAGCTGGATTGGAAGAGGAGCAGCCGGGACTCGAACTGGTGCTCATATGGGATGCCGGCACTGCAGGCTGTGGCTTTACCCCCTATGCCACAGCTCCAGCCCCTCTCTTTATCTTTTTCTTTTAAAAAACTATTTATTTATTTGAAAGGCAGAGTTACACACAGAGAGAGGGCATGAGAGAGAGAGAAAGAGAGAGAGAGAGAGAGAGACCTTCTATTCACTGTTTCACTCCCCAAATGGCTGCAGCAGTGGAGCTGGGCCAGTCTGAAGCTGGGGGCCAGGAGCTTCATCCAAAGGACTTGGGCCATCTTCCATTGCTTTCCCAGGCACATTAGTAGGGGGCTGGATTAGAAGAGGAGCAGCTGGGATTCGAACCGATGCCCATATCTGATGCCAGCATCACAGGCAGTGACTTAACTCTAGACCACAGCGCCGGTCCCCACACTTTATTCTTGATGACAGAGAACGCAGCCTTCAAGGACATGGAGAGTGGGAGGAGCCTTCCCCCAATTCCTCTGGCACAGCACACCCTGCCATGGAGACTTGGTCCCACTCAAGGCAGAAGGGGATCATTGGTGAGATGGAGAGAGGAGGCAGGGGCTCCCTTAGTGTCACACGGCAGCGGGTGTGGTTAACAGACGGTCCCACTTCACAGGCAGACAGTGAGTTCCTGAAGCCGCCTCACCCTGAGGCCTGACAGAGAAGGAGAGGTTCTCTTCATCTTCCTGCCCTGGGCATGTGAGAGAGGGGACGACCTGAGGGGGCAGCCAGCCAGCAGGCTCCACAGACAGCCTGGCAGAGCAGCAGGGCTGTGGGGAGCCGCAGAGGGGTGGGGAGACAGGATCTCTTGGGGAGGGACACAGGTGTCAGGTGGAGATCAGGGCCAGGTCTGATGCTGCGAGGGTGGACAGGTTGCAGGGTGACAAGTCTGTGATCCCGTCGCCCGCCATGACCACTACCCCCTCCCCCGACCACCACCGCCCTCTGCCTGTGTGAGAGGCCAGGTGCTCCGAATCAGGCTCCGACAAGAAAGCCTTGCTTGTTGGCAGGAAAGGTTTTCTACGGCAGCTTCCATAGCAACCGAAAAGAACCAGGAGAAGCAGCTGAAGACCCCGGTTGCTTAGCAAGCGCCGGCTGCTGGGAGGCGGTGGCCACTCAGGAGCTGTCTCCAAGGAGCAGTGGCGGTGGGGGGAGCGGTGCACAGAGTCCCTCTCACAGGCAGGGACTTGGGTTAAGAGTAAGAATGCAGGCTCCAGGCCAGCAGCCTGCCTCCCTCTTTCCACACTCCGCAGGGAGGGGGCTCACTGAACAGTCCGTCTACCAGGCCACACTCTGTCTACCCCGACCTTGGACATGGGAGTGAGCAGCTCCTGCCCATCAGCCAGCAGGAGAATGGGCCTGGAAGCAAGCTCAGAGCTGTTAGGAGAGAGGGCATTCAGGAGTCTTTGGGGGGGGGCAGCACTGTGGCACAGAGCATTAAGCTGTGGTCTGATGCCAGCATTCCAGAAGAGTGCCCGTGTGAGTCCCGGCGGCTCCACTTCTGATCCAGCTGCCTGCTAAGGCACCCAGGAAAGCAGGGGAGGATGGCCCAAGTGCTGGGGCCCCTACCACCCAGGCAGGAGACCTGGATGGAGATTTTTGTTTGGAGCACTCCAGGCTGGACCAGTGTCTGCCCCTCCAGCACACAAGGGCCTGCTGGGAATGCTGAGGTCTCTCTGCCCTTGGCTGCTGGCAGGGCTTGGCAAGGTGGACTGAGGGCACTTCTTGGGGAGGTCATCCATCAAACCACTGGGAGTGCCCTGGGGAGGCGTCCTCGGGATACTTAGTCACTTTACATAAAGGTATATGCCCATGTGCCGTGATGCAGGTCTTGTGATGGAAATGAGGAGAAGCAACCCAGGGGGAGGGGTTGAAGGGTGCTGTTCAAATGATGGCGCTGCCCCCTGCTCCGGGCCACCTCCATGGTGGACTGGCCTCCACAGCCTCTGTTCCGTGCATGTAAATCAGGACCTATCACACCTGCTCCATGCCTTCTGAGAGGATTTGACAGCACTGCGGTGTCTGGACTTGGCGGCTCTGGTCTTCAGCTTTGTGAGCCGACCACTGGGAGCCACATCTCCACTTGACCTCTGATCCATGCGTTGCAGGGGTGACGGTAGACTGGGCTGGTGTTGTAGGTTGAGGGAGGCAGCACAACCAGGTGGCCTGGGTCTGGGGGATGTTCCCGCCGTCCTCCAAACACTGCCTCCTTGAGCTCCGTACACTCCCTAAGACCCTCCTCTTGCCAGACTTTGATTTCATTGTCACACCTCGCCTTTGAGGGGATTGGTGTCCCCGACAGTCTCGGGGGTTCTTATACAGTGGTCTTCCCATGGGGGGCTATTTCAGAGGTGTCAGTTAAAATGGGCCTTCTGTGTTACTGACTTCATGATACCCTGAGCTGTCACCCATCAACTCTTCCATGGCTTTTCACGGAAGAACAGCTCTGGGCTTGTCACCGTGCCTTGTGCTGGCGTAAATAAAACAAACTAGAAGAGAAAGTCCTCCAACACCCCAGCAAGAAAAAGACATTGAGTGTGGTACTGGGGTCCTAGAGGAAGTTACTGGTCCAAGCTTGGAAATGGCAAAGGTAGAATTTAACAGGACAGGCAGGCTAAGCCACTGTTTGAGATGCAACATCTCACACGGGAGTGCCAGTTCAAGTCCCAGCTCCTTCACTAGCAATCTAAGTTCCTGCTACTGTGCCTAGAAGGGCAGAGGATGATGGTTCAAGTACTTAGGCCCCTACCAGCCATGCTGGCGACCAGGACGGAATTCCTGGCTCCTGGCCTCATCCTGGCCCATATACACATTTGGGGAGTGAACCAGCAGATGGAACACCTCTCTTTCTCTGTAACTGTGTTTCAAATAAATACATCTTTAAAAAAAAAAGGATGTAAATCCATGCCTATTGATCCCCAGTTGAGTGCTCCTGAGTATACATCATTTATTAAAAGACTATGAGAAGGCACAGAGGACACTTAAATTCACATTACTGAGTGAGCTAAGTCAGTCTGAGAAGCCTACGTATTGCATAATTCTAGCAGTGTGGCATTCGGGGAAAGACAAAGCAATGGAGACAGTGAAATGATCAGGTATTAGGGGAGGGAGGGATGGTGAGATGTCGCAGATAAGAGGTGACTGCATGGAGGTGAACTTCACAAGTTTCACAGGGGTTAGTGACCACAACAGAGAGCCCTGCGTGCCACATCTAGGAGTTTGCGTTTTGTCTCACAGGCAGAACCCTAGCAGCTCTGCATGAGACCATAGATGGTGAGTGCACGTCATGACGCTTCTGTCCAAACCCAGAGAACGTGCAAGACTGAGAGAGAAGCCTGATGCAGACTCTGGCCTGTGAGTGAAAGACGTGTCCGTCTGGGCTGAGTGGAAGAAGCACCACTCCCATGTGCGGCGTTCCCAGGGGGGCTGTAGAGTCTGGGCACAGTGCATGTATGGGAGCCCCCTTTCCTTCCCGCTCGGTCTTGCTGTGAGCCTGGAATGCTCTTAAAAACAAATCTAGTTAAGAGGAAAAAGAAGGAGAGACAGACAGACAGGAAGGAAGAAAAGACGGCTTTCATGATGGAGCTCGGTTGGCCCTGCCGATGAGCCGCAGTCTCCCCGGAGAGGCAGCCTTGGACGGTGGTGGCTCCCCCACGCCCAGTGCTCCCGGCGGCTCGCAGGCTGGCTGCGAGGAAGGCTCTCTGCTGCGGATCCCCCACACCACTTCCATGTGCTATAAAAAAACGCTGGAGTGAATTTAGTGGTTGTGAAATTTAAAAAGGCAAGTGCAGAGCTGGGAGGCATTCCTTAAGCACCAAATAATGAAGCGGCCCGCCTGCCCGCCCAGCGCGCCACATGGTTAGCATTAGTGGGAGCCGCGGGCCATCCCACAGCCCCGAGGGGAGCCCGCACAGAGCAGGAGGCCTCCTCTCACACACAGTGCCCCAGGGAGTTAGCAGCGCGAGGTACCGTCCTCCCTACTCGTTCTTTCAGCTATGTTTTCATCTATTAGTCAATATGTTTGCCCATTTATTCATTTATTTATTGAGGACCCATCACAGAGCAACGACTGGGCACAGTGCCGAGGGCAGTCCTGCCTGGAGGAGCTCAGGCACTTATGAAGAGATAGATTTGGAAGCCAACAGGGCAGCTCTGGCTGCTGTGTGTAACTGGTAAAGTCATTGCTCGCGATGCCTGGCATCCCACAGGGACGTGGCTCAATGTTGGCTGCTCCACCTCTGATCCAGCTCTCTACTAATGGCCTGGGAGAAGCCGTGGAAGATGACCCAAGTGTTTGGGCCCCTGCTACCCATGTGGGAGACCCGGAGAAGCTTCTGGCTCCTGTCTTTGGATCGGCTCAGCCCTAGCTGTTGCAGCCATCTGAGGAGTGAAGCAGAAGATGGAAGATCTCTCTCTCTCTCTCTCTCTCTCTGTAACTCTGACTTCAAATAAAATCTCTTTAAAAAATGAATGATAGTTCTGCAAAATATGTGCACTGTACAAAGATGCGCCATATGCAGTGGCCTGGACAACAGTGCCTGGGAAATCACAGCAAACATCAAGAGGCAATGACCTTGAAGAACGAATGGGTAGGCGCAGACAGAGGGTGAGATACAGGAGGGGTGAGGAGGTCGTTGTGAGTGAGATGTCGCAGATAAGGGGAACGTGACTGCATGGAGGTGAACTTCGCAAGTGTCACAGGGGTTAGTGGCCACAGGGGTTAGAGAGCCCTGTGTGCCACATCTAGGAGTTTGCGTTTTGTCTCACAGGCAGGAGCTACGGGTGTCTTTGACCTTTTACTCTCTCCAGACTTGAGAGGAAAACCTTTGCTGGCCGTGTTGATGGGTTTGAGCTCTGCTTGTCAATGGTTCCTGGCAGGAGGCAGTCCCTCTGGGTCTCAGGAGCTGAGACTTTAAGGGTCCTTCAGCAAGGCCTGGGCACATTCTTTTTCTTTTCTTTTCTTTTTCTTTTTTTTTAAGGTTTATTTATGGGGCCGGTGCTGTGTCACAGCAGATTAACGCCCTGGCCTGAAGTGCTGGCATCCCATATAGGTGCCGGTTCTAGTCCTGGCTGCTCCTCTTCCAATCCAGCTCTCTGCTGTGGTCTGGGAAAGCAGTAGAATATTGCCCAAGTCCTTGGGCCCCTGCACCTATGTGGGAGACCCGAAAGAAGCTCCTGGCTCCTGGCTTCGGATTGGCACAGCTCTGGCTGTTGTGGCCATCTGGGGAGTGAACCATCGGATGGAAGACCTCTCTCTCTCTCTCTCTCTCTCTTGCTCGCTCTCTCTCGCTCTGCCTCTCCTTCTCTCTCTGTGTAACTCTGACTTTCAAATAAATGAATAAATCTTTTAAAAAAATGGTTTATTTATTTACATAGAGAGAGAAGGAGAGAAAGAGCGAGAGCGAGAGGTCTTCCATCTGCTGGTTCATTCCCCAAATGGCTGCAATGGCTGGAGCTGCACCGATCCGAAGCCAGGAGGCAGGAGCTTCTTCTGGGTCTCCCACGTGGGTGCAGGGGCCCAAAGACTTGGGCCATCTTCTACTGCTTTCCCAGGCCACAGCAGAGAGCTGAATTGGAAGAGGAACAGACAGGACTTGAACTGGCACCCATACAGGATGCCAGCGCTGCAGGCAGTGGCATTACCTGTTGAGCCACAGTGCTGGTCCTGCTGGGCACATTCTTTGAAAAAAAGAAAAGAAAGATTTATTTTATTTGCAAGTCATAGTTACAGAGAGAGAGAGAAAGAGACAGAGGAAGAGAGCTGGTTCACTCCCCAAATGGCCACAATGGCCAGAACTGGACCAATCTGAAGCCAGGAGCTAGGAGTTTCTTCCAGGTGTTCCATGTGGGTAGCAGGGGCCCAAGTTCTTGGACCATCCTCCTCTGCCTTCCCAGTACATCCACAGGAAGCTGGATTGTAAGTGGATCATCTGGGACTTGAACTGGTACCCATTTTGGCTACTGGCATTACAGGCAGTGGCTTTACCAGCTATGCCACAGAGCTGGCCTCATGGGCACCTCTTTGCGGTTGGATAATGGCTTTGCTGTTCCTAGACCCTCACCTGAATTCTGCAGAGACTGCCAAAGGCCACCCCCAAGCAGTCCAAAGCTTCAGGACTCTGTGTGGGAGGTGACCCTAGGCTCAGGGGTCCCTCCCCAGCAGGCATTGCTAGAAACATCTTCCCCAGGCCAGAGAGCAAGACCTCTGATAGCTACTTGTCATCCTTGGCTCTGTTGCTTCTGTTTAAAACAGTAATTGTGTTTTTCAAGGCAGATGCCATGGTCCATGGAGCTGTGGAAGTCTTTGACAGGCCTGAGTCATTGCAGCTGGGCCCTAATGCCCCCGTGTCCTGGGAGGTCCAGACATGATGCCAGCTCTGGGCCTAGTGTCCCAACCTCTGAACTGCAGAAGCACTTGTAAGCCTGAGTGTGTGCATATCTGTGTTTGTGTTTCTGTGTGGACAAGCAGGTGTATGTGTCTGTGTGAGCCTCTGTGTTTGTGTAGGTAAGCCTGTGTGTGTCTGTGTGGTTACATGTGTAGGCCTATTTAGTTTGTGTGTCTCTGTGTGTGGGTATGTGAACCTGTGTGTGTGTGTCTGTGTGAACCTGTGTGTGTCTGTATGAGCCTGTGTCTGTGTACTACATTTGCACCTGTTTGTGTGAGTCTCTGCATATGTGAGCTTATGTGTGTCTATGTGTTTACTTATGTCAGCCCATTTGGCTTGTGTGTCTCTATATGTGTGTGTTTCTGTGTGTAAGTCGGTGTGTGTGTATCGGATGAGCTATGTGTGTCTATGTGAGTCTGTGTGGGTCTATGTGTATGAGCCTGTGTGTCTGTCTGTGTGTGTGCATAGAAGAAGTACTGCTGAACCTTGGTCATCAGAGGCAGTAGGCCATAGGTGGCCTTGTCCTCAGTCACCATGTGTGTCTGGGACTCTCCTCAGGTCAGGATAGGTCAAGTTCAAGCCCTGATGTGGGTGTGGGAATAATCCTTTCTTTCCCTCCTTGGACATCCCTCAAGGCCAGAACTGCTTTAACTGTTAGCCACTATAGGTACAGCGCCCAGGGTCTACAAACTTCTTTTTTAAAAAAGCTTTATTTATTTAAAAGGCAGAGAGAGAGAGAGAAAGAGAAAGAGGTCTTCCATCGTTAGTTTGCTCCCCAAATGGCTGCAATGGCCGGAGCTAAGCTGATCCGAAAGCCAGGAGCCAGGAGCTTCTTCCAGATCTCCCACACAGGTTAAGGGGCCCAAGCACTTGGGCCATCCATATCCTACTGCTTTTCCAGGCAATAGCAGAGAGCTGGATGGGAAGTGTAGCAGCTGGGACTCGAACTGGCACCCATATGGGATGCTGGCACAGCAGGTGGTGGCTTTACCTGCTACACCACAGCGCTGGCCTCAGGTTGCAAACTTTTAAGAGCCTACAAAAATGTTTGAGGTCTGAAAATTTCCTTGCTTGCAAATATCTTTTTAAAACAGCAAGATATTATTTTAAAATATTTAAGTCCACAGAACATACCAAGAATCAGCTACAACTCAAGTCAATTTGAATCATTTGCTCAGTTTGGGAAGCCCAGTGATCCGTAGGCAGTGCCTTACTGTGAGATCAGTCAAGCAGTTTCTTTTGAAAGGGGCATGACCCCCAAAGGCAAGAGTGGCTGGGCCTGGGCCTGCCTGACAGCTGTCTCCCAGGCCTGTGGATCCGTGGCCATGCTCCTGAAACAAGACAACTCTGGGCAGGACTCAGGAGTTCTCTGCTGGTTTCTCCCTCTTTGAGGTTCTGTGGGCTGCTACTGTCACTGTTGTCATAGCCGCTAACCTTATTGTACAGATCTTAGCCTATTTCCAAAGATGGCACTGGCATTGCTGCTATCAACATCACACTATTGAGCCACTGCCACCCCTCTAACCTCTGCCTCCCCACTCTCATACCCTTAACCGGTAACTTCCGGACCTACTGCCCAACTGTCACGGTCACCCGACTGCCACCGGGACTACTACCGCTGTTGCAATGAACACCAGGGCTACCCTTAACTCTGTTCCTTGATCCCATGTAAGTATCACTTCCTGGTTTGCAGAATGCTTTTGTAGGCGCACACCTGACCTTGCTCACGCCCTGGCGAGGCATGGATTGTGCGCTGCTGGGCGGCCTCTGCACGTGACCTCCCAGGGAACTGCCGACACAGGGCTGTTCAGGGTCCCTTTAAGGCTCAGCTGCATCGTATTAGCTAGAAACCAGTTGCATTTCCCAGCCCCACTGCTGGGGATGGTGGGAGGGGGGAGGGGCCGTGGATCCCTGTTCCCATCAGGCAACAATCTTGGAGTGTGGGGCCCTAGCAAGACCACACACCCTGTTGCCCTCCACAATGTGGGGTAGACAACAGAGCACTCAAGTGAAGACAAATGGTGGCTTCTGGGGTCTCTGCACAATGATGCTTCCTTGTAGTCTCTGTCCCCCACGGTTCAGTTAAGCAAGACCCTCGCCATGTTCTAGATTTCCTGCTCAAGGCAGAGAGAACTGCTCAGGCAGGGAAGTGACTGCCAGGAGTGGCAGAGCGAGTGGCTGTTGGAACTGGCCCCGGAGCCCCTGGGACCCCTCTCCTAGCTCAGAGCACTGCCGCTGTCCATCCGTCTCTCCTACTCACAGCCCCATTTGTTCAAGGGTGAGGAGGGCACGTGCATAAGGGTAAGTCCAGCCTTTCTCTACTCCGTAGGAGAGAACCTCGATCAGGCGACCAACCAGCAGGGGCAGTTCTCAATCCCTGGCTGGTACTGGTTTACATTAAGGAATAGCCATGTGAAGCAGTGCCGGCTGACCAGAGTTATGGGAACGCTGCTGGGGGCTTCTGGGAAAGGTTTCTGGGAAGGTTTCTTCACTCTTGAAAGGAAATGCGAGGAGGGGTTGTGCTCCCTTCTTTTCACGTGGTTGGTTTCGGCTGTGACGTTGGGCTCTCTTGCAGCCTTCTTGCTACCCAGAGTGGAGAAGCCCACACATCACAGTCTCTCGTCACACATAGCAGAACAGGAAGACAAGGAACCGGGTCACCGGGGGCAGCGCGCACTTGAACTGCTGCTTGGTCCAGCCTCGGAACTGCCATAATTTCATCTTTTATTTTTATTTTGCTGTTTTTGAATTGTTCAAGTTACTTTTAGTTGGTTCTTCTACTTGCAGCTGAGAACAATCAAAACGATTCTGTGAGAGATACTCTTTTCTTCTGGGTGTTTGCCCAGGCTGTGCCGCCAACAGCATCGGGAAGATTTTCTTATTCCTCTGGTGAACTTGTCCCTAAAAGTCAGCTGGGTCGTTGCTTCCTGCAGGAACTCTACCCTAAATATTATTGTCCGGGGGACTGATCATTTCCTTCTTCGTGTGCTCACTCTCCCTGGTCCATATTTGTGTTACTGCACTGTCTGTTGTGCAGTGCTGTCGCGTCTCTCTCGCCATCGTTGTATCTTGAGGGCAGAAGCAGGTTGCACTCATCTCTGTTTCTCCAGCTCTCGGGACGGAGCCTGACACTGACCCCAGCTCACTAAGTAAGTGTCGGACTGAAGGGAATCAAGCGGCACCATGCAGGAGAAGTACAATTAACTGCAGAGGGAGACACAACAGGAGATAGGATTGAGCTGATAAATGAAGTCACTAACGTGTTAATTGTTTTTTAATGGGCCTCATTCAATTAAACAGATACTTATTTGGCCCTTGATGTAGCTATCTGTGTAGCCAAAGGAAAACAGATGTTTTCTGACAATATCATGTTCCCCTTCCAACAATCAGTTTTAGGGACAAGCTCCCGGTCCAGCCTGCCCAGGGCTGGACCTGAAAGGGGACTCCGCGGACTTCAGCCCAGCTCCGCCCTTGCTGTGCAGCCCACACCACTCACTGCACCTTAGTCATTAGTACCGTGGTGATCATCATTCTGCCCCCAGTCACCCACCCAAGCTGCCTTGAGACCCCTGGGAGGCCAAGACTTGCAAACTCTCCCTGGACAGTGGCAAAATATTCTGCATCCTTCAAGGGACACCTCTTAGTGTCCACCCCAAGGCCACACCCAGCCTCTCTGCCCTTGTGGTGTTTATTCAGATACCTTGGTATCCGGGGACTTGCTGACCCTGGCGGCGCACCTTCCCCATGCCCCATTTCTCTCCCAGGCTTGACCAGTTCTCAAAGGTAGTAGTAAGTGGACTCAGCTGCAAGTGTGCTTCTTATATGCAAATTGACCAATCCATCCCCAAACACCAAGCCCTTCTCCATGGGGCTCTCACATGCTGAGCCACATCTGCCTGCCCTGGGCAGCCCAGGTCCAGTCTCAGACAACAAGGAACAGCCTCCGTGTCTCAGTCCACAGAAAGCTTTCCAATGCGTCAGTCCTGAGCCTGTTTATCGTGCCTTGAGGGCGCTTTCCCAGTGTCCCCTGGTTCCCTCTGGGTCCTGACAAATGTGGTGCATCCCCCGCCCCCAACCCCGTGGCCCTGCATGGTCTGCAGGCCCCCTTCTTTTGGGAACTCTAACACTCTGGTGTTCCCACAACAGTGGCCTTGTGCTCTGCCCTCCTCACCATACCGGCACAACGAAACAGCCTTGCAAAGCAGGAAGCTGATTGATAGGGTTGGGGTGGATGGGGAGTGGCTCACTTCTTCTGGAATCTGGACACTGAGGCCTCTCCCTGATGGCATTGGAAACTGAGTGCACATAACCTTTTGGTGCCTGGAGTAGCCCAGCATAGCTAAGCAGTCAAGACTAAAGCAACAGTGTTCCTTGCTCAGATGGAGTGCTAGGGCATGCAAGAGTCTTGGGATGCTGAGGAAGGATGTTCTGGTTGTGAACTGATCTTTTCCAATGCTTGTCAACCCTCAGGTGCACTGTGGAGGGCTGATTAGAATCCCCTAAACATTGGACAGAGGCCATGGGAACAGAGGGCGGAGAGTCCCAGAATTGCTGACCCTCTCTTCATGCTATGAGCCAAAGGCTGTGTTTTGAACTCTCACTTTCAAGGTTACCATTGCCATTGATTTTTTAAAAAAATATTTATTTATTTGAAAGAGTTACACAGAGAGAAAAGGAGAGGCAGAGAGAGAGAGAGAGAGAGGTCTTCCATCCACTGGTTCACTCCCCAGTTGGCCACAACGGCTGGAGCCGCGCCAATCCTAAGCCAGGAGCCAGGATCTTCTTCTGGGTTTCCCACATGGATATGGGGTCCCAAGGACTCGGGCCATCTTCTACTGCTTCCCCAGGCCATAGCAGAGAGCTGGATGAGTAGTGGAGCAGCCGGGTCTCAAACTGGCGCCCATATGGGATGCCGGCACTGCAGGTGGTGGCTTAACCTGCTATGCCATAGTGCCGGCCCCTACCACGGCCATTTAAAACCCACCTATGGGGCAGAAGAATGCTTGGGAATCCTGTTCCAGCCCCAGGAGGAGCTGACAATCTACTTTTCCAAACAGAATGGTGGGTCTTCAATGGAGGAGTGCCTGGGGCGTGTGGCTGAGTGCAATGCCCTGGGAACCTCCCTGGTCCTGGGTAGTAACGATGAAGCAGGTGGAGGGCAGTGGAAGAGGCCAGGAGGAGCTTTGGTGCTCTTGGGTTTCATCAACTCCACCAGGGCAGCAGGAGGGGGGAGCAGTGATACTGTTGAACTTGGACTTGCAGCCTGGACACTCCCCTGACCACTGGGCATGGCCTTCCTGGAAGCTGAGGTGCAGCTGTTTTGGGAAGAGCTCAAGCCTGAGCCCAAACAAAGGGCTGGAGCTGATTCACCTTCTCCAGGTTCTTTGTTGTAAATATCAGCTCTCATGGCAATGGAGCGCGTGGTCCAGGAACTGAGCTCATCGGGCCTCAGGAATCCCGAGCCAAATTTAAAAGCCTCTGGCAGTGGCTGCTGTTGAATCCCAGGGGCCCCCTCCAGATGCCAGGCTGGGGGAGGGGGTTCCAGAACCTTCCTCCAACCGCCTAATTGCCTCGGTCGAGCCTGGGCTCAGTGCTCTCTGCATGTTGGCAGCGGCACCCTGGCCACCCCTCTGCCCTCGGGGTGGCTAGGCCCCCCTGCAGCCTGCCTTGGGGACAAGCACCAGGCTCAGCCCCGGTTTCAAAGCGCATCCTTGGAGGGGAACAAACATGTTCCAATCAAAACAAAACACTTGCAAACGGGAGTTTCCTGCTGGAGTTTCCTGGCAGCTCCCAAGACAGTTGTGATTATGGAAACACTCACTGATTTTTTTTTTCTTCCCGAGGGGTGTGGAGGACATATGACAATGGTCGTCTTCACTTGCCCTTTTGGGGAGGGAGGGCAGTTGCAGTTACGGGAGGAGCTGGCTTGAAATCGGAACTCCAAATCCTATCACAACCTGGAGCTGCTGGGTCCTGGCAGTGGGATGAATCCGAACTGCCTGCTGACTCATCGGGCTAACGGTGCACTTTCCTCTTGGAGACACTGGGCACTGTTTATGACCTGGAGGCGTTTTCCTCCGAAGATTCGTGTGCTGGAAGCTTGGTGCCCCATATGGCGATGTTAGGATGTAGTAGAACCTTTAAGAGGAGGGGAGTACGGGACAGTGGTTAGGTCACTGGAGGGTCTGCCCCTGGAAGGGGTTAATGTCGTCCCCAGTGAGGTTTTGTGAGAGGACGCCTGACCCCGGAAACCCTCTGGCTTCGCTGTGGCCTCTCCTCTTACACACGGTCACCACGACGCCGTCTGTTACGTCGTGATGAAGCCCTCCCTAGGGCCAGCGCCGCGCTCTTGGACCTCCAAGACTGTGAACTAAAGAATCCTCGGGTATTTTATTATAGCAACAGAAGTCAGACTAATATAAGATGCAAAACACTCTATATACAGAACTCCCCGAGTCACCTTGAATGTCTTTTTAAGATTGATTTATTTTATTTGAAAGGCAGAGTTACAAAGAGAGAGAGAGAGACTGAGAGAGAGAGAGGTCTTCCATCCACTGGTTCACCCCCCAAAATGGCCGCAATGGCTGGAGCTGGGCTGATCAAGGCCAGGAGGCAGGAGCTTCTCCTGGTCTCCCTTGTGGGTGCAGGGGGCCAAGCACTTGGGCCATCCTCCACTGCTTTCTCAAGCCACTAGCAGGGAGCTGGGTTGGAAGTGGAGCTGCCTGGACTTGAACAGTTCCCATATGGGATGCCAGTGCTGCAGGTGGAGGCTTAACCTACCGCACCACGACACCAGCCCCTGAATGTGTGTTCTTCATCACAGAACACTGGTGATTGAGCCCATGCTTCTGTCTTCTCCACGCTCAGCTGAGCTCTGTGGCTGATCCAGATGAGACCTGTCGTTACTGTCTGGATAATTTCGACAGTGTCATAATTAGATCCACTGCCTTGGTCCACCGCCCACCTCAGCAAGCAGGACACCTGCCTTCCTGTGCTTCTCAGCTCCTACTTCCCATCCCCGTCTCCTGCTCCAAAACCACCAGCCAGCTTTACGCCATGGTGTTTCCCTGAATGGGCTTTCCCACGTCAGCGTGACAACGCATCTCAGGACACGTATTGATGTACAGTTTGTAACACTGCCAGCCCTGAGTCAGCGTGCCCGTGGGGCCATGCGCCTTTGAAGGATCCAGGCCTCTCACCTGGCTTCTGGAGGTTGCTGGCTATCTGTGCCTTCCTTGTCTGTAGAAGCCACCCCTGATCTCTGCCATGGTCTTTACAAGATGTGTGTGTGTGTGTGTGTGTGTGTGTGCGTGCACCCAAGTTTCCTTCCCCCTTTTATAAGGATACACGTCACATTGGATTAGGGCTCACTCTAATGACCTCATTCTAACTTAAACCCCTTTGGAAAGACCCTATTTCCAAATAGGTTATACTCCAAGGTACTGCCAGGGCTGGGCCAAGCCGAAGCCAGGAGACTGGAGCTTCTCCCGGGTCTCCCATGTGGGTGCAGGGGCCCAAGTCCTTGGGCAGAGTTTCCACTGTTTTCCCAGACTTATCAGCAGGGAGCTGAATTGGAAGTGGAGCAATGCGAACTTGAACCAGTGCTCATATGGGATGCCAGAAGTGCTGACGATGGCTTAACCTTCTACACCACAGTGCTGGCCCTAAGTCCTCTTTTCTGACTCCTCCTCTGCCCCCCTACTGTACCAGAAAGAACTGGCCTTCTCCCTTTTTGTGCCCTTACTGGGTCCTGTACAAAAGACCATCCTAGGACCTAGAACTGGCTTCTGGCCTATCTGCATGCTTGTCTCACTTATTAGACTGTGCGTCCCTTAAAAGTAGGAAGAGTACTTTTTTCCTTTGTGATCCCAGGGCCCAGAACAGTGGCAAGCACACATTCAGTGCTCAGTGCTGTTGGCTGGATCCATGAGTGACTGTATGCATGAGGATCTTAGGATGTGAGGTGGCCAACATTTCTTCCTCCTGAATTCCTTTCAGGACCTCCCAGTTGTCTATTGTTATCGCCTGTTGTCCCTTCCATCAACCATTCCTGATTCTGGGGAATCTGTGGAACACACGAAGTCAGTTAAGTTACTGCCTTGTGATATCAGCTGTCTGATACCTTGACTTATTGGGCTGTGGGACTCTAAGCAGAGAATTCTAATGGGGACCATCTGGGCATGGGACCTAACAGAAGTGAGTACTGTTTTAGCCACTAAATTATGCAGCAATGGAAAAGTAATACAAAGTGGAATAACCACTTAAAAAAAAAAAACAAATTTAGAGTCTAGAAAAGAACACCAAACATGTTACTAGTGCGTCAGTGGCCATCTTCGGCCGTTGTGGTTTCAGTTTATTCATTTTTGATGTACTTTCTAAGTGTTTTATAAATGTGCAAGAGCTACTTTTACAGTGACCACAAATCCAGCTTTCTTTTTCTTACCAAGACTCAGACTTCTCAAGGACAGAGACTGATGGATCCTTGGGTCTTGGTCTGCCACTGTTTTCATAAACAAGTTCAGATTTCCAAGCCATCATGGGTTTGCACTTCCAGATAGGCTCTCTAATCCTAATGGTACCTCCAGCAGTTCGGAATGGCCGATCTCTAAGTGTGGAAGCAGAGACCCTGGGTAGTGGGTGACTCGATCTGAGCTTCCACACCTGGTCCATAATGAGCCTCCCAGCTGAAGCTTGTTGGTTTGGTTCCTGTCTTTTCTACCCCACCTTATGCCTCTCTTGCTCCTGGTCCCATTTGCTTTCTCTTCCCTGTCTCCTATTGGTTTTTTCCTTGGTGGGAATGAGATTCTGTATGCCCCAGGGGGGTGTTTTATCTCTGGCAACCCCTGCCCCAGTATCTTTAGCTGTGCCCTCCAGAGACGCGAGTTTCCCCAGTGTCTTCACAGTAATGCAACAGCCAGCTGTGTGAGCAAGGCTGAACAGCCCTGGGAGACCTAGGCTGTGCTTGAGACAGGGCGAGCCTGCTCCCTGACTCACCATAACTCTGCCTGTGTTTATAACAGATTTTAAACAATCCTTGTGCTGTCGACAACCCCCCACACAAAGGCAGCTGCACAAGCCCTCCTTCCTGAGCTGACATCCCTGTTTAGAGAGGGACATCCGGGTTTTTCTTTTTCCTCTCTCTCCTTTAAAGTGAGATTTGAAAACAGCATAGAGCACTCCCAGCCCAGGGCCAACGCAGGCCTTTTATCACAAGAGGCCCTGCCAGAACCATTTGGAGAGTCTACTTCCTGTCCAGAGAGGAAGTGGCTAGGTCTTGACCTCGGACATACTCTCATTTCCAATCAATTTCCAGCCTGGAATGCAGTGATTCAGTTTCCATTTATAAAGTGAAATTAGCGCCTGTTGAATGCTCTGCACGGGGGAGGGGGTCAGAGGAGGAAGCGAGAGCCCCTTCCAAACAATTCTCCCCTGTTTAGCTTGGAGCTCATTCTCTTAGGGAAGGATTTCCTTATGTTCAAGGTGTTAGCAGCTTCTCTCAGGAAGGGCCCTGCTTCATTCTCTTCTGCTGTTAAAAAAAAAAATTCTGGAGCTGCCACGTGACCGGCAGAGGCGTGGCTATAATGGAGCCTTGTGTTGCTGTAGCACTTCGTGCTGTGCGAAGGACTGTCACCCCCATCATTTCAGCAGAGCCTCACTCCTCCTCGGCAAGGGAAGCGGGCGAGGCATATTGTCCTCTTCCAGCTTTCTTTGGGAAAAAGGTGTTAATTCTGGGGGTTTCTGTGGCAGTGGAGCTTTTGCAGTCAGGGAGACAGTGCCGGTTCGTGGCGTATCGTCTGGAAGGGAGAGAAAGGCCCTGGTCGCGCTTCCATCTCCCTCGCGGCTCTTAGCCTTTGGCTCAGCCACCTGCAGCCAGGGCTGACGAGGTAAGCACTGGAGTGAGAGGACCACACCTGTCCTGGAGGGGACAGGATTAACGCCTTAATAGCCATCATTTGGTTGCAGGAGTAACTGGTTCTAGAGGAGCATCTCCCTGGAGCCTCAGAGAGATGGGGAGTGGAGTCACCGGGACTCACTCATTCCCGGTGCTCGGTGAACAAGGCACTGAAGGCCAAATGCATCCCTCAGATAAAGCAGGAGTTCACAGGGGTCAGGCCAAGAGGAAGCAGAGCTCTGGAAACAGGGATCAAAAAAGTCCCTGCTTGCTCTCCAGGATGTGACCCCAGAGGAATGAGACAGTGGAAGGTGGCAGGCTCTGGGGAAAAGCTGAGACCTCAGACACGCAGAAAAGCTAAGGGGTCACCAAGGACAACCATCCTCAGACCCTCTTGAGAGGCTGGGCAATGAAAGCGGGAAGGGATTCGGAAAGCTAGGTCGCCAAGTCCTGCCAAGGTCATGGCGTGGGGTGACTTTCCCTAGTGCAGATGGGGCTCAGCGAGCCTCTGCCCATCCTGGGTTCTCGGTGCCCCTCTCCCCGCACTGGCCACACGGAGTAGGACTGATTGGATGTGCCTCTCAAGGGTGTTCATTCCTGGAGGAAGGCATGACTGCGGTGTTACTGTGAGGACTGGCAGGGCCCCTTACACCTGCCACTAATTCCATCTTCAGGGAGGCCAGCAAGAGCCTGGGCCTATGGACCCAGATGTATTGTTCAAGGCTCTCCATAGAAACAGAACAAGTAGGTGCATGGGCGTATTTCTTAGGAGAGATCCTTAGGCCGGCGCCGTGGCTCACTAGGCTAATCCTCCACCTGCGGCGCCGGCACACCGGGTTCTAGTCCTGGTCGGGGTGCCGGATTCTGTCCCGGTTGCCCCTCTTCCAGGCCAGCTCTCTGCTGTGGCCAGGGAGTGCAGTGGAGGATGGCCCAAGTGCTTGGGCCCTGCACCCCATGTGAGACCAGGATAAATACCTGACTCCTGGCTTCAGATCAGCGCGGTGCACCAGCCGCGGCAACCATTGGAGGGTGAACCAACGGCAAAAGACCTTTCTCTCTGTCTCTCTCTCACTGTCCACTCTGCCTGTCAAAAAAAAAAAAAAAAGAGAGAGAGATCCTTAGATATTTTCATCCAATTCCTAAAGGATTCTTTTTTTTTTTTTTTTTTGACAGGCAGAGTGGACAGTGAGAGAGAGACAGAGAGAAAGGTCTTTTGCCGTTGGTTCACCCTCCAATGGCCACCGTAGCCGGCGCGCTGCGGCCGGCGCACCGTGCTGATCCGAAGCCAGGAGCCTGGTGCTTCTCCTGGTCTCCCATGGGGTGCAGGGCCCAAGCACTTGGGCCATCCTCCACTGCACTCCTGGGCCACAGCAGAGAGCTGGACTGGAAGAGGGGCAACCGGGACAGAATCCGGCGCCCCGACCGGGACTAGAACCCGGTGTGCCGGCGCCGCAAGGCGGAGGATTAGCCTAGTGAGCCGCGGCGCCGGCCTCCTAAAGGATTCTGGTTCAAGATCTTTGTTCTGGGCTCTTCTATACCATCATCTTCCATCTGTGCCTCACATCCATGCCACCTTAGTTTCTTGAGTCTGAATTGATGGTTTGTTCTTCATGCAAGACCTGTCTTGCTGAATTCAGAAGGAATTGTTAACCATTCACTAAGTTCTATCAAACTTATTATCTAAGTTCCTCATGAATACCCCCAAAAAATGTTTCCTGAACTCTATAATAGATGGAGATTGAGAGAGAAATCGGACACTGGACAAACTCTGGAGCAACCTGTGTGTAGTTGAGGAGGCAGAGTATAAACAAGGCAGTGCCATTGACCATAATAGATGGAGACAGACATGAGCGGGCAGACATGACCCCCAGAGGGAGGGGGTCAGGATGGTACCACAGAGGAAACAGGCCTGAGCCGCCTTGAAGGTTGAGTAGGAGACTACAGGTAGGTTACCCACACAGGAGAGAAGAGGCATTCCAGTCATTCAGATCGGCACATTCAGAACCTCAGACAACAATTCAGTATAGGACATGACAGGGAAGAATGGCAGGGAATGGCGTTGGATTGGAGGCAAGGTCAGACCACAGAGGACACTTTCTTCTACAAGTTGGTGGTTGAGGATCCCTGCCTTTGGAAGCATGTCGAAGGTGCACTGGGGGAGGAGGATGAAGGCACAAAGCCCCATGTGAGGTGTGGTGATGGTGTCGTAGAGAGAAGGGACCAACCTGCAGCGTGCTAAGAACGCAGTCAGCAGCCAGCAGGTACCTTAGCACCTGACTAAGTGCGCTCGGTTGAGAGAAAAGAGGGAGTTTAGGACACTTTGTGGGCTATTGGCCTGGGTTATTGAATGGAAGGTGGAGCCACTCTCCAAAGATAGGAAACACAGGGGAGAAGCAGGTTTGGACGAGGGAAGGGCACCCTCTTGAATATCTATGATCAGTGTTGAGCTTTAGGTCACACCTCCGCCAATACTTCTGGAATTCGTTCGTTGTGATGAAACACATCAGCATTTCCCTATAAGGTGTATACACGCAGGATCTACCACGAATGCCCAGTTTGCTTGCTGTGTTAGTCATCTTCTCCTCACTATGACAGGTACATGGAGAAATGACTTGTGAGGGAAGAAGGTTTGTTTCAGCTCATGGTTCTGGAGGTTCACAGTCTGAGACGGGGTGACCCCATTAGTCTGGAGACTGGTGAGGGTGGGGCCTTGCAATGGCACAGTGTGTGTAGAGGAACAATCACATGGAGAAACAGGAAGCAGAGAGACAGGGAACATACTCAGCCTTTGCTATGCTGTCCCTCCTTATAAAGCTACCATAATTGAACCATAGGGACTCCACCCAAACAATCCAATCCTATCGATTTCTGAGGCCCCACCTTCAAACATTGTAATTGGCTTAATTCCAACTTTAATCTCTTAATAAAAGACTCTGGGTATCACACCTCCAACACCTGGGCCTTTGGGGGAGCACCCAAGCTGTAACCCCGCTCCATGGCTAGCCTGACAGATTCCTCTCACAGTGGCATTCCTGCTATGACGTCGTCCTCGGCTCACCTTCATCACAACGCCATCAACGTCTCAGCCTCTGGTGCCCACACCCTGCACAGCCATCGGAATTGAAGTAGAGGCAATGAGCAAGTGTGCACGTATGTGTGTGTGCCACACTGGATTATTTTTACTTTAAAAGCATTTGAGGCTGGCGCTGTGGCTTAATAGGCTAATCTTCCGCCTGCGGCGCCGGCACACCAGGTTCTAGTTCCGGTTGGGGCGCCGGATTCTGTCCCGATTGCCCCTCTTCCAGGCCAGCTCTCTGCTGTGGCCCAGGAGTGCAGTGGAGGATGGCCCAAGTGCTTGGGCCCTGCACCCCATGGGAGACCAGGAGAAGTACCTGGCTCCTGGCTTTGGATCAGCGAGGTGCGCTGGCTGCAGCGCGCCGGCCGCAGTGGCCATTGGAGGGTGAACCAACTGCAAAGGAAGACCTTTCTCTCTGTCTCTCTCTCTCTCTCACTGTCCACTCTGCCTGTCAAAAAAAAACAAACAAACAAACAAAAAAAACAACAAACATTTGAACAAGTGCCTTTCCCAGACACCTCCCCTGTCTATGTTGTACACATACCACACCAATGTGGTGTGTCGCTCCCCCTCTTCGTGGAGGAACGACACAAGACCCTGCGCTGTTCTTTTGTCTGCTCGGCCCTCCCCGGGTTTGCTGCTGGTTCTTCCCGGGTTGGCTACTGTCCCTTCCACCTCCGTGGAAGGGCGGTTCCCCCTAGCCACTTTCCCCACTTCTGCAGGGGAGCGGCACACCGCCGGCCGGCTCTCTCGGGGGCTGCACAGGTGTTCCCCTTAGATGTTCCCCTTAGATGTTTCTCTTAGATGTTCCTGGTGCATGCCGTCTCTCTCCTCCTTTATAGTCCTCCTCCGCCAATCCCAACTCGGCTGCCCACACGCCGAGTACGCTGCTCTCCTCCAATCAGGAGCAAGTCCTACAGTTTATTGGCTGAACTGGAGGCAGCTGTGTAGAAGCTGTTTTCTTCCCTCCCAGCACCATATTGTGGGAGAGCAGATGCATAGAATAAGTCTTAATTCCAGTAACTTAGTCTAGTCCGAGTTGCTCCCCACAGTGGTGCTGTGATGTGAAGAGTTGAATTTTTAAAAAAAGATTTATTTGTTTATTTGAAAGGCAAAGTTACAGAGAGAGAGGGAGTGAGGGAGATCGTCCAGCCACTTGTTCACTCCCCAAATGGCCTCAGTGCCCACGGCTGGGCCAGGCTGAAGTGAGAGCTTTATCTGAGTCTCCCACGTGGATGCAGGGGTCCAAGCAGTTGGGTCATCTGCCACTGCTTTCCTGGGTGCATGAGCAGGGAGCTGGATCAGAAGTGGGACAGCCAGGACAACTTGAACTTGTGCCCATATGGGATGCTGGTCCTGCAGGTGGTGGGTTTACCCACTATGTGACAATGCAAGCCCCTGAATTGAATATTAATTATCAGCCTTTATGGAGTGTTTGCTTATGATGGACTCTGTCCTATGTTCTTTTCACAAGTTATAATGCAACAGCCTAAAAGAGGGGAAAGTTTATCGTCCTCTTTATTTATTCATTTGCTCAACAGAATATTAAGTGACTGTTCTGGGCCAGCCATAAATGGATTAGAACCTCAAGCTTCCCCAAAGAGGGAGTGTCTGGCAGTCATTCAATGGCCTTGGCTCCCAGATCCATTCCCCCTTCCTGATAACAGCCCAGTTCCCCACTGCAGAGCTGCCTTTCCCTGGCTGTGAGACTTTGGTGGAAATCCAGGCAAAAGTTGCCTGCTCTGTCCACTTAGGAGCTAGCTGTCCCCAGCGCTGCCCCACTACAGCGGGGGACACTGAGCCAGGTGCTGTCTCCCAGGACTGTTACTCTGAGAGCGGGAAAGGTGAAGAGGTGTTGTGATTTGAACAGGATTTGGTTTCCAAACTCATGCTGGACTATAAATCCCAAAGTCCTAAATTAATGGACTATGGAGGTGGAAGTCTAATCCAATCATAGTGATTAGGAAGTAGCCCTCGTGAGGGGTGCTTTGGTCATTGGCCGTTGGTCATTCCACCCTTGGAGGGGGTCCTTACGCTATGGTTGCTTATTGAAGTCTGAGTTGGGCCCAACCATTCTCTCTGCTTCCTCGCTTACCATATGATCCTTCCTCTGTATGTCCCGCCATTGCCTCCATGCCCTTACTAGATACCCAACTGATGAGGTTGCTGACGTTGGACTTGAACCTCTAAAGCCGTGATGAGGTTGCTGACGTTGGACTTGAACCTCTAAAGCCGTGAGCTAAATAAACCTTCCCTCCTCATAAAGCTGGTTGCCGCAGGCATTTTCATTCCAGTGACACACGCTGCAGTAGGGCTGCCCTCAGCAGGTTCCCTTTGCTGCTGGGAAGGTGCTCTGCACCCTGCCTCCTACTTTCTGAGCCTTGGAGCCCCCACAGCTCATTCCCTAGTCTCCTACCCTTCAGGTGAGGCTCCTGACGTCCTTCTAATAAAGTCCTTTCAGTTGAAGCTCCCAAGGATTGGTTTCCGTGGCTCATAGCAGGAACCTAAATGATATACAGGTGCAGTTTTGGACCACATGGGATCCACAAGAATGAGGACCTGGAATGGCTTTGTGAGCTCTAACTCGAATCTGGATCCGTGAGCCATTCTGTGCACGGAGGGTTTCCACTCTGGCTGCCTTTCCCAGGGATGGGATTGCTTGGGTGGGTCCTTGTTCCCCAGTTGTGCATCCTCCGTGCACAGAGCCCACGGAGCTGCCTGGGCACCTGGGGCTTTGAGGGAAATCAGCCACTGTCTAGAAGGGATCAAGCTCTGGTCATCATGGCTGTAGGCTCTTCTCTGCTCATGGTCAGGGTTTGGGCAGGGACATCCAACTAATGAACAACTCTTCCAAGCGTTGTTGCATATGACCTGCTAAGCCCAGAGATTTTTTTTTCAAGTGCAGAAAGTTTTTTCCCTCTGGAATTTCCAGGGAGAGAATAGGTTTCCCTCAGGATGTGAGGTCACCCTGTGGGCCTGGAGCCCAGAGGAAGCCTGGCCTGTGCTCACCGCCCCTCCATCCCATCATCACTTGCCCTTCTCAGTCTGAAAGGGAGCTCCCTGAGGGCAGGGAGGTTATTTTCTTCTCCCCCTCCTCAGTGCCAAGCCAGGGCCATGACACAGAGGTTTCCAGTTGAACAAGCGAGAGCTGCCCCTTTCTCTGTGACACTGAGGACCAGACTGGAGTCCCCGGGAGGTGGGCGCGGGGAGATCTTGGTTGATGGATGTTTGCTGAGTACCCCGGATGCCAGCCCTCAGGTGCGTGCTGGGTGTGGGTGCACCATGGGAAATCATGCAGCCTCTGGCCTCAAGGGGCTCACAGCCTACAGGCAGAGACAAAGAGACAAATGGTCAATTCCCATGCTGTAGGAGCTGTCAGAATAGATGTTCAGAGACTGACACTTCATTTTTGCAAGTGAGGAAATGGGGGCCTCGCGAGGGTGGGCGCTTTGGTCATGTAGCAAATAGCAGGGTGCTGGCTCAAGTTCAGACATCTCTTCTTGCAAGGCAGAGCCTCCCCTGACCCTGGCTTCTCCCTGGAGCCATTCAGGAGTTGGTTAAGTCATTAACTCATACATGAATTGAATGCCAATGCTGATGCTGGTGCCATGCCATGAGCCAGGACTGCAGAGGGAAGCTGGGCACATACACACACTGCTCACGTCTCCCCAGAGCTGGAAGTCTGGTGCACAGACTCACTAAAAGAATTTCTGCAGGCTGGCGCCATGGTGTAGCGGGTAAAGCTGCCGCCTGCAGTGCCAGCATCCCATATGGGCACCGGTTCGAGTCCCAGCTGCTCCACTTCTAATCCAACTAACTCTCTGCTGTGGCCTGAGAAAGCAGTAGAAGATGGCCCAAGTCCTTGGGCCCCTGACTTGCATGGGAGACCAGGAAGAAGCTCCTGGCTCCTGGCTTTGGATCGGTGCAGCTCTGGCCCCTGCAGCCATCTGAGGGGTGAACCAGCAGATGGAAGACTTCTCTCGTCTCTGCCTCTCTGTAACTCTGCTTTCAAATAAATAAATCTTTAAAAATAATAATTCCTGCAGTGACCAGTGCTACCGGGAGGAGGCTGGGGTGTGGGGGGAAGCGGACCCTTGACACAGCCAGAGGGGCCTCCGCATTCATCCGCTCATCCATCTCAGTCCTTCACCAAATATTTGCTGGGTCTCCCGCTGGCCGGTGCTTCCCCCCGTCCTTCCCAGCTCCTCAGTGTCCCACTCTTGCACCCATCTGTGCTGAAAGCAGTGACAGGGAACTCGCTTGAGCAAGGGCAATGGATTCTGCAACAAAATCATCAGGGCTTTTGAATAGCGATCTGATTGCTCGTGTTCACACCTTCTGTCACGCAGAATGTTCCCTCCTGCCCCGACACTGTCTGCTCTTACAGTCCTGGTACACAGGGCAGCAGCAGCTAAAGTTGGTGCATTGGGGAACAACCTGGAGACAAAGGGACGTGAGGGAGGCAGGCCCGATGCCACCTGCCTGAAGAACCCTGCCGGACTTGGGCCTGCTGACCACCTATCCCGTGCCCCCCTGAGCACCTGCTTTCTCAGTGAGAGGGCTGGGGGCTGGAGCTTGCTGCAAAGGCTCCTGGGGAATCTCTAAGGAGAGCAGTGGTCAGAGGAGCCACGGCCCTGCCCTGCTTGTGGCCACATGACATCATGTCTCGCTGAGGGCATGAACTTAACCCTGGAGTTGAGGAAGTTTTCCTGGAGAAAAAGGGAATTTGCAGGATAGACAGACAACAGGTAAAAGAGGAGCAAGTGTCTCCCAGGAGGAGTCCCCGTGCGCTGAAGGCATGGGCAGGTTTGGGTGCAGGAGGGCCCTGGTGCAGACGGGGCAAGGGGAGATGTTTCCAAGCAGGGAGTGAACTGCCTGAGCCAGGGCAAAACCCCAGGATGCTCAGGGAGTGTGGGAAGTGGGTGCGTGCGGCTAAAGGGTACAGGGTTTTACGGAGGGCCGGTGATGGGAGCAACAGGTGGAGATGCACGCAGGAGGACACAATCAGCAAAGCTTTACCAGGCACTCACCTGCCCAGTGGGAGCTCACCTGCAGCCAGCGTCTCCCTGCAGGTGGGATCAGGGTGCTTTCCTGTCTACCATGACTGGTGGCCTTGGATTTTCTCCTGGAATTTTGCTGAAGGTCCCTGGAGGTTGCTAAGCTGAGCCTTCTGGTCTCCAGTTAGCCGCTCAAGGGCCCTGCTGGTGCTACCAGCCCCAGGACCCTGGGCTCTCCTCATGCCTGTGCAGGACTCGCTGCCCCAAGCACCCATCCAGCCTGGGCACAGCCAGGGCCCCCCGCCGAGGGCACAGGAGCCCGGCACTGGTCCCGCCCAGCACGCGTGTGTTTACACACCTCCCCAGCCTCGCCGGCTTCCAGGGCATTTATCAGGGCCTGTGTATGTTTTTCTTCTGTGGGATTTGAAGTGATTTCTTTAAACAAGGCCTACACTGGGATTGATTTCCTCTCTATTTAGAGTGGTTTGTTTTGTAATATGGTTCTTTTAACAGTCTAAATTGTGGGAACTTGGGAGGAAAGAAAGAGAATTTTCTGACTTTATATAAATACAAATTACTTTATCTCTCTTTGAAGACTTCCATGTCTTTTCCTTAGAAAGGCTGGAGCCACATTCTTTGGGGGTCCTTTTCTTGTCACGGTTGTTATGATGGGAGTGAAAGCTCACCGCGAGAATGCCATTCTGGGCTGGGAATTTCAAACAACCCCGGCCTGTACGCGGTGCCTTGCACTTTTCTTTCAAAGCACGATCGTATCCGTGAATCTGATCTGCACAACCCAAACCTCTCCTTTAACTTGGTCTTCAGAATGGTCCCCAGGGGCGAGGAGGGGAGGGAGACTCAGCCCCTGTTGGCGGAGGGGACATTGGCTCGCCAGCCAGGGTGGGC
Organism: Oryctolagus cuniculus; assembly: GCF_964237555.1. Classification (NCBI taxonomy): domain Eukaryota; kingdom Metazoa; phylum Chordata; class Mammalia; order Lagomorpha; family Leporidae; genus Oryctolagus; species Oryctolagus cuniculus. The sequence goes on along the minus strand of NC_091433.1, from coordinate 186,981,363 downwards.
CTGGCCTGGGAGTCACTGGGTCACTGGCTGAGTAGCTGAATGACTCAAGTGTTGATTTGATAAATATTTGTTTTAAAAATTTATTTGAAAGGCAAAGGGGAGACAGAGGAGACACACACACACACACACACACACAAATCTCCTATCTGCTGATTCACTCCCCAAATGCCTGCAACAGCTGCAGCTGGGCCAGGCCAAACTGGGAGCTGTGAACTCCATCCAGATCTCCCATGCGGGGGGCAGGGACCCAGCTACTTGGACGTTCACCACTGCCTCCCAGGGTGTGCACAGGAACTCTGGACCTGGGATGCAGCCCCAGCAGTATCTTAATCACAGCACCACACGTCTGTCCCCCAGTCAATATTTATATGCCAGGCTTAAGCTAAAGGCAACCATGAAAATGAGCCCTTTGACTTTTCCACGTTGCTGTTCGAGCAGTCCTGCCTCCAATAGCTATTAGGTTGTAGTCCCCTGGCTCATGCTTGTGTGCCTCCAGGACAGGGAGCTCACCCCCTGGCAAGGTAGGCCATTCCCACTGTGGATGGCTCACACCGGAGACTCCTTCTTCACACTGGGCCCAACTCTCTGCTGTGCATGCCACTCACACCGCCCTGGGTGCCCCCAGCCCACCCTCTCTCCTCTGGCTGAAGCAGTCTACTCCGCGTGTGAGCCGGGGCATGTTTTCCGAACGAACTCCAGCCTGACACTGAACTTGCCTTCAGGTCCCTCGTCACAGAAGCGACCTGGCTGGGCTCTGCTGGCGTGGGGCCCTCTCGGCTCTAACTCTGGGAATTATAACTTCACCCACGACGTGGCACTTCCTGGACTTAGTCTACTTCGAGTCGCCTCGTTCCTGCTGTCCTGCATTGAGCTTGTGCCAACAGCAGCCCCTCGTTCTTTCCCCTTTGCCTTCCACGAGGGCTTATACACTGCACTGGGGGCAGACTTCATGGGTGTAGCTGCCTTGTGAACCCCCTAGGTGAGGCTCACCATGTGTGGACCCCAAGTCCATGGTCACCCAGTGTTGTATTGTGCTCATCTGCCCTTCCCCCGTTTGACCTGCCCAACACCAGGTTCTTTGTCCAAGCACTAAAATCTCTGTAGAAGCCTGAGCCCGGCAGGCACCACCTAAGTGGAGTTCTCTGAGACTCTCCACCTTGTCCAGAACGAGACCGTGACCTGCTTTGTCAAAGGTCTGGTTGGGACCGGCGCCGCGGCTCACTGGGCTAATCCTCCGCCTTGCGGCGCCGGCACACCGGGCTCTGGTCCCGGTCGGGGTGCCAGATTCTGTCCCCGTTGCCCCTCTTCCAGGCCAGCTCTCTGCTGTGGCCCGGGAGTGTAGTGGAGGATGGCCCAAGTGCTTGGGCCCTGCACCCCATGGGAGACCAGGAGAAGCACCTGGCTCCTGGCTTCAGATCAGCGTGGTGCGCCAGCCGCGGCGGCCATTGGAGGGTGAACCAACTGCAAAAGGAAGATCTTTCTCTCTGTCTCTCTCTCTCACTGTCCACTCTGCCTGTCAAAAAAAAAAAAAAAAAAAAAGTCTAGTTGGAGAACGAGTTCATTCCGTCTACTGAACCTCACTGGTCTCCCAGGCGGGGGAGCCTGTTAGGAAGGAAATGAAAGTGCAGATCACTTGTTCTTCAAGCGCTTGTGGTGGCTCCCAGGGCAGCGGGTTTGCCTTCGCTGCTTCTGCAGGTGCTCGCCAATCACCTGTTTACTTCTCTGCTGTGAACAGCTGGATGCGATGCTTTTCTGCCGATGGTTGCAGGGCTTAGGGTCAAGGAGGGTATTAGAAGAAATCAGAGAAGTAGGTCACAGGAGAAAACAGAGCCTTGAAGGGTGTGCTAAGGAGTTTGTCAGCAATTGTGTGCAATTAGGAGCAGCCAGAACATACAAGTTCAATGCTTTATTGATTTCTGAATGCATGTGTCCTCCCTAGTCTGTCTGTCTGTCTGCCTCCCTCCTGCTTAAGTTTCCAAATAACGATTGTGTGAGGCTTGACAAACCATGAGGTTGACAGTCTTGGCATCTGGGGCGCGTATTCTGCAGTATTAAACCCTCGTGGGTGGGGTGACCACGTGCATTATCTTTCAAGCTGTGAGGCAGTGGGGGTGGGGGTGCTGCTTATTATTAGGCCGGGACACCAGGGGTAGCCTCAGGCTCCCCTTCTCTGCGTGACACCCAGCATCCCTTGCGGACGCTCAGGAGGATTCTGAAGCAGGCACCGGTCCTGTTTCACTTTGATCCCCCCGGGGTGAGAGGACGCTGCAAGGGTGCAGAGCAGGGGCTGAGAGTTCGGCTTACAGGCCCAAGGTTTTGGTTTTGCTAAAACCTCAGCCTCGTTGTGCCTGGAGCACTTCCCTCTCTCCGCAAGGCCGTGTACTTTAAAGCAAAGTCATTTCATATGGCCGCACTGCCTTCGCGCTCGGCGAGACCATCCTTGGACGAGCTCCTTGCTGTCGAGTGAGCGCTCCCCGTGGAAAACGCCTCGCTTTGAACTCGGATGCCTGTTTATTTTTGGACTGAAAACCAGAAATCTAGAATTCCCTAAAGCCTCGGGCGCAGATCCTTCTCGATGAGAACTTGAGGAACTTGCCCAGTGGACGGCCCGGGAGCTCCCCCGGGGGGAATCCTGACGGATCGTTTCACACAGCCCTCTCTTGTCCCTGATGGGCTAACCTGGGCAGAGGCGGGGAAGAGGGCTCTCCTTAAGGTCATGGGCGTTTTCATTCCTGTGCCAATCTCAAGAACGTGACCGTGCAGCATGTTCTGTTGGAAGGGACGCAATGCGAGAGAATAGAAGCCATTCTATTACACAAAGCACACTTCCCTCCTGACTCTGAGAAGTCCTGCGGCTGTGTGCAGACCCCTGCCGCAGCTTTTAGAAATCCCATCTCAGCCCGTGCCGCGGCTCACTAGGCTAATCCTCCACCTAGCGGCGCCAGCACACCGGGTTCTAGTCCCGGTCGGGGCGCCGGATTCTGTCCCGGTTGCCCCTCTTCCAGGCCAGCTCTCTGCTGTGGCCCGGGAGTGCAGTGGAGGATGGCCCAAGTGCTTGGGCCCTGCACCCCATGGGAGACCAGGAGAAGTACCTGCCTCCTGGCTTCGGATCAGCGCGGTGTGCCGGCCGCAGCGTGCCGGTCGCGGCGGCCATTGGAGGGTGAACCAATGGCAAAGGAAGACCTTTCTCTCTGTCTCTCTCTCTCACTGTCCACTCTGCCTGTCAAAAAAAAAAAAAAAGAAAAGAAAAAGAAATCCCATCTCCATTGTCAAGTGCAGAGCCGAGGTTGAGACCACTCGTTGTGGAGTTGAGGACTAAGGACCATTCCTTATGGAACTGGAGCAAAGCTCTCCGGGCATCAGCGTGTGGGACGCCCGCCATGAAGAGCCCCAGTTGCTCTTTGCAGTGCGTCCAGCCTCTTCCTCCTAGGAGCTCAGTCATCTAGGTGGCTGTCCCTAACCAGGCCAGGTTCTGAGGGGTAGCATGGTGGATAGTGTGAGTCCCAGCCTCTATTGATTGGGTTTCAAACCTGGTTCTCTCATCTTGGACAACTTAATCAGTATTACTTAGTAAGTCCCTGAGATTTATTCTTCTCAATTTTAGACCCAGAACTATCAGCATTGTCTTGAGGTTAGCTGTGTTATGTGACATGATGTACACACTGGTGTCCACTCGGGGTGCCTACTTCATGGTTGGTTAATACAGTGTTTCTAAGTGTTCCCACTGTGGACATTCAAGTTTGTTCAGCAGCACCCCTGGCCTCTCCCCACTACATACCACTGGTATACACCTGTTAAGTCATGACGATCAAAAGGTGTCCCCAAACGTCGCCAAATGTCCTTGGAGAAGCAAAATCCCTACCCACAGCCATAGTGGGAAACCTCTGCTGCATTGGTTATTACCTGGAGTGCCCAGGTCAGTACCTGAAGTCCTAACGCAGTAGGAAGAAAATGGGTTTGGACCACAACTGAGCAAGCTTAAATCTAGGCTCTACCGGTTACTGCCACATGGCCCTTAGTCAGCTCTGGCTTTGTTTTCTGGGCATTATATCAGCTCTGCCTGCCTCTAGCCAGTGAGATGCATCATGTGACTGCGTCCAACCCTGAGAAGATGTTTGCCAGGGTCGCTCCATTTGTTTTCCCCTCTGCTCACACAGGCTCACCTGCAACGAAACCTCACGTGACCCGTGGGCTCTGCACGGGAATGGCATCTCCACAATGCCTGAATTGGAAGACTGTGGCTTTAGAACGTGGTCCAAAATGTTTAGAACCTTCATGTTCTGCTCCAATTCTTAAAATCTTGCTGTCATTTTCAAAAGACACACATGTCTACAGGCTTCTGAGTTTGAATGCACTTGGTCACTATGTTTTCCCTTGTAGCCATACAAGGAATTGCTCTCCATTGTGATTGTTCACTGTGGCAGTGAACTGTCCCATGGCAGTTAAATGCAATCTCACACCAGCCTGGTCATGCCTGGTCCACTTTTGCAGGAAATGAGGCCCAGGGAGGGGTAGTGTGTTCCTGAAGGCTTCACAGCAAGGCTCTCTGGGCTCGCTTCTCTCCCCTCTGCTGTTGCCTTTCCCTAGCTCCCTCCCTGCTGTCTTTCATTCTGTCTCTCTGGAGCTTTCTCAGCGTCTCTACAAGAAAGCAGAAATCTTGGAGGTGTTAGAGACAGGAAGGAGGTTTGGTGTGTGATTATGTGAGCAGACTAGCCCAGGTTTTCACCCAAGCCACTGTAAATAAACGCTATCCATTAACACAAGGGGCTCCCTTCTCCCCACAACCAGCTCAAATGCCAGACCCATCCGTGTCTGCCAAGTCTCTCTCCTCCTCTCTTGCTCTCTCGCCTGATGTGTCAGGAGGAGACCCTGACAGCAGGGCCATCCCACCCCACCATCTGGGTGTGGAGAAAGAGAGTGATGTGTGTGCATGGCTTCCTCTCTGGCTGCAGCCACAGCCGCCTCACATGGACATGGGACACCCCTGGCTCGCCTTTGTCCTCCTCTCAGCCTGAGACCCTGCCCTGCACAACCCCTTCCCTCGACTCCCTTCCTCCTCTCCTGTCTCACAGCGTAGGCCAGGAGCCATCCACAAGATGGGGGTGGGCTGGTGGGCCCTGCCATTCGCACCCAGCACCTGAGGGGCAGAGCCGGCTGCCCAGCTCCAGAGGGAAGACTTGCAGGCACCTCCCAGGGAAGGGAGTGAGGCTGGCAAGGACCTGGGCTTCCCTGACGTGGTGCCCAGGAGCTGGTACCCTACAGAGCAGGGCAAGGGAGGGGTATGCCGGGGGAAGCCTTGGTCTGTGCCCCGAAGGGTGCAGGCAGCAGAGAGTGAGGCCTGGGGGTGAGAAGTGAGAAGCTGGAGAGAGGAGCAGAGGGCTCGCGGCACCATAAGAAAGTGCCCCTAGTCGGGTGCCTGAAACAACAGCGATTTATCCGCTCACGGTTGCAATGCTGCATGTCCGAGGTGGGGGCGTTGGCAGGGCCGTGCTGCCCCGCGAGGCTCTGGGGGAGATCCTGCACCATGTCTTTCTCGCAGCTTCTGCTGCTGGCAACTCGTGATATTCCTTGGCTCATGGAGACATCCCTCCAACCCCTGCCTGCTGTCTTCTCCCCTTTTTATAAGGACACCGTCGTGGTAGGTTTAGGGTCCACTCTGCTCCAGTCGGACCTCCCCTTCATTCATTAAGCCTGCAAAGACTCTGTCTCCAAACAGGGTCACATTTGGAAGAATGGAACTTTGGGAAGATACCATGCAACTCAGAGTCTAAGGGCCACCAGGTAGACGTAGCCTTGCTCAGGCTTCCTCAGGTGTGGACGGCAAAGCTAACACCAATCCCAGCAGACATAGGAGTCTGGGCTTCCCCGGCCTCAAGTGGACACTCTGGGGAAGGCTCTGGGCCCGAGGCACCTCTGGAGATCCTCCATGAGGTGGGAGCCTGCTGGGGCTCCGTCCTGTCCATGACCTTCACCTTGGGAGGAAGGCATCATGGCCTGAGCTTGCACTCGGTGCTGACCAGCAAGATCCGGGATTGGGCCACAAGTACCCAGCGTGTTCCCAGCACAGTAGGGTTCAGGGCTCCCAGGAACAGGAAGCTGTGTCTGAGCTGACAGCCATGCGGTCCAGGCTGATGTGGTGCCCACTCTCCTGGGCAGCCTGGGACAACCCCAGAAGCTTAGAGAGCTCAGTGTCGAGGAAGGATTGTCACGGAGAGCTACCTGACTCTGGGTGAGACAGAGCCCCTTGTAGGCCTTGGTCTGGGGGCTGTGGGGATGGCTTCCAGGGCTCTGTGAACCTGGGTATTAAAATCCTTGATCACCGTAACAGTACCCGTTTTCATGTGCAGCATGCTTTAATTTCACAAAGCCCTTTCACACACTGGATCTGATGTAATCCGTTCATTATTCTCCTGGGGTTGCTAGCCTAGTATGATTTTTACATTTCACGAGATGAAAAGCCCAAGGCCCAGTGACTTGAGCAGGTCAGAGCGTGCAGATTAAAGGCTGCCGTGGCTCGGTCCAGCGCCCCAGGCCCCAGGAAGTTTGCGTGTCGGTTGACCCATTGGACACTCGTGTGCTGGGTGCCCGTGATGAGCAGGCAGGGTCTCCAGTGCTGAGTGCCACCGAGGTTAGCAAACTGACAAAGTCCCCGCTGTCTTGGGATTTATATTCAAGAGGAGAAACTGATGATAAACAAACATATGGTATGACAGATGGAGAAAATAAGATGAGACAATTAGGGACCATCCCAGAGCCAGAAGGGAGCTACTTTTGTATATAGAATAGACATAGATGACATCCCTGAGTAGAACCTAGGGGATATGAATGTGCAAGTTGTATGGCCACACACACACACACACACACACACAATCCCAGGTAACAAAGACAGCAAGTGCAAAGACCCTGGGGAAGGAGCAAACTCGATGTGCTCATGAAACACAGGGAGGCTGGTGGGCTCCCTTTAGATCTTACATTTGAGACCTCCTAGGAAAGCAAAGTATATTTTATACTACCTTTTCCAAATGTCGTGTATTTTAAAAATATAAATGGCAGCCGTTGTTTTAAAATGATACAATGGGAGGCTGGCATTATGGCCCTTGTGACACCAGCATCCCAGGGCAGAGGATCAGTTTGAGTCTGGCTATTCCGCTTCTGATTCAGCTTCTCGTATGCACCAGGGAAAGCAGGTGGGAGATGACCCAGGTGCTTGGGCCCCTGACACCCACACAGGAGACCCAGGTGGAGTTTCTGGTTCCTGACTTCAACCTGGCTGCTGTGGCCACTTGGTGGGTGAATCTCTCTCGCTCGCTCACTTGCTCTCCTTTCAAGTAAAGAAGGAAAACTGTACAATCATAGGCTGCCTGTTACTCTCTGGTGTTCTCCCTCTTGTGACTTGGCTGTGGTCCATTCTAGCAGAGGACGCCAAGTCCTGAGTGGTTCTGAGAGAGGAGAAAAAGAAGACCAGGCTGGAGGGAGCCGAAGCTCCCGCCGTTGGCGTCAGGAACACGGGCACCAGTGAGTCACTGAGTGTGTGCTAGGACACTCCTCCCGGCATGAGCCTTTGTGATGGGCAGTGGATGCAAGGGGTGGGGGAGGGGAGAATTCCTCATGGCTGGACTTGGAGGAGGGAATCCAGCCCTGCCCTGTGAGACCACCCGAGTCCTTCCTGGTCTAGCCCAGGGTCTTGAATCACCGGCTCCCCTTCCCCCTGTAGGAGCAGGATTTGATGGGTTCGTAGACATTAACACTCTCCGTGCCACAGGAACATGTGGCTGAATGAAGAACTTGGCATGGCACCCACCCATCAGTGATGGACAAAGGTTTTCTGAGCCCTTCCTCCACGTCACACCCTGAGTGTGGGACTGTGAGGCATGCAGAGAGGAATACAGCCTGGCTCTTCCTCCTTGGGCCCTAGTGACTAGCTGAGGTGCCAAGATTTACGTGCAGGAGAGGTTAAACACCGAGAAGCCAAAGTCATAAGGCAGTTTGTCACTACAGCCCCAGCTGTCCTAAGGTGTCACCCCATGAGCTTTTTTATCTATTTATTTATTTATTTTTTGACAGGCAGAGTAGACAGTGAGAGAGAGAGACAGAGAGAAAGGTCTTCCTTTGCCGTTGGTTCACCCTCCAATGGCCGCTGCGGCCGGCGCACCGCACTGATCCGATGGCAGGAGCCAGGTGCTTCTCCTGGTCTCCCATGGAGTGCAGGGCCCAAGCACTTGGGCCATCCTCCACTGCACTCCTGGGCCACAGCAGAGAGCTGGCCTGGAAGAGGGGCAACCAGGACAGAATCTGGCGCCCTGACCGGGACTAGAACCCGGTGTGCTGGCGCAGCTAGGTGGAGGATTAGCCTAGTGAGCCGCAGCGCCAGTTCCTCATGGGCTTTTAGAAGATCCTGCAGGATGCACCTACTCCTGGAGACACAGGAAGAAAGGGCCCTCATGTGGCCTATCCCACAGAACTGTGGGAGGCTGGGGAGTGCTCTCGGAGACAGGGTGAGCTGAAGGTGAAACTCGAGGTGAGAGAGGGACTGAGATGTCAGGAGGAACGTGAGACCGGGCAGGATGTATCTTCCACAAGGCCACACTCAGCGCCATGCCAAGGTGGGACCAGGACCCGGTTACACAGCAGGCCTCCAGGTCTGTCTCTTGGTCCCGAATCCATCTGGTCAGTTCTGGGAGAGTGTGGCTCTGGTGAGCCCCAGATAAGCTTAGCGTTTGGGCCTCAGGTCTGTGACTGGAATGCAGAGGGGCATGCAAACTCTCTCTGTGGATGGACCTAGTCCTTCCTGAGCCACTATCTCGGGAAGCAGGGGATGGACCGTAAGGAGCTGCTTCCATTGGCTTGGGCAGGGGTGGGTTGAGTGTCACAGCTGATACAGCTGGGAGGACGTTTTGTCCAATCAGGCAGGCACAATGGAATCTTAGCACGTGGCCTGGAAGCTCTTGTCTTTGAGACTTACAAAGGCCAGCCCAACAAGCTCAGATGGTGGAGGGGGCGCCTGGAAGTTCCTAGCTAAGGGGAAACTTGATTCTGTGGGCTGGTAGGTAGCAGACACCTGGCTGACATGATCTCAGGTTGTCAGTAGAGACTCCACGTGCAGGAGGAGGGAGGTGATGATCTGACTCCATTCTGTGCTGATCTGTCCATTGCTGGAATGCTTCTGAGCTATGCAGAGCTGGAGTGAACAAATTGGCCAAGTTGTGCGAAGCCAGGGCAGCGGAAGGAGCGAGGGGACACCAAGACCTGGCCTCCGGGGGAACTTTTTTTTTTTTTTTTGACAGGCAGAGTGGACAGTAAGAGAGAGAGACAGAGAGAGAAAGGTCTTCCTTTTGCCGTTGGCTCACCCTCCAATGGCCGCCGCTGCAGCCGGCGCACCGCGCTGATCTGATGGCAGGAGCCAGGATCCAGGTGCTTCTCCTGGTCTCCCATGTGGGTGCAGGGCCCAAGCACCTGGGCCATCCTCCACTGCACTCCCTGGCCATAGCAGAGAGCTGGCCTGGAAGAGGGGCAACCGGGACAGAATCTGGCGCCCCAACCGGGACTAGAACCTGGTGTGCCGGCGCCACAAGGTGGAGGATTAGCCTATTGAGCCACGGCACCGGCAAGGGGGGAACTTTGATCAGCAGTGAGGCTGTGACCCTGGAGCCGAGAGAGCGTAGTGGGAGGGGGCGATGGGACTCAAATCTGTCATGGGGAGGGCAGCAGCTGCGTCTTGTACAGGCCCAGGGGAGAGACACCTGACGGACTGAGGGCTCTAAGGTAGTGACTTTCAGGAATACCAGAGAAGGGGTTTCTCCAAATACTAACAATTACAGCAGCCACAGCCACAGACATGGCTCACCTGTGTTACATCCGGCTCCATGCCATGTGCACTGTGCCTTAATTAACGCACTCATTTTCACAACAACCCTGTCAGCTAAATACAATTAGTAGCCCTATTTGACAGATGGCAAAACCGAGGCTGATCACTTGCTCAGGGTCCCGCGGGGATTTGGCCCCAGGCAATGTGACCCCTGAGTCTGGGCTCCCACAGCTCTCACACGTGATGGCCTCTAAGATGTCTCCCACCCCCCGAGACGCTGAGGGTTGCAGGAGTTCCCTGCCGAGACTTCTCTCAAGCGAGTTACTCCCTTGTGGCCTTCTGGTCACACGGGGAGACAGGAAGACACTGCTGACTCATTCTTTCCCAGCTGTGCAGGCTGGGCACGGAGCCAGGCCGCCCGTCTGGCCCTGGGGGGCAGGTGCCGGCTGCTGCGGTTTGGCAGCAGGTCAGCGGTTGGGATGAGGCCTCGAAGCTGACCTTAGGCGGGCCAGCAGGTCCACAGGAACCCGGGCTCTGGCACCCATCAGGGACCAGTGGATTTGAGGATCGAGAAGAATTGAAATCAGGAGTGCAGCAAGGTGGACACGGGGAGTTTAAAAGCCCCATGCAGATGTGGTTGGTGCCAGGCTTGGGGGAGCCACCCTGGGGGCTGAGCGGGAGCTGCCAGCCAGCGCCCCAGCATTCTTCGTTCAGTTGCTATTAACGGAACCCCGCCTTGGTGCCAGGGAGCGTTGCCCTAGCCTGGGCAAGCACAGCCTCACTTCCGATGTGGATTCTGGGAGGGCTGGGCTTCTCCTTGGCAGGTGTTTGAACTCAGCAGTTCCCTATCTCCTGGGTGCTGCCCTCTGGCTCTGCAGCTTTGGCTTCCAATCCCTGAGCCTTGTGAGCCTCCAGGAGCTGCCAGCCTCTGTCTGTCAATCCCACCCATTGCCCCTGGGCGTCCTGCCATTGGTCACCTTCTTGCCTCTGCCTGGGAGCTCTTCCCTTCACTTTACCCCTCTACTGGCCCAGGTTGGTGCCCCTTACTGCAGGCAACCTTCCCTCTCTCCCCCCTGCAGCCTGCAGACACACTAGATAACTGTGTGGACTGCTGCCTTTTACCATGCTTCTGCAGTCTTGTGTTGCTTTTTGTTGTTGTTTGTTTTGTTTTAGTAAAATTTTACTTATTTGAAAGGCAGGGTTACAGGGAGAGGGCGACAGACAGAGATCTTCCATCTGCTAGTTCTCTCCCCAAACGGCCACAACTCCTGGGTCTGGGCCAGGCAGAAGCCAGGAGCCTGCAACTCCATCTGGGTCTCCCACATAGGTGGTAGAAGCCCAAATACTTGGGGCCGCGTTCCACGTTTTTCCTAGGTGCATTAGCAAGGAGCTGGATTGGAGGTGGAGCAGCCGGGGCTTGAACTGGTGCTGTGATACAAGATGCCCTTCTCACAAGCTGTGACTCAGCCCACGGATCCACAACACCAGCCCCAGATCTCAGGGTTGGATGCCCTCCCTGGAATCCAGAGTTGGGCTCGTGTTTATTCCTGTGTGCCTGCATCGCACGCAGGATGTGCAGGCGCTCTGATGGGAAGATGAGGCTGCACTGAGTTCAGCTTGGCTTCTCCAATGACAAAGGAAGACGGAATCTCCTCCTGTGGAACTCCTCTGTCATTCTCACAAATAGCCCACTTTGCCAAGCCCCTTGCTTCCAGCTGGCCCTGGGGGCTGGATTACCTCCTGCCAGAGTCCCTTCTTCGTGGTGCCAGAGGGCGGTGGGTGCTCTCTGGCTGTCTGGGTAGCCTGTGTCCATGTGGCCCAGTTCCAGGTACTATCACCATAACATCATTGTAATGGGATTTGAGTCACCCAGACTCTGCAGCCCCACAGCTGTTGTGTCATCATGAGACGGCCATGCTGGTCACCTCCAAGTCTCAGATGGTGAAGCTGTCATGGTGAGGAGACTGCACATGGGGTGGGGGTGGGAGGTGCCTGCAGCCCAGCCCAGTGTGGCCTCTTCCCAGAGCAGCTGAGGACTTTGGCGCCAACAGCGAGTCTCTTTATCTTTCCCAAACAGCAATGGCACAGATTTGCATCTTTGTTCTTTTGAGTCTTAGGAAAAGAATATTTGGAGGTGCTGTAGCACACAGGGTAAGCTGCTGCCTGAGACACTGGCATCCCATATTGGAGTAGCAGTTCAAGTCCTGACTGATCTGCTTTTGATCCAGCTCTCCGCTAATGTACCTGGGAAGGCAGTGGAAGCTGGCCCAAGTGCTTGGGCCCCTGCCACCTATGGGGGAGATTGGGATGGAGTTCCTGGCTCCTGGATTTGGCTGGCTCGGGTACAGCCATTGCAGTCATTTGGGGGAATGAAACAGCATATGGAGGATTCTCTCTCTCTCTCTTACTCACTCTGCCTTTCAAATAAAATTTTAGGAGCCTTTTAAAAGAAGCAAACAAATAGTTAAATGTTTAACACCCCAAAACGTCTGACATTCTTACCTGAGCTTTCATATCTCCCCATTTTCCAGACTAGGTCTTGTGTGCATCTCTGATGTGTAGCTGCATCGGTAGGAGGAACCAGTCTCATGGGCAGAAGGAAAGATGCGCAGTCTGCTCTGCTGCCCTCGCCAAGCCTCCGGCTCTGCAGCTTCGCAGGGAGGTGTTAGGCATGAAAACCCCTTCTTGTCTGGGAGGGGACAGTGGAGCTGGGCAAGAGGGGACAGTGGAGCTGGGCAAGGACACACAAAATCCTGGCTCCAGGCGGGCACCGCAGCTCACTAGGCTAATCCTCCACCTGCGGCGCCAGCACACCGGGTTCTAGTTCCGGTTGGGGCGCCGGATTCTGTCCCAGTTGCTCCTCTTCCAGGCCAGCTCTCTGCTGTGGCCAGGGAGTGCAGTGGAGGATGGCCCAAGTGCTTGGGCCCTGCACCCGCATGGGATACCAGGAGAAGCACCTGGCTCCTGGCTTCGGATCAGCGCGGTGCGCCAGCCGCAGCGGCCATTGGTGGGTGAACCAACAGAAAAGGAAGACCTTTCTGTCTGTCTCTCTCTCTCACTGTCCACTCTGCCTGTCAAAAAAAAAAAAAAAAAATCGTGGCTCCACCCAAGTACTTCGGCAAACTTTATCATTCCTACTAGGGAAGAATTCCAGTGGAATCAGTAGTTTCCAAACTTGCCTGATGATAAAAACTGCTTGATCAGAGAGGAACTTTTTTAAAAAATATTATTCTAGTTTTTTATCCTGTATTTATTTATTTATTTATTTCAAGGCAGAGTTACAGAGAGGCAGAGGCAGAGAGGTCTTCCATCCATTGGTTCACTCCCCAAATGGCTGCAATGGCTGGAGCTGAGCTGATCCAAAGACAGTAGCCTAGAACTTCTTCCAGGTCTCCCACGTGGGTGCAGGGGCCCAAGGACTTGAGCCATTTTCCATTTCTTTCCCAGGCACATTAGCGGGGAGCTGGATCAGAAGTGGAACAGCCAGGACTTGAATCAGTGCCCATATAAGATGCAGGCACTGCTGGCAGTGGCTTTACCAGCTATGCCACAGCACCAGCCCCTTCCTGAGGAATTTGAGAAATCAATACTTTAAAAATAAGAGCTCCCTCCCCAAATTTTATCAACAGGCAAGATGGGGAGGAAATCGGTTTGAGCTATAGACTCCCTTCCTAGCACCATGACCTTGGACTTGAAAAAGCCCTGAGGAACCCTTGGTATGGTTTGATAAGACTGTGATATCAAAGAGCCACATGAATGCAAGAGAATGCTTCCAAAAAACACTGACGATATTCTACCTTTAATGTTACTTATTTATTATTTTACAAACACTTTCATAGCATTCACTACGAGCCAGCTATTACACTCTGTAAATATTTGCTCATTTAATCTCCAAGGAAGCTGGCCGAGGTCCAGTGAGGTTAAGTCACTCGCCCAAGGTCACGTGGTTGGGAGTGGGGGAGTGGGGGGTTCCGGCTCTGGCTGTCTGGCACCGGCGTGTCTGATGTAAACCACTAAGCTATATGTGTTTTTAAAATCTCTTTTCACTTGGCCACAGAACAAACCCTCTCTCATAATCATTGTAAAGTAAACCGACAGCCTTGTCTGAGTGATTCCAAACCCTCCGTTGGTGGGATCCAAATTAGCAGTGCTGTTGGTGTACACGGAGGCCAGTCCGACTTTCTCTTTGAGGGGGAGGCATGCCTATTGTTGCAGCAATCCCAGGGCTCGGTGGCAGCTTTAAAGAACAGATTAGAATCACTTTGTTTCTCACCCCCCCCCCGCCACGTTGAAATCCATTGAAGAGCTCCTGACAGATTTGACTCCCAGCGCTTCAAGTATTTCAGACCAGCTTGAGAGCCAACACATGATCTTCTTTCCCGTGCGTGGTTTATTTTTAACGCGTGCATCTGGCTGCCTTTCCATTTCCCAGAAGGCAGAGGGAGAGATGGCACCTCTCCCTGCAGGCAGGAGAACGCTCTGCTGGGGTCGTGAGCGTGACCTTCGCCTCCTCCCAGCCCGAGCCCTTGATGAATCCTCTCACCTGCTCGGCTCCCGGTCTCCTGGTCCACAGACATCGCGGACGTGTGCTGGCCTCCCTGAGCAGCTGCCGGGTTGCCCTCTGCTCATCCCCATCAGCTCGAAATTTGTGCTGGCAGAGAGTTTGCTGACACCAAATCACCGAACCTCGCTCTGCGACAGACCTGGGTGTCGCTAAGCGGCACCACGACCCGGGCATCCTTGTCATTCCTCCTTCTGCAAAATCAACGACTGAGGCTCAGGGGCCCCACAGCCCCTAAGAGCAGAGCGGAGGGAGATGGCAGACAGAGTTGACACTGGGCTGGCAGTCGTTCTCACCCATTGTTCTGCACACAGCACCCAGTAGTCGCTGCAGGGGCAAATGAGCAGCAAATCCATGCACACAGGGAAGCCTGGAAAGACTTTGCAGTCAGAGAATTTGTGGCTGAATTTTACATGATGCTGCTTGCATTTCCTGGAGGAGCCTAAATGCTTGCAGGGAAGTGAAAAACAGAGCCTTTGGGGATGCCTTTCACTAATGCCCTTTGTCAAGGAAGAGCCCGGGACGCTGACAGGTGGCTGATGCTAACCGGGTAGCATCCCGTGGCTCATTCTTTCCTCCAAGGAGCTGTGGATGACGCTGCAGTGCAGAGCAGAAGTGAGATCGCGGGCTTGAGATGTGGTTCCCAGCAGACGCCCTCTCCATCCCAAACGCCACCCCGTGCTGTGGCCCTCATCCCTGAGATGCTCTCCTATAGCATCCAACTGCCCCCTGGCTCATCTCCTGGACACTGGTGTCCTCCATGGCTGTCAGATGACCTTTCTAAAACTCAGCTCTAACCATGTATGTCCCTCCTCAGCCTCACACCTTTTAATAGTGCTGCCAAGACAAGTTCAAAGTCCTCAGCTTGGGGCCCGTGGTCCATAGGAATTTGTCCCCAGGACGCTTTATCTCCTGCCTCTTTTGCCATACTCTAAGCACACGCCACAATGCGTTCCCTTTGGTTCAAACGCGCCACGCTCTTGTCTGCTTCTGCATCTCTGCACCGGCTCTTCTTCCTTCCAGAGTGCCCTGCCTGCCAACAACTTGCTGCCTGGCGAGCTAATCACGCTTCCAGATGCCTCGAAGTTCCCTCTGCTGCCTCCTCTGAGCAGAGCACTTTATCTCTGTGCTCTGTGTCCCAGGCTCTTTTTTAAAAAGATTTATTTATTTGTTTGAAAGACAGAGTTACACAGAGGCAGAGAGAAAGAGGGAGAGAGAAAGGTCTTCCATCTGCTGGTTCACTCCCCAGATGGCTGCAATGGCCAGAACTGCGCCAATCCGAAGCCAGGAGCCAGGAGCCCAGGGGATGTTAGTAGCAAGTGGTTGGACAGCACTTAGTTAATTAATTATCAGGATTTACTGGTGCTGCAGCAGAAGCTGGCTGTCAGCGTTGCCACTTCTCTGGGTGCACAGCTAGACACCGCCCCACCTCTCTGGCAGTTCACTGGGGACACAGATAGAGCTGTAGCCAATGAATTGTGAAAGCTCACTCCAGTCCCAGCCACTGTTAAAACCAAGCAAAACCAGCCCTTCTTGACCTCCTATGCTCTCTCCTAAGTTGATCACCTGGAGGATCAGTCACAAAAGGGGAGGGAGCTGGGTTCCTGGGTCACTGCATGGAGGGAAAAACGTCCATTCAAGGAGACCTGGGAATGCCCCGTGGCTCCCACCATGCCTTGGCACCAAGAGTGTGCTCAATAAACGTTTAGGGGGCAGTGCTGTGGCGTAATAGGTTGAGCCTCCACATGCAGTGCTGGTATCCCATGTGGGTGCCAGTTCAAGTCCAGGCCTCTCCTCTTCTGATCCAGCTCCCCGCTCATGGCCTGGGAAAGCAGTGTAAGATGGCCCAGGTGCTTGGGCCCCTGCACTCACATGGGATATTTGGAGGAAGCTCCTGGCTCCTGACTCATGGCTCTGAATGGGCACATGCCTGGCCATTGTGGCCATTTGGAGAATGAACCAGTGGATGGAAGACTTCTCTCTGTGTGTCTCTCCATCTCTCTGTCTGCAACTCTGCCTCACAAATAAATAAATAAATCTTTAAAAAAATAAATGTTTAGTGGAGGATTGGATTGTGTAGAC
Source organism: Oryctolagus cuniculus (assembly GCF_964237555.1). Classification (NCBI taxonomy): domain Eukaryota; kingdom Metazoa; phylum Chordata; class Mammalia; order Lagomorpha; family Leporidae; genus Oryctolagus; species Oryctolagus cuniculus. The sequence continues at coordinate 186,964,915 of NC_091433.1, read as the reverse complement.
TCTTGATGAAGCATCTTTCCATGCATGCTACATGAGGGTGCTTCAAAAGTTAGTAATAATGGGATGAAAAGATAAGCTTATTTTGATAAAAATCTTTGAAATCCATGCATAGCTTCTTCATAATATACATTTTCCCATTAACTTTTTGAAGACCACTTGTACACATGAATTTGTAGGCTTTGGGCCTGGGATTTAGATATGAATTGGTAGAGAGGGAAAGTAGATCCAAGAGCAGTGGCATCTAAGCATAGGTCTTTATAAAACTGCCAGGCTTGGGCCAGCACTGTGGCACAGTAGGTTAATCCTCTGTCTGTGCGCTGGCATCTCATATGGGCTCAGGTTCATGTCTGGCTGCTCCTCTTCTAATCCAGCTCTGTGCTATGGTCTGGGAAAGCAGTGGGAGATGGCCCAAGTTTTTGGGCCCCTGCACTTGCATGGGAGACCAGAAGCAGCTCCTGGCTTCGGATGGACCGAACTCCGACTGTTGTAGCCTTTTTGGGAGTGAATCAGCGGACAGATGACCTTTCTCACTGTCTCTCTCGCTCTCTCACTGTCTGTAACTCTACCTCTGAAATAAATAAATAAAATCTTAAAAAAAAAAAACCTGCCAAGCACACCAGATCTCTGGGAAGTTTTTAAGTATCATTTTCTAGGCCCCACTCCGGAGATTCTCCTTTAGAGAGTCTAGAATTAGAATGTAGAATCTACATTTCTGAAATGGGAGTCTGTATCTAGAAGTCTACATTTTGGGGCCAGCATCATGGCATAGCACGTAAAGCCTCTGCCTGTGACACCAGCATCGCATATGGGCTCCTGTTGGAGTCCTGGTGGCTCCTCTTCCAATCCAGCTCCCTACTGATGAACCTGGGAAGGCAGCAGAAGGTGGCCCAAGTCCTCGGGTCCCTGCACCCATATGGGAGACCTGGATGAAACTCCTGGCTCCTGGCTTTGGTTTGGCCTAGCCTTGGCTGTTATGGCCGTTTGAGGAGTGAACAAGCGGATGGAAGATCCTCTCTCTGTGTATCCCTCTCTTTGTGTAACTCTGCCTTTCAAATAAAGAAGAAGGAGAAGGAGAAGCCTACATTTCTCCAAGGGATTTGGTATGTAGCTAGATCTAGCAATCAATCTACAGAAAAAGGCCATGCTGTTAGGAATCAGACATTGCTCTAAGTCCTAGCTCTGCCCCTGATCAGCAGTAGGATCTCCAGTATGTGGACTTGACCATGCCGAGCCACACTTTCTGTGTCTGAAACAATCAAAGATCCTCACTCCCTCCTCACTGGGTGGTTGTGGAGATGAAATCATGCTGCAGGTAAGCCCCTGGGGTAGGAGATGCACCCACCCCGAGGGTCTCTGGGCGTTCCTCCCCATGGACACTCTCCACTCACAGATCCCCAGGACACTTTCTGAGCCCTCTGATTGCAGAGCTTTCTAGAGCCTTCTAGACGATGTCAGGGAACACTTGGTGTAGCTCCAGACTATGCGCACTTGGATGGGAAGAAGTGGACCAGTGTTCCAGCTCATTCTCTCTGGAGAAAAGCACTGATGTTGTTTACTTGCTGTATTTCTAATATATTTTAAAAATTGTATTTCAGTTTAAATTGATCATACAAAGTTGATCTTACGAGGATGTGTAGTTCTATGACTGTTTGCGTGGGTATAGATTTATGTAGCCACCATTGCAATCAAGCAGCAGGCGGCTCCTTCCATCCAACACTGTCTTGTGCCATCTCCTTGTCATTATCCTTCCTTGCTCCCTCCCACCCCGACTCCCGGCCATCACCGATCTCTTCCCAATCACAGCAGTGCTGCCTTTTCAGGAATGTCCTGTAAGTAGAAAGAAACAACCCAAACCTTCTGAGACTGGCTTCTTTCAATCAGCATTTCATTTCTGAGAGTCAACCAAGTGGTTCTGTAGTCATGATTCATTCATTTCTATTGTTCAGTATTCTGTTGGACGTACTGTGCTTTGTGTATCTAGTCCCTTAAAAAACATTTGAGTGGGTTCCAGTTTTTGGTGATTTAAACAGAGCTGCTACAGGTTTTTGTGTGAACATACATCATATTTCTCTAGCTAGGTCCTATGTTAAGTGTGTTTTTAACTCTTTAAGAAGCTACCAAGTTATTTTCCAGAATGGGAAATATATGAGAATGCTCATTGCTTTTTGTCCTTGACAGTATTTTTCTATTGTAACCATTCAAATATGTATGTGTAGTATCATATTGAGGTTTTGATTCTGAACAATTTTCATGCGTTTTCTTAAATACCTGTTTGCAGTCCTTTAAATTTTCTAGTAAAAAATCTGTAAGAATTTTATTGAGGTTGCATTAATATACAATAACTGCATACATTTAAGAGTACAATTGGTTGTCCTTGATTTATTTATCTATCCATTAAATCGTCACTGCCATCAAGATAGTGGATAGATGAATCACCCCCACGATGTTCCACGTGCCCCTGTCTAATCCCTCCCTACCTTGCCCTCACTCCTTGCTCCTCAATCCACTATGAATTGGCTTTTTGTCCTTATAAATTAATATGCATTTTCTAGAATTTTATAAAAATGGAATCATACAGTATTTCGGGGAGGAGTCTGGCTTCTTACACTCCATATTTCTTCCATTGTTAGGTATACAATTCATTCACTTTTACTTTGGAGTATGTCACATTGCATGTGTACAGCAAAATTTATCCACAGGCTTATTAATGGGCATTTGGATAATTTCTATTTTTTTATTGGGTGATTATGCACAGAGCTTCTATAGAGACTGGTGTACAAGTCTTTGTGTGGACTGCTGTTTCTCCTGGATAGACCTCAGAGTGGAATGTAAAGGCCTCGAGGCAGGTGTATGGTTGCGCCATTTTTCATTCCTACCAGGGGTATGTGAGACTCTCAGTTGTTCCATATCCTCACCAGCTCTTGAGATGGTCAAGCTTTTTTTGCATTGGTTGTTATAACAGGTGTATATTTTTATCTCATGGTTTTAATGCACATTTCCTACTGTCTTAACATGTTGATCCTCAGGGCTGGTGCTGTTGAATAGTGGGTTATGCCACCACCTGCAATGCCGGCATACCACATGGGCATCAGTTCGGGTCCCAGCTGCTCCACTTCCAATCCAGCTCCCTGCTAATGTGCCTGGGAAAGCAGTGGAAGATGGCTCAAGTCCTTGGGCCCCTGCACCCATGTGGGAGACCTGGAAGAAACTCCTGGCTCCTAGCTTCTAACTGGCCCAGCTCCAGCCCTTGTGGCCATTTGGAGAGTGAACCAGAGGATGGACGTCTCTTTCTCTACCTCTGCCTCTTACTCTCTGTAACTCCACCTTTCAAGTAAATAAATAAACCCTTTTTTAAAAAAAATACGTTGATCCTCTTTTCATGAAAATTTGGGTGTTTCTGTGTTGCTGTCTACTTTGATGAAGTCTACGTTCAACTCTTTTCCAGTTTTTTATTGGGTTGTTTGTATTCATACTATTGCCTTTTCAGAGTCTTTAATATATTCTGGATTAAAGCCCTTTGTCACATTTGTGATTTCTAAGTCCACACCCCTTTCCTTTGTGGCTTGTCTTTTCACTCTCTTACCAGGGGCTTTTGTTTTGAACTTTTTATCTTGGAACAAATACTCACAGGAAGTTGCAAAGATAGTTCAAAAAGCCCTGAGTTCCCTCCTTGCCAAGTTTCCCTCTAGGGTTATGTTTTATGAGCTGGAGTATAATGTCAAATTGGAAAAGTGGCGTTGGTATAATAGGTGTGTGGAGTTCTATGTCATGGTATCACTTGTGTAGGTTTGTGTGGACGTCACCACAATCCAAGACACAGAGCTATTGCGGCTCCACCGTGAGCTCTGTTTGTGTCACACCTGCTACCTTCCTCCACTCTCTCTGATCCCCTGTCACCCACTGATTTATTTCCATCTCTGTAATTTTGTCATTTTGAGAATATTTTAAAAATGGAATCAGGAATCATACAGCATGTGATCTTTTGAATTAGCTTTTTTCCCCCATTCAGGATGAGTGGAACAATAAGGTTATTTAAAAAAATGTATTTAATTTTTTTATTTGAAAGGCGGAGTTACAGAGAGGCTGAGGCAGAGAGAGAGAGGTCTTCCATCCGCTGGTTCACTCCCCAGATGCCCGTAATGGCAGGAGCTGCGCTGATCCGAAGCCAGGAGCCAAGAGCTTCTTCCAGGTCTCGCACACAGGTACAGGGGCCCAAGGACGTGGGCCATTTTCCACTGTTTTCCCAGGTCATAGCAGAAAGCTGGATCTGGAGTGGAGCAGCCGGGACTTGAACCAGCGCATGTGGGATGCTGGCACTGCAGGTGGCAGCTTTACCCACTACACCACAGCAGCAGCCCCAGAAGGGTCATTTTTGGAACCCACTTTGCTGATATCTGTCTAATTGGCGTATTTAGCCTGTGTACATTTAATGTAATTGCTATGTTAGGGCTTACCTTTGCATTGCTTGCTTGTTCCTGCTGCATTCACTGCCCTGTTGTCCTCTTCCTACCTTCCTTTGGTCACATGAAGAATTATTGGGATTCATTTTGAATTATCTATAATGTATAAAAATATCTTTGTATAGATTTTAAGTGGTTGCTCAGGTCTTATATTTACAAACGTAAGTTATCGGCCTAGCCATCTAGACATTTTATTAGTTTGAGTGAAGTGTAGAAGCCTGACTTCCTTCCTCATCTCTTTGCTCCCCTTCATTGATAATATAATTGCCCCCAGCATTTCCTTTACACACAGTTAGAACCATGTCAGACCAAATGATGCTTTCTGCTTCCATTGTCAAACATAATTTAGAGAATTCAGGTGGAGAAGGAACGTTTGATGTGTTCACTTGTATTTGTATTTTTCCATTGTTCTGTCTTCCTTCCTGATGTCCCAAAACTTCTTCTCTCATCATCCTTTCGTGTTTCAAGAACTTGTAGTCACTTTTAACGGATCTTCTGTTGACCAATTCTTCTAGTTTTCCATCATCTGAGAATGTCTTATTTCTCTCTTATTTATGAAGAATATTTTTAGTGGAATGGGATTCTGGGCTGACAGCTTTTTCTCTCAGTAGAACTCTCTTCCTGGCCTGAGGTCATGGATATTTTATTCTGCTTTATTCTAAAAAACATTAGAGTTTAACATTTCACATTTAGATGTATGATGCGTTTGAGCAATTTTTTAAAATAAGGTGTGATTTTGAAGTCAAGCTGCAACGATTTTGCATATGGATGTCCGATTTTTAACACCATTTGTTGACGAGACTCTCCTTCCTCCACTGAAGTGCGTGTGCACACACTTGTCAAAAAGTCACTCGTCTGATTTCTGGGAGTCTATTTCTGATGCGCCTGTGTTGTTCCATTGATCTGTGTGTCTATCACTCTACCAGTACCATGTTGCCTTCATTATTGTAGCCAGCTAGAAAGTCCTAAAAGTGGATAAAGTGATTTTTTTACATTATTCTTTTTCAAAATTTTCATAGTTATTCTAGTCCTTTTGCCTTCATATGTAAATTTTAGAATCAGTTTGTCTATAACTACAAAAAAATCCTGTTGGTATTTTTTTTTAATTAATTAATTTTTTTTTGACAGGCAGAGTGGACAGTGAGAGAGAGAGAGAGAGAGAGAGAGAGAGAAAGGTCTTCCTTTGCCATTGGTTCACCCTCCAATGGCCGCCGCGGCCGGTGCGCTGCGGCCGGCGCACCGCGCTGATCAGATGGCAGGAGCCAGGTACTTCTCCTGGTCTCCCATGGGGTGCAGGGCCCAAGGACTTGGGCCATCCTCCACTGCACTCCCTGGCCACAGCAGAGAGCTGGCCTGGAAGAGGGGCAACCGGGACAGAATCCAGTGCCCCGACCAGATTCTGTGTGCCAGCGCCGCAAGGTGGAGGATTAGCCCAGTGTGCCGCGGCGCCTGCCGCCTGTTGGTATTTTGAGTGAAACTGTATTAAAATATAGAGCAAGTTTGACATGATTTATATCTTTACTATAAGTAAAGTCTTCCTATCTATAAATGCCATATTGTCTCTCCACTTATTTGGGTCTTTGATTTATTTCACCAGCATTTTGTCATTTTCGTATATATGTGTGTATATATATATATATTCGTATATAAGTGTATATATATGTACATATATATATATGTTTTGCTATTTATACCTAAGTATTTAAATTTTTTGGGTCCAGTGTGAATGGTTTAATTAATAAACTCCAATCTCCATTTTTACATTGCTGGAATACAGAGATACAGTTGACTTTTGTGTTTTGACGTTGTATTCTATGGCCTTACTGTGGTAGATTTCTTTGGATTTTCTATGTAGGCAATCAATCTGGGAAAGTGAGAGTTTGTTTTTTTCGTCTCAGTTTGTATTATAGTTCTCTCTCTTGCCTTATTGTACTGTCTTGGATTTCTCTTATAATGATGAGTACGGTTAGCAAGAGTGATACCCTGGCCTTAATCCCAATTCAGGATAAAAGCAGTCATTTACTGTATTAGTTTGCTGTTGCTGTATAACAAAATATTCCCAAATTAGAAATGTGTTGCTTTGCATGTTCTGTGGGCCATAAATCTGGGCAAAGCGTTAGCTGAGGCCGTTACTCAGGGTCCAGGCGGACAGAAATCCAGCCGTCTGCTGGGGCTGCCGTCTTCTCCTTGAATGGTGGGAAGGGTTCTCTTGCAAACTCCCCAGTTATTAGCAGAAGTCGGTTCCGTGTGGTTGCAGGGCTGAGACCTTCAGAGCCTAGTGAGCACTCACTATGCAGAGCACCTGACCCCTCCATTATCCGGCAGCCTGCTTCTTCAAGGCCGGTAGGAAGGCATGGCTGCAGCTTCCAGTCTCTAGCTGCCTGTTCCTGAACTGTAGACTCGCTCTTGTTTGTTTATTTTGGAAAGAGAGACCCCAGAGAGTTCTTCCATCAGCTGGTTCACCCCTACTCTCTAAATGCCCACAATAGCCAGGAATGGGCCAGGCCAAAGCCGGGAGACAGGAACTCAATCCAGATCCAAGTGCTTGAGCCACCTCCACCTGCTGCCTCCCACAGTGTGTATGGGCCAAGACTAGAACCAGACTCTGATAACGGGAAATAGTGACTTTAACTGCTCTGCCAGATGCCCACCCATATTTATTTATGTTTAGGTGTATTTCTTTTTCATTTATTTGAAAGGCAGAGAAACAGTGATCTTCCATCAGCTGGTTCACCCCAAAGGCCTGTAACAAATGGCTGCAACAGCTGGAGCTGGGCCAATCTGAAGCCTGAAGCCAGGAGCCAGGAGCTTCTTCCAGGTCTCCCACATGAGTGGGAGGGGCCCAAGCACTTGGGCCATCTTCCACTGCTTTCCCAGGCCATAGCAGGGAGCTGGATCGGATATGGAGCAGCCAGGACTCGAACTGGTGGCCACATGGGATGCTGGCACCACAGGCAGAGGCTTAATCTACTATGCCACAGGGCACTCACTCCAGGCAGTTCCTTTTATTTCTAGTTTGCTGCAGGTTTCTAAATGGATGGATGGCAAATTTTCTCAAATGTTTTTATTTATAAATTAAGATGATCAAGTGGTGTTTTTGTTTTTTACTTTTTATTTACCTGAGAGGTAGAGTTACAGGCAGAGAAAAGGAGAGACACAGAGAGAGATCCTCTATCTGCTGGTTCACTCCCCAAATGGCCACAACATCCAGAGCTGAGCCAATCCAAAGCCAGGAGCTTCTTCTGGGTCTCCCCTTCGAGTGCAGAGACCCAAGTACTTGGGCCATTCTCCACGGCTTTCCCGTGCCATGAGCAGAGAGTTGGATTGGAAGAGGAGCCGCTGGGATACCCCGGGAGAGATGAACATGTTCATTGTATCTCAGACGGCAAATTCGTATGTGTAGAGTTTACTCATCTTATTCCTATATTATCTTTTTAATGTTTATGGGATCTATAGTCGCATCCCCTCTTTTATTCCTCATGTTGGGGATTTGTGCCTTTTTTCTCTTTTTCTTTGTCAATCTTGGAAGAGATTTTATTTATCTTTTCATAGCTTTATCTTAATTAATTTGATTTTTTTACCACGTTCCATTTTTAATGCCATTGATTTCTGTTCTTATCTTTATTATTTCTTTTCTTCTGCCTGTTTTGGGTTTATTTTGCTTTTCCTTTTTTAGTCTCCTAATGTGGTTTTAGATTGTTAATCTGAGATTTTTCCTTTCTTCTTACATTTAATTAATACTTAATGCTATAAGTTTTCCTCTAAGCACTACTTAAGCTGCATTGCATATTTAGATATGCTATATTTTCATTTATATTCAGTTCAAAATATTTTCCAAACCCCCTTAATACTTCCTCATTGATTGTTGATTATTTATTGACAATTATTTATTATTTTAATTTTGAAAATGATTGGAGATCTCCTTTACCATTATGTCATTGATTTCTAGTTTAATTCTATTTGATCAGAGAACGCACCATGTATGATTTCAGTTCTCTTCAGTTTGATAGGGGTCTTGCTTAGTGACACGGAATGTGGTGTGTCTTGGTGATTGTCTGCCTGTACTTGAAAACAATGTGTATTCCCCTGTTGTTTGGTGAAGTGCTCCACAAATGTCCCTCGTCCAGGCAGACGATGTTTTGTTCGGTTCTTCAGCACGCATGCTAATGTTCGTTGGTTCTACCTATCACCGAGAGCGGAGTTTTAAAGTCTCTTGTGGTAACTGTTCCATGTACTCTGTGCACGTGTGACCACTGCACTCAGTGCGGGGCAGGGACGAGTTTGCTGACCCTGTGTCATTCAGACTCAGAGCCCCGCCCATCACATCGCCTGCTACCGTCGCTGTCCAGGGCTGGTTGACTGAGGACACACCTCTGCCTGCTCGCTCGCGAGGAGACGTGGACCCCTTTACTTCCTGAGGACCCAATCAGGAGACAGGGTTTGGGGAGAGCCAGCTGGGGGCAGAGTGGGGTACTAGGCTTCCCCACATGCGAGGGAGATCTAGGTGCCTACTAAAGAGGCCAGGAAGCTTGGGGACCAGGGGAGGCAGCCCAGAGGAGAGGACAGCGGGGTGAGCGTCAGGAGTATTTCAGGGCCAGCAAGGCGACGAGGCCTGGAGGCCCAGCAGAGGGCGGAGTCTCCGGGAAGTCGGGGAAACATGGGAAGCTCGGACACATGGACACTTGTCCTGGCCACTCTGCTGCCCACGTCTTGGAAGCACAGGCCACAGGCACAGGAATCCGGCCTTGTGCGTATGCGGCGCCGGCTGGGTTTCAAGCGCTCTCTCTAGGAAGCTCTCGCTGTGACCAGGGGCTGCTTTGTTCCTCAGCTTCCGGTTGGGAACACAGAGATCTGTGAATGGGCCTTACACAGCTACCCTGCAAGCACCTCACAGAGCTCGGGCCCCTCACTCCTGCCCTTTCTCAGGAAGCTTCCACCCGGGGGCCCTCCCAGATCACTTGAGAGATTCTCGCCTTTTCTTTTTTTCTTTTTTTGACAGGCAGAGTGGACAGTGAGAGAGAGAGACAGACAGAAAGGTCTTCCTTTGCCGTTGGTTCACCCTCCAATGGCTGCCACGGCCGGTGTGCTACGGCTGGTGCACCGCGCTGATCCGATGGCAGGAGCCAGGTGCTTCTGCTGGTCTCCCATGGGGTGCAGGGCCCAAGCACTTGGGCCATCCTCCACTGCACTCCCGGGCCACAGCAGAGAGCTGGCCTGGAAGAGGGGCAACCGGGACAGAATCCGGCGCCCCGACCGGAACTAGAACCCGTGTGCCGGCGCTGCAAGGTGGAGGATTAGCCTAGTGAGCCGCAGCGCCGGCTGATTCTCGCCTTTTCTGTCCGTCGCTCAGCCACCGCCCTGTGCAGCGACATCCTCCAGGAGCCTCGTGGGTCGGAATCAGACATGACCTGGCGGTGCCCAGCTCTCAAGGGGCACACTGGGGGCTCCGAGGGCTGGCCGAGCATCCACGCTCTTTATCATCATGTAAATCACCCCCTACGCTGTCCTCGGGGCTGCAGAAGAGCCACCGCTTTAGTTCATAACATTTCCTTTTATAGACAGTGAAATCCTGGCCTGGACAGGGGAAGAGACCAGCCGGAGGGATTAGGTCTGAGTGCAGTTTGGGATTTGCGATTTGCGGCTCCTCGATGGTAAATTCATCACAGTTAACATTTCCCGAGCACTTCCTCTGAGCCAGACTTCCTGCAGATCCCTCTACCTGCATCTTCTCATCTTCTCTTCCCAGTCTCCTAGGAGACAGCTCCGTGCTGCCACGGATCTCATTCCACAGGCGAGAAGTACAGCAACTTAGCCCTGCCGTCGTGCCTCCAGCACAGGCGCTTTGAGGGTTGTGCCTTTGAGCCCACCCAAGCCACCTGCCCACTTGGGGCATCAGAATCCCCCAGCATAAAATAGCAGCCTTTGATGTGCTTTGCTTTCCTCCCCGGGTGCCGCATCAGTAGGCAAGGGGTGCTCAGTGCTGGTGATGTGGGGTGCCAAGCCCCGACTGCCCTGTTCCCACTGAGCCAGGGCCAGGCCTCCCATCCTGCTGTCCCGGCTGCCTCCCAAAGCCCATGTCCTCTCAAGGTCTGGAGACCAGAAGCCCCTCCCAGTTCGGTCAGGACCTGCTGAGGGGTGGCCCTGGGGCCGCTGTAACAATGCAGTCTAAAATTACCCCAGCCAAGGCGCCCTCCACCCTTCCTGCATTCCTCCCCCAGGCTGGGCAGCCCAGAGAGAGAGAGCCCTTTGTGGGGCTGGCTGGTTTCTGCTGTGGGCTGTGCTCCCTGCCACTGGGCTGTCTCCAGGGCTGGGTGCCAGGGGGCTCCCAGGAAACAGGCTGGGCCCGGGGGCCAGTGCGCTGTCCAGGGTTCTGGGCTTCTGTATCTCCTCTCCCTGGATCACGCTTTGACTCAATGACTGACTCCCATTTATCCTGAGGCTAAGTTGTAGCCTGGGTGCCACTGCCTCCAGGAAGTCTTCCTTGCATGCTGCCCTCTGCATAATTAGCCAGCATATGCTTTCCAGCTGAAGGCACTCCCTATTGTGGGGCTTTTCCCAATGTTCAGGACCTGCCTGTCTGTGAGTCTGTCTCCTTGAGAAGAGAGATCAAAGCTCCTTCACTGTTGTATTCAAATTGCTGGTATGGTGCCTAGCACACATGACACGCTCAATGTTTGCTTGTCGAATTCATTCATTCATTCAGTTAAGGATGTCAGCAGCGAGCAGCACACATTTCCTTGTGTTCCGATCTACAGCCACAAAGAAAGGAAGCGCTAAGTGAGGAAACCTATCTTTTGAGATCCATTATTTCAGGGCTTGCTAACCCTGGATTGCTTTGGCTGAGGCTGGAACTTCTCTCTGCACGGCACACTTGGAATGCGCACTCAGGGTGTCATCGCTGGCAGGGCTCTCGGGGTCTTTGTCTCTATTTTTCAGATGCTCAGAGAGGTTTGGTAACTGGCTAAGGTCACACAGCCAGCACAGGGCAGGTTTGGGGCTGCCTCCTTACAAGGAGTGTGCACTTCCTCCCTTCATGGGGCTTTTGTGCAGCCCAGCACACACACACACACACACACACACACGGGGACTCCGAGCTGTGCTGGACAGGACCTCAAACGGAGGGAAGAGAAGGAGCCTTGGGAGGTCCAGGGAGGGAGAAGCTGAGTAGGGCGCATTGGCCCAGTGGACAGGGCCGGTGCCATAGGCTCTTCAGGGATCGAGACTCAACCTCCCTGGCCACAGCTGCTGAGGGGACTTGAGACAGACGCCCGGGCAGAGTCACCTGCTGGGGTCTGTGCCTCCCTCAGGACAGCCATGAGCTCCCATCCTCACATGGCCCCCGCAGCCACGGTGCAGCCTGGGCCGCTCTGCCGGCCCTCCGTGCCAGCCCGGCAATCTGCAAGAAGAAAACCTCCACCTGGAGGGGGAGGGGCGGGCTCGGCTTCCTTGGTGTTCTGGGGCCCCTCCCCCCAGGCTGTGCCTGTCCCTCCGACGACGTCCCTGCTGGCCCACCGGCAGGTCAGGGCACAGCCTGCTCCGGCTGCCTTGGGGTCTCTCTCCGGAGAGTGATGAATGCGTGGAGGGATTAGCCCGACTTTCCTGGGCCCTGGTGGTGCCAGGAGCAAGCACATTCCAGAAGAGCCTGAGCTGATGGATGCCTCGGGAGGAGGGGGAGGCTGTGGAGCTGGGGAGGGGCATTCCTAGGATTCCGAGGGCTGGGGGCTGCAGGGACAGACAGCTGAGAGGGCCGTCCCGCCAGGCTGGGGCTGGGCAGCCCGTGCCCTCTCCCCAGCCCCAAGGAATGTTATCTGTCCTCGGATCTCTTGCAAGAGCGGGGAGGAAGGAGGCGGGGTAGCTATGCCCCGGCTTTGGTTCTTTCTATCTCAGGGTCCGGGGAGAGGGTGCGGTGGGGAGGGGGAGGTGCTGGGGCCGGAAGGAAGAGGCCCAGCCTGCAGCTGGGATGCGGGATCCCGCAGCAACCCAGCTGAGAAGGCTCCTAGAGCGCCACCCACCCACTGTCTTCAGTCTGTGCCTGGGAGGGCTTGGTGCCAGGGCTCCGAACAGAGACCTGTGTGCAAAGGCCTGCCTGCAACCCAGGGCTTTTAAAGATTTATTTTATTTATTTGAAGCCCAGAGAGACAGAGAGAGAAGGAGAGGCAGAGAGAGAAATCATCCCTCCACGGTTTCACTCCCTAGATACCCGTTAAGAGCCAGGAACGCCATCGGAGTCTCCCACGTGGGCGGCAGGGGCCCAAGCACTTGGTCCACCTTCTGCTGCTTTCCCAGGTGCATCAGCAGGGAGCTGGATGGGAAGCGGGGCAGCTGGGACGCCAGCCATGCTCCAGTATGGGCTGCGGGTGACGCAGGCCGCATCAACTGTGCTCAGCGACCTCTCCCTGCACCTGTTTCCCTAGCTGTAGACACGGACACAGTGGTCTCCGAGGACTCTTGCGGCTGATTGTCCTTGGCCACTGGCTGTGGGGACAGACTGAAGGTTTGTATTTCGCCGGCTCCTTCTCTTTCCCCAGAGAGGCCTTTGAGAAGTCCTAGAGGGAGGGGAGCCTTGGTGCCCGCTTAATCAGAGCGGGAGCTCCCGAGGCCCCAGCAGTGCGGCGAGGCGTCCGACGTGTCTGCTCAAGCCCATTCCCAGTTCCTTCGTAGGTGGCTTCGGGGTCTCACAGAAGTGACTCAGTCTTGTGTCTGGAACAGCAAACAGGGTCAGCATAGTGACCACTCCCGGTCAGCACAAGGCTGGGCCATTCCTTCCTGATGCTCCCCCTTCGACTGCCCCCTCCCCAACTCTTGCTCTTGCCTGGCTCCCCACTCCCAGCCCTCCCCAGGAGCCCTGGGCTGCTGAGACTCAGCTGCTGCAGGACCGGGAGGTCCCAGCCCTGCCCTGAGTTCCACGGTTATTCTTTGCCATGGGGCACTCGGTTTAATATCTAATTGCAACTGCATCTGTACATGTCGTTGGATACTTTTCACAAACAGCGTTTGCAAATCCGAGGAGAAAAGCGGCGTCTCGCTGCTCTCAGCTACACTCCCGGTGGCCTGCAATTCAGTGTTGGTTTATGACGTTAGCCGCTAGCATTTCTCATCTGTCCTCTTGCTGGTTCCCCAAGGCAGGTATCTCTTCCCGGAGCAAGACCAGGATTTGCTCAAGGTCACGGCCGGCGCGGGGCCGGAGTGGGGTTGATGCATGCATAGCTGTGTTTGCTGTTTGAGGGTGAAGGAGACTGCTCACCTGCTCTTCAAGCCACACTGTAGACATGGATGAGCCAGCGCTGTTGTCCTGCGGACACACCACGACGTCCTCACAGGCAACTGACCCGGCCACGGGATTGCTTGCTGCCAGGCAGCGCTGCGCAGCCATTGCCCAGCCTCCACGGCCAACATGTGAAGATGGCCCGCTGCCCAGCACGCCCTGTGTTGGGTGCCCGCCCCCGCGTGGCACCCTGCAGGAGTGCCAGGGAGCAGCCACTTGATTTCATTTCTGAGGATGGCTGGGTCAGAGGGGAACCGGCCGGAGGAGGCCGTGTGTGGGCGGGTGCGTGGGGCGGGGCTCCGCGCCCAGGCGCCTGGTGCACTTGGCTGTTCTGAAAGTAGCCAGAGACACCCGAGGGAGGTGGTTCTACTTCGGCAGCCGGGAGGCTCAGGGAAGGGACTGCATCCCCTGGGGAAGCGGGGGATGGCCCTGGCGCCGAGCTGGAAGAGCCGCTGCGATTCTTGGCGCTGGCCCTATCAGGGCTTCCTGAAGCCTTCAAAGGAGGTGGGCGCGGGGCCGCGGGACTATCCCCATTACCTCATCCCCTCTGCGGTCCTCTCCCTGTCAAACCAACAAAAGGAAAACACTGGCCAACGTTATCCTTAGGGGCCGTTCTATATTAGGAAGAGCAATTGGGAGGAAATCTAAAATTAGCCCCGCATTAATCAGGGCCTGTGGCCAATGCAGATGACTCAGTTTCCAATTCCACAAGTCCTGCTCTCAGACAGAGGTCAGTGACACGGAGGAAGCCCAGGCCGGGACATTGTGAGCCGTGGGCAGAGGTACGGAGCCCACTGCTTTGGAGTCGGGTGGGCTGCGGTTTCATTGCTGGCTCTGGCCCTCACTAGCTGCGATCCAAAGGCTGCCTTCACCTCTTTGGGCCTCAGTCTCCCCCTTTGAAAAGAGGACTACGGGGGCACAGTAGGTTAACGCCTTGGCCTGCACTGCCAGCCTCTCATATGGGCGCCGGTTCTAGTCCCGGCTGCTCCTCTTCCAATCCAGCTCTCTGCTGAGCTTGGAAGAGCAGTGGAGGATGGCCCAAGGCCTTGGGCCCCTGCACCCACATGGGAGACCCAGAAGAAGCTCCTGACTTCTGGCTTTGGATCAGCACAGCTCCGGCTGTTGCAGTCATCTGGGGAGTGAACCAGTGGATGAAAGACCTCTCTCTCTGTCTCTCCTTCTCTCT